>NC_054601.1:23823267-24182591 GCF_004785595.1 Juglans microcarpa x Juglans regia | reverse complement strand
AAATATGAAACACATATGAAAAAATTAAATTTTAATAGTGAATTCCACTCATTTTCAAAATGAGTGCGCATCCATTTAACAACTTGTAATTGTCTCTAGCACTAATCGTTTGTTTAAGTGATGTTTAGGAAGAAAATGAGATGAAATCAGTTAAGAGAGGTTCTCAAATGAGGTTTTAATGTTGTCCAAAAAATTTATGTCGATAATATATAATAAATATTATAAGATCCATAACTAATAAATAAGTTTATCGGACGACATAAACCAACCATTGTTAACGAATCAAATGCATCACAAAGTAAAAAATACCATGTCGGACATGACACAACAATTTTTACAATTGTTTTTTATAATCTCATATATTTTAAATTATTGAAGAGTATTTCCGTACAATTATAATACTTTCATAGCTCTATTTTTAAAAAAAATAAAAAATCTCTTCCATTTAAACAATTTATCAAAAAAAAAAAAAAAATTAAATGGTTGTCATAATTTATCTCTATGAGATAGCTAGGTCCCGCAAGACGTGGAGCTCCAAGCAAGGTATGTTCCAAGTTGCTTTTCACACTACTGTACGTAATTCTAGCTTTCTTTCCCTAAACAAAAGAACGATAGTCTCACTTTTAAAAAAGAAAAAGGGAAGGATATATATCATGCATGTTTCATGCATGGCTTTTTTTATTAATTGACAAATTAAGCATCACATTTTCAACACAACACTAGTACCAAAGGGGGCAGCTTATTGTTTCTCATTAACATATATACTTTAGTTTTTCATCCTTTTTTTTTTAAATTATTTTTTGTTGTAGCTCATTTTCTACTTTCTGGAAAACGTCTTCTACTTCATCGATAGAACATGTCATAAGAAAGGAAAATGCTATTTAAATTGAGAATAGATAGATCTTTTTTTAATTTTTTTTATTTAATAATTGAAGAAGTGATTATTAATAAATTGAATTTTTTCATAAAAATAATTATAAAATAAAATAAAATTACATTTACATTTACATTTGTCGGTGGAATGCAAGAACACCATTCTCATTTTTTCTCATTGTCCCAAAAACGAAAGGCGTTATGTATTCTATACGTCTCATGATCAGTCGCGTCTCGACATTCTATTTCTTGGAAGCCAATCATATCAACCTCGAATCTGATAACTTTTACTTCTATTTTTACACTGTTTCCGTTGCATTTACATAAACCAAACAACAATTATATATATGGATACGTGGTTTTCAAGTGAATATCAAAATTGATAATTTGAGGGTGATTATAAACTAGGCGCATGATAGGTTGATCAAGAGCATTTGTATATTTTTTCTTTCCTTTTTTTAACAGAATAAGCAAATTATTATTGCCAAAATTCATGACTTACAATCCATTGAATATATATTAAATAACTAAATTTATCACTATCTATCAATTTATATCTTTAAAAAATAATTTGTGATGTGACAAGACCTGTCTCGAAATTTGAAATTAATGTAAAAAATTAAATTGGTCCCTTTATAATATATATTAATACTTCTATTTATGTATGGGCAATTCTCCTTTTAATAAGCGGACTTATCACGTGAAATGCTTAATTAATTGAATAAAATATAGAGTTAGAATTTAAAATTCAGACCTTTATTCTGATGTAAAAATATCACTCGTCTAAAAGATTTGAATAGATAGAAAAAGTATTTTAATATACTCATTATTAAATTAAATTAAAAATATGATATCACTACTTGTTACTAAATTAAAAATATCCCCCGGTTTAATATTAAATACTTAAATATACTTAAATTTACTAAATGTGGTGAGGTTTTGTTTGGATAATGAGTTGATATTAATTCATCTCATCTAATTATTACAATCTTTTCAAACTTTTAAATAAAATATAATAAATAATTTAACTTTTTCAAATCTCAAAATAAAAATAATATTAAAAAATAATATTTTAACAATATTTTATTCAACTTTAAACTTTTACGATCTCATCTCTTTTTAACTCAACTCACTATCTAAATCTTTTTTTAAGCCGATCTCCCCTGTCATTGGCCCAGCACGATTTTTTATTTTTGAGAGAGGCCGAGTAAGACTTGATTATTTTCCAACTGGTTTTTTCATACCGTAAGTAATTCAAGATTTTCTTTTTAAACAAATGAACTATAATCTCACTTTCATTTGGGAAATACAATGAGATAAAAAATCTCTAAATAGTAATAAAATTATTTGTGAATAATACCAAATAAATCATCCATAAAAAATTCTAGGGCCCTTCACAGGAAGAAAACTGTTGAAGAAAAAGCATTACATGTATTCGATGCGAAGCTATTTAAAAGGTGATGCTACAGTCACATGGGAGCATTTTACGGGGCCACACGCAAAATTTTTCTTTTGCATGTGCGGCCCGTAAAATACCCCTCAAATATTTATCATTTGCATTATTAAAAGATGTCTATGCACACTCAACCTAATAAAAGTAAAATACTAAAAGCAAAAAGGTAAAAATATGTTACAACAAAATATATATGCTCTCATCAATGTAATGAAAATGGAATAATAACAAAGTAAAAGACCTAGAAGATTCTTGTGTACTCGAGAATACAAGAACACTACAACACAATTTGTTTTTGTGAAAGAGAAAACGTCACAAAAAATTATCAAAACGTCACTAAAGATATTTGGTGACAGTTTGAAACCGTCACTATGACTGTCACCTAATGTGCATCACAGAAAATAATTGGTGACGGTTTATTGTTGAACTGTCACTAAAGTAACGTTCGAACGTTTCATTTTTTTGTGATGGTTGAGATCTGTCACAGAAAATAACGTTCGGATGTCCAATTGAACGTTCCAACGGCAACCCGATCGATTGCGTTCAAATGACAGAAGTTGACGTTCGTTGATTCAAGTTCGAACATATCATATTTACGTTCGAATGTTTATGCGTCCGAACGTTAATTGCAATAAACGTTCGAACGTTAACTGACCAATGTTCAAACGTAACGGGTTTATCGTTCGGACGTTATTTCGAATGTTAACGAATAAGCGTTCAAACGCAAGTGGTATGTTTGGAGGTTTGTTCGAACGTTCATCGTTTAATCATTTGAATGTTTTTTTCATTTGAGGGTGAGTACGTTCGAACGTTGAGGCCTACGTTCGAATGTTACAATATAATTTTGTGTATTCACGTTCGAATGTTGGTTCGAATATGAACCAATGTTCGAACTTTTTTAATTTATATTCAAACGTACAGATCAGAAATACTAATTTCATAAAATTTAAAAACATACCAATTGTATCATATTACACACCATCAATTAACAACTAACAATGCCTTATAAAATTTCAAAATTAGATATTAAATTTAGTTATATACCCTGATAAAATTGATAAAATTCATTTCTACTTCTTTCCTCGCCCATCGCAATTCTATTACAATGACGTAACATGCTTCATTTGTACCATCATCTCCCGCTACACTTGCTCTTGGACTTCAATGTGTATTCTTTCCTCCTGATCTCTCTGTTGGTCCTGCAAACGTATCTCTAAATGAGACTGTCCCTCTAAAAGAGACTCTAACTCTTGCTGTTTCGACTTTATATACTCATTCTCACGCCGTGCAGCTTCTAAATCTTTGGTAAGATTAATAATTTGTGAAGTCGATGAGGTTAAGGAGAATGAACATCTATGCTTGAAAGATCGTCCCAAACCTCTTGCCATACTAGACTGCGGCCCAAGCACTTGCATGAATATGTCTATGTCATTAGGAGAGGATTCCCCAGAAGCTGACTGCATCTCCATTATTTTTTATCTGCAATTTGAAAGAAAACACATCGTTAATAAGTAACGTATTAAAAGAAATAGAAATAAAAAATAAATTATTCACGTGTTGCATAATTTATTTAACAAAATTAACACTGCTTACATAATTATCTACAGCGGCAAGATCCATCCACTCACTACGCTCATTAGTGTAAGTAGCAGTATAAACATGAATGAGGGAAAAGTTTTTAAGATCATCACGTTTCTAACAAAGCGACATTAGCAATCTTAAAAAGATAATTTTAGTACTTACATAAAAGAATATCAGAAAAATAAATGAATTCTATAATTTTTTTTAATTACCATTTTTTCAGTAAGACGGTTGAATGACATTGAACCGACATGATGGTGGATAATCAGAGCGGATCTATTCTGTGCATTTATAAAACTCAAGTGCTACAAAATTAATTAGGAATGTTAATTATAATATATATATATATATATATATATAATATAGAACGAATATAAATGTAAATAATTAAAGGATATAAATATAAAATACTTGATAATCTAGAGATGCGAAAAGATCACAATACTTTCTCCAATCATCTAACTTCATCTGCTGGAAAGGAGATTGCGCAGTCTCTTCTAACTTCTCAAACTTCTTGAAGTAGTCATGACATCGTCCTTTGTGACGTCGAAATAGTGTAGTCATCAACCCATTCATGGTTCTCAAATCCTCGCTACGGCCAAAGTTGAAGTAGAATTCATCTTAATAAGTGAATCAGGTAAAAAATATGATATATAAATCTAGGTGAAAAAAATGTACTCTCAAAATAAACTCACTAGTACACGACTTTGAGCTCCTTAATCTCATTCGGAACATCTCGCCATGAGTGCACATAAAATGGAGCATAAGCTCGAACTACTGTGCCAATATAGCAGTGGAACTATCAGGAATGGTGATCTTGAATTTTTCATACCTTCTATTTTTCTCAAGAGAGATGCCACGTGTATAGTCACGACCGCGACGTACAGATGCATCAACTATATGATATTAGTATAATTATAGTTATATAGTTATTGAGACAAAAGTATTAACTATATAATTAATTATCAACCACAATATTTCCTTACTGGTAGGTGTTGATTGGCTGTTTTTTTCTTGCGTGTTAACCTAATCTTCAGGAACAGATTCCCTGGGTGGAGAGTCCTCAATAGGTTCAAGATTTGGACTTGGAGGAGGCACATTTCTTCATTATCGTTTTGGCGGCATCGTTGAAAATGATTAATTATATTAAAAAAAATTAATTAAAAGAAATTATGAAAAGTATAATATTTTATAGTCACATATATGGATAAAATATTTAATACTTTTATTCTTCATATTCGGATGTATTTTCCATGCATGTTTCAAAATCTCCCTCAATAATATCTTCATCATCATCATCAACCTCTTCTTTGTCCTCCTTATCCACCTCTTGCATGGATTCTGATTCGTCTTTATTTTCTGACTCTTCTTCTTCTTCTTCCTCCTCACTTACTTGAATTAAATGATCATTTAATATGGACGGATTGAGATGGACGGGTGGGACATCACTCTACACAAGGGGAGCAACTCGAGTGCACCGAGGTCAACAAACAAGTTAATACCCTCTCCATCTTCCTAGTATGCCTCTATAATCGGAGTGTCATCTTCATCTCCACTATTCTCGTAATCTGCACTCGTTCTTGCTTGAGATTTATTTTGAGGGATAAGTTTTTATTCGACTCGCCAAGTTATCTCTCCACTATCTTCATCAGCGTTTTTCATTGGATCAATCAAGTAATAGACTTGGGTAACTTGACAAGCCAATACGAAATGATCATTTTCATAATAGACTTGGATGATTGACCAATACATCTGCTGACTGTTCATATGGCTCACCATGCAGCATGTAACGCCTCGTCCCCGAGGGTCCTGAGAGTTAACTCATGTCGCTAAAAATCATTTTCCATCCACATAGTACATAATCAAATTTTTCTCTATCTCACAAACTACTCATTAATTCACATCAAATACTCCAGTATAATTAATCCAAGACAATACAAAGTCTTAATAAAAACATCAATCTCTCAACAATTCATATCATCAGAACGCAACAAACTTATTGAATAACAAAATCCTCAATACTCATGCAAACCTCCAATGCTTAAACCACTATTCTTAACTCTTCTTACCTATGCTCTATATTCTTGATCCTCAACTGGAAATATTCAAATCATCTGAAAATATTGGAGATAAGAGGGGGTGAGTTATCAACAACTCAGTAAGTAGAGAACATATACTAGCGTGCAAGCATGAGCCTTTTCAGAAAGTTCAGTATGCAGAAACAAAACATTATATTTTTATATGCAGATCTCAGAAATGTGTTATCAGAAAATCAGAGCGACTTTTCAGACTTTTTAGACTCAAAAATTAACTGTTCATATTTAAAGACACTTTCCATATTCAAAGACCATTTCCATATTCAAAGACCATTTTCATATTCAACATCCAACTGTTCATATTCAAAAATCTGTTTCATAATCAAAGACCTTTTTGGCATTCAAAAACTATTTTCATATTTAAAACCAACTGTACATATTAAATATTATTTTCATATTCAAAATCGCTTTGGTATAACATAACTGAACCTCTTCATCTCATCGTATCATATCATATTGTATCATATCATATACCATGTTTAACCCCCGTGATAGGGTTGTGCTATCCCCGGTGGCCAAACCAGGGAATATCATATGGTGAACTTCCCCTTTTTCAATCCCGGAGCCCCGTGTGTGCACATAGGAAAAAATACGTAGAAAGACCACTTTGTTTCCAAAGTGGGTGCACTCATATCATATCATATCATATCATATCATGGTGATACCAACCATATCACGTGAACCAGTATCATCATATCAAAGCCATATTCAGAATTAGATCCAGAACAGATAAGTATGCCAAAGGTTTATCATATCCATATCATATTAAAACACGTGCGAAACATATTCATATCCTTTCCATTTGATCAAAAACATATCCAAATCATTTCATATCACATGTATAAAAAAAAATATCTCAATGATATCATATTCGCTCTTT
The DNA here is from genome assembly GCF_004785595.1 of Juglans microcarpa x Juglans regia. Lineage (NCBI taxonomy): Eukaryota > Viridiplantae > Streptophyta > Magnoliopsida > Fagales > Juglandaceae > Juglans > Juglans microcarpa x Juglans regia. The sequence continues at coordinate 24,175,708 of NC_054601.1, read as the reverse complement.
TGTATATTTCAGAAACATGTCAAATATTGCTCATGTCTACACAATGCATGTCAGAAAAATATTTTCTCTTTTCCGTACAGATTTCATGAGTGATGCAAATAAACGACCGACGTTGGTTTTTCTCAAGTTTTCATTTCATCACAAAATATGCAAAGTTTTCAGAAGGTCAACCTCAGTCTCAATAATTCGTATAAAACCTAGCATAGGAACCCCGCTTACCTGGAATTCTTAGTTTTTTCAGAATTTTCCTCAAAAAGTCGAGTCGACTATAAATCGTCACCTATAAAATAATCACGTAATTTCCGTAAGTTTCCAATCAATCACATATTTCGATATTTAAGCCTAAACTTCTAAAATAACCTATTTTAATTCCTCAAAACTTAAAACCTTCATAATTCTAAAATATATCACCACTTTCTAAAATCATCAATATCCACCGTAACCAACGTCGAACTTGAAACACTAATATTTAAACCCAAAACTGCCAATAAATCTCACATCATAAACCAATCACACAAACAACTCCATAATCCAATCCAACCGACCCCCTTACTCCTCGGACTTAGTTCGGCATAACCAACCAATTCACAGTAAATATGAGTTAGCGCAGAATATATTTTAATCTCAAAAGTTCTTTGACAAAATACTTACAATGCTATAATATAATTTTTGAAAGATCACGGAGGTGCTAGAAGTGGTGGCACCGCAACAGAACAGTGCAAAATGCATTGTGGTCGTGGGTCTCAAATACCTATTTTTGAACGGAGACAAACCAAGACCCGAAATTGATAGGGTAGGGCTTAGGGATGTCGGTGAAGCTAGTGGTGGTGGTGGTTTGTTGTGAGTGGCGGCGTAGGAGGCAGTTTTAAGCAAAAAATGTCCAAAACGGAAATGGAGTTGGATGTGCTTCACTGGTGGCGGATCGGAGCTAAGGATGGGTGCATTGAGTTGCTAAGAGGTCGAGGATGATGTGGTGAAGAAATGGTGGCCGGAGGTAGCGCGGCGGCGGCGCAATGGCGCAAGGAATGCCGCGGCTTTGAGGAGCTCGTGGTGGCTAACGGCGGCGCGAGGGAGGCTGAAACTAAAGGGAGGTGGTCGCCGAAGGGAGGGGAAGACGATGGGCTGGGCGGTGCCGGCCACGGCGGCGCGATGACGGTGGGCTGGGTGAGGAAGACGCGGACGCGGGGAGAGAGAGGAGAGCTTCCGCGGGAGAGAAGAGAGAAGGAGAGAAAAGAAAAAGGAGGAAAAGGAAAAGTAGAGGGAAAAAAATGAGGTCCAATCCTCACATTTTGGGTCACAAAAATGATCTAAAGGAAAAGATTTTAAAATCGCAATTCAATTAAAATAATTTAAACGTAATGATACAATAAAAATAAAATAATTAAATCCAACAATCAATTAATTTAAAAGAAGAACAATTTAAATGCATAACAATAATAAATATTAAGGAAACATCTCAAATTAATTTTTTCACAATTTAAAGATCATAAAATAAACCATTTAAAAATATCTGATAATTTTAAAACAAGAGATTAAATTTTTGAATTAATAAAAATAATCCTTCAATAAAAATACACTAAAATATAGGGTGTTACACAGCACCCATCGAGTATGCCCTAGATCCATACCATTCACAAATATATGACTTTCAACTTCATCCAACCTTATCGCACACAAATTTTTACACCCTCGACATGGACACTTAATGTAACCACAACTATCAGCAGAGGCCCGTGCAAAATCAATGAAGGTTCTTATTCCACGCCCATAGAGTACGCACGACAAGAAAACTGCTTATTTGTGGCTAGTTAATTCTAGCTAAATGACTATTTACAGCCAAAATGAGTCCGTTTTGGTCACAAATGGTCTTTCCGCCGCAATTAAATATCCACAAAGCCCTTTTTCTTGTAGTGACGTAATCATTTCCAAGTCTATCGCTCAGACGCATCCAACTTTTGTCTATTTCTAAAAACATCTATCTATTAATAACAAGTACATAGAAAATTCACATGCATGTCATGCTCCGATTCTCATTGTTTTTTTTATAAGGTAGTTGGTCTTATCCCATTCGAGATTATATCACAAATATCGTCACTCTACTAGAGGGATTGTGACCATACGAACTGTATACCCGAAGAACAGCAGAGAAAGACACTGAAACTTCATATTAAACGTGGAGAGTAGGAGTAACAAAATTATGCAATACAGATAATATAATCTCAAACTGTTCACACTGGACAATTCAGGAATTAGTGGACATATAAATGTATACTAATTCCCAAACGGATTTAAGGTTATTTATGCAATGTCACACCTTATCTATAAAAAAACACTACAAAAAATATCCCCATGTTGTTTGCATTAACAATGTCAAACAAATAATAACGCATGTTATATTGTTAAACTAGAGAGAGATTAAAGAATATGTTTACAAGTTTCCTATCATGAGTAGATAACGAGGAAGAATGATCTTAAAAAAATGTCTAAATTTTAGTCTAATTACTTAACTGTCATAAACTCTCAAGGTCAGAGAGATTACGACAGTCAAGCAATTAGACTAAAATTTAGTCAATCATTTACTATTATTATTCCTAAATAATAATTTTAATTGTTATTATATATCTTAGGATATTGTTAATTGATACCTATATAATTTTAATTGTTATAATCAGGCCTTGGACTATTTTAATAGCATGAACTACTCGTTTCATGGATGACATCCTCCTACTGAATTAGCTATTATGGTTGTTGAGGTAAATACAACTTATCTAAATCAACATCAATGGTATGCTGACAGTGGTGCTAATATTCATGTTACCTCCAATATTGCTAATCTTGCGACCTCTCAACCTTATGAAGGTGATGACTCCGTAGGCGTAGGTAACGGGACAGGTTTGACCATATCTCGCACTGGCAATTCTTCCATTAAAACTTATTCTTCCACGCTTGTTTTAAATAATGTTACTTATTGTCCTCAAGCTTCCGCCCACTCCTCTCCATCAATAAATTCTGTAAAGATAATAATGTTCTCTTTGAGCTCACTGGTTCTAATTTTTTGGTGAAGGACATCCTAACGGGGGACATGCTCTTGACGGGGCCAAGTGATAATGGATTGTACTCGATCAACCTTCGTCAACTATCTTCATCGAAATATCATGCTCTTACAATAACTGTTGGCTTCAAGGCTCCTACCTCCACTTGACATTGTCGTTTGGGACATCCTTCCACAGTAATTCTTCATCGTGTCATTTCTAATTTTTCTCTTCCAGTTAGTGATTCAATAAATAAACAGTGCATTTGTGTGTCTTGTCAACTAGGCAAGTCTAAAGAGAATCGACTTCTCCTCTTGAAATAATTCATTCCGATGTTTGGTCTACTTTCACTCCTTCTTTGAGTGGTTGTTGTTATTATGTAATTTTCATTGATGACTTTACTCAGTTTTGTTAGATGTTTCCTATTTCAAATAACTCTAATGTTTATTCTACATTTGTTAAATTCAAGCTTTTAGTGGAAAAACAATTTAATTTCACCATTAAACAATTTCAAAGTGATAATTGTGGTGAATATTGTTCTACCATTTTTATGCAATTTTTGAGTGCACATGGAATTTTTCATCGCCTCTCACATCCTCATACCTCTCAACAAAATGACCTCGCCGAGAGGAAACATCGTCATATTATGGACACGGGACTTACTCTTCTCGCTCAATCCGGCTTACCTAAGAAATTTTGGGTTAATGCTTTCCTAACCGTTATTTTTATAATTAATCGATTACCTACCAAGGTTCTTGATTATTTATCACCCTATGAAAGTCTTTATCATCTTGCTCTCGACTTCACATATTTTCGAGCATTTGGCAGTCAATGTTTTCCCTGTCCTCGTCTTTACTCAAATGATAAATTGTCATATCGTAGCACGCCTTGTATTTTCATAGGTTATTATTCTAATCACAAAGGCTTTCGATGCTTTAACCCTTCCTCCTGACATGTCTATATATCTTGGAATGTGATCTTTGACGAAGGGAAATTTCCTGCTCATGTACAATCCATACTCACCAACCCTGTCAGTTGCATGCACTCCTCAGGTAATTCTCACGGTTTGCTCTTCACTCCTCCCTCACATATTTTCACTCCTTCCCCTGTTTCCTCTATTACTCACGAGCCTTCTTCCCCAAGTATTTTTCATGGTGCTATCTCACCTGACGCTCCTCTCCACTCCTCTATCACATCTCTCAATTCTAGCCAACCCGAGACCCCTGTAACCTCTCCCTTTTCCACTGCACCATTTCTTAGCCATCTCTCTGATCACCAAGACTGTGCACCCCCTGACCACCCAGACGATGTTTCTTCTACTCATATGCCTCCCTCTCATATGATCACTAGATCCCAGACTGGTCATCTTAAGCCTTGTAGCTTTCCTAATTTTAAGTTATATTCTACTTGTCACCTTTTTCAAGCTTTGCATGCAAGTGCATTTCTAAGCCTCGTACCTATGCTCAAGCGGCATCTATACCAGAGTGGCATGCAACAATGGACAGTGAGTTTCAGGCATTATTAAAGAATGAAACCTGGACCTTATATTCTTGTCCTCTTGGTAAAAACGTGGTGCCATGCAAATGGGTATTTAAGCTCAAACGACAACCTGACGACATCATTGAACTTCACAAGGCCAAACTAGTAGATGTCCGTTATCTCCAAAGAAGTGGTATTGATTTTCATGACACATTTAGCCCGGTCATTAAACCTTCTACTGTCTGTATGGTTCTTGCGCTCGCCATTTCTTTCAACTGGGACATTCAGCAACTAGATGTCTCTAACGCTTTTCTCCATGGCATTTTAGAAGAGGAGGTCTATATGACACAACTGAAAGGCTTTAAGGATCCAGTGCATCCCCAATTTGTTTGTAAGCTTCATAAATCTTTCTATGGGTTGAAACAAGTCCCTCGAGCTTGGTTTAATCGACTATCCACTGCTCTTTTGGCTCTTGGTTTTCAAAGTTCACAAGTTGATCCCTCATTGTTTACTTATCACCTTGAGACGGTCCATGTGTTTTTATTAGTGTATGTGGATGACATTCTTGTCACCTTAAATGATCGGGCCTTCATTACTTCTCTTATTTCTAGACTGCAACTTGAGTTTGCTGTGAAGGATCTCAGCCAGTTAACGTATTTCCTGGGTATTGAAGCCGCACGCAATTCTTCTGGATTGCATCTTCGGCAAACACGGTACATTATTGTTCTATTGGATCGTGTGCAACTGCCGAAGATGTTGCAGCTTGGCTTGATCACTGTGTTGGCGTGATCACTCCGTTTCTCTTCACGTCATTCTTTAGTAGTTATCTCTTGCACTTGTATTTAAATTCTTGTAAATCTTATCTCTTGAAACAACTTTGGATATATATATGAATGAGAATACACGTCTCTGGAAAGTTAATCCAGATTAGTTTCAATTCTTTCAGTTTTCATGCGCCACGTACGTCATGTGTAGACAAAATTTCTCTAGCCAGTTGTTTTTCCTTATTTTTTATGAGTTAGAAATTAAACGCTATATGAAATCACTACTTATTCTAAAAGTTTATATTCTTGACACTTCCCTCACATACTGTGGGCTAGGCTTTCATTTAATGAGTGAACATAACAGTACATGAAATATTTAATTAAATGGAATAAAGTGTAGAATCAGTTAACGTTAAAACTCACTAGGACATTTGTTCTGATACCATGTGAAATCATCACTTGTCTAAAAAGTTTAAACTAATAGCTGGACAGTGGTAGATTTAATTATTTTTATTATATTCTTTAACACACTCAACTTGCCTTTTCATTCTTTTTTATTTTTAAGAAGAAACAAGCTGTCAGCAGTTGCAATGGCATGCACTTGCTAAAGTTATATTATATGCTGGTAGTTTTTTTTTTTTCGGCAAGAGGTTCAATACAAATGCGAAAACTCATTCTTTATCAATGATACGAAGGGACGATTTTTGTGAGACAGAACAACGTCCAGAAAGAGAAATCTAGTCCAACATTACTTTAATACATATCAGAAACGATTCTTCTTTTATTTATGGGAAAGAAAAAAGAAGACAAGAAACGTGAAATGGAAAAAGGGACATTAGAGAGTTGCCTTATAGCTTCGTCGTGGCACCTTCGTAAAGGTAGCATGTATAAGATCAAAATATAGCGGAAATTGCACTGCAGCAAAAAAAGTTACTGGCAGGCACGTCGCTGCATACACTGCAAATGCTACATACTTCAGCTTATTTTGTACCACAAAGAAATGTCCCGAGCAGAACGAAATCAAAACCGCAGCTATGGAAACAAACAGCGACGTTAAACCTATCAAAAGCTTCCTAGGCAGGTCCTTTCCGAAATCTCTCTCCTGATGTCGTGATGTTAAGATAGAGAGGAACATAACCAAGGCCGTGACCGAGAAGCAGAGTGCAACAAGTGATGAGATGGCAAAGAGGTGGAATGCGGGTTTGTTTTCCAGCGTTGGAATGCCGGTATCCTCCTTGACGCCTCCAGGCACTGTGGTGGAGGTGGCGAAGGCCACAGTGGCTATAAGTGCTGCGACGACAGAGTAGGATTGGGAGGTATTGGTTAACCACTCACCACCTTTCTTGACAAGGTTCTTGTGAGTTTTGATGAACACTTCCTCAGGGGTCTTGCCCTTGTTGTTGTAGCGGGGAACGAAGTTGGAGGGAATGGACGTAGTCACAAACTGCATGAAGCCAAGCATTTAGTATGTTTAATTTATGTGTCTTTGTCACTCTGTGTGAGTATGTGCATGTGTCTATTCGATTCTTCTATGCATGTGTACCTCATACCACTTCATCTCCCATTGCATTTGCAAGGCTTCCCCAGGAATTAGCCAAGGCTTATAGGCTGCAAGCTTTGCCGCAAGATGAAAGGCACTATTCCCTTTCTTATCCACGACACGAAACACGCTGTCTCTATTCAGGATATTTCTTTGCAGCAAGAGTTTATATACATGGGGTTGCCTGTTCTCTACTGCCAACAGCACTGCATTCTTGTTTTCTGCATTCACATCGTGTATGGCAACCGGAACCAATTCCAGAATTTTCTCCACAATTTCGGCAACACCATTTCTAGCAGCGATTAATATTGCAGTCTCGGATTCATTTTTCGTCATTATTTTCTTCCCTGCTATATATTAACGCGAAAATTTAGTACTTTAACAATAACATACAACAACATTTACGTTTGGAAACAATTTCCCTCCTATCCCATCCCATCCCATCTCATTTGCTTTACAAACATCATTCGAACACAAATACTTTCAAACTTATAATTATAAACTTTGCAAATTAATCATTATAACTTTCTCAAACTTTCAAACTTTTAAACAAAAAATAATTCAACTTTTTTAAATCTCAAAATAAAAATAATATTAAAAATTATATTCTGACAATATTAAATTTTATAATATTTTTTATTCAACTTTTTATCTCTCGTTTCTTAAACCCAATAAATACTTATAAACTCAAACTATCTAGCTAACTACTATTCATAAAATTCTCATGATTTCATTTCTCAAGCATCCCTTAACAAATCTTAGATCAAGAGACTCGTCTGAGTCCACTCATGCAGTTTGGAATTGGAAATTAGGTACAGTACTACTTACCATCCGCAAGGGACTGATCTTTATTAATACCTCCGGTCGAATTTGTTTGCTGGCTGCTAGCTTCATGCTTCCTTCCTATGCCACCGCTAATTCCTCCCACCCCTTCTTAGATTTTACAAGGAAATTAGTTTAATCCAAAAAATATATCCAATTAATATAGCTGATCAGTACGTATAAGTCTACTTAATTAAGGGAAGACGCAGAGTTGTCGCGCGCAGACTGATCAAACTGATCTTCTTGAGAGAGAGATCATGAAATGATTGTGATATGAATGGATTAACACCTGCATTATCAACTAGAACAAGCTGCAGTGGCTACTAATTACAGAACATGCATCATGATGAGGTCCTTTATAAGCAGGGAAAAAGTTGGATCTCAGGTAATTGGGAACCTAATTTGTACGCATATATATCAGAAAGAACTATATATGAGTGATCGTGGATCTTTATACCTTCTCTGTTTTCAGCCTCAGAATCATGAGCATCAAGCGCATATAATGGGTTTGTTTCCTGCAGATACTCTTTTCTTGGTGTATCTTTGGCTATATCTGACGGTTGTGAGGGCTTCTTCCCAGCGTGATAATATTCGGACATTTTAACACCCTGTAAAAGTTTGTTCATGATCTGAATTGACAGTGTGTGCTGCCGTTTCTCCTTGTATATCTTCCTTATAGTGGGGATTCCTAATCATTAACGTCGTAAATACAGACAATACTTTAAAATATAAGACATTAATAAAAATAATGCTATTTTATAAAATTATATAATATATATATTTATATTAGGTAATTATATATAGAGTAAATCTATTCATCATCTATTTTCTTATCATCTTATGATATGATATATCGTGGTATTAGATTATAGCTTCACAAGTTATATATAGAAGTGGTAATTAATTCTAAAAGGGTATGAACTGCATTAATTAATTCCAAAATCTTTGTGAACAAACCAATAGATAGAAGTAGGTAAGTTATATATAGAAGTGGTAATTAATTCTAAAAGGGTATGAACTGCATTAATTAATTCCAAAATCTTTGTGAACAAACCAATAGATAGAAGTAGGTAGTTCTACAGATCATCACACACCTCCTCCAAGAACGATCAACACTATCCTGTTTGCAAGCTTGAAAAAATTGCAGCAAACGTCATAATTAGCTGGAAAAAATCGACGGTTCCAAGCTGTTTCGTTGGTAGCGCCTTTGGATTCTTCAGAAGATAAAAGTAATTGATCATGTATCTACGTCTAGGCCTATAAATAATACAATTATGAAAAGAAAATAATTTTACAACTATCCACGCATTGTTACTTGATGTTTTACTATAGATTATCAGTTTTTTTACAATTATAAAATAGATTTGATGATGAAATAATAATATCAAAACATGTCAATTAATTTATGAGTTTTGGTTTTATAAATATTCTTTCAATAAATTGACCATTTCTCATGCCAAAATAACAAATCTCAAAAGTTACACACATAGGGGAACAACCCCTGATGCGTTAGTTCCGGGATACACCTGATATAATTATTTAACGGATTTAATGAAAAAACAAAAAAATTTAACGAAAAAATAATAAAAGTTATTATTCATAGTTAGATAGTCACTCATTATAATAGTATATATATATATATATATATATATATATATATATATATATGCTGCATTGCTTGCCTTGATTTCCTGCGTGTGTTTGAGGGTTCTCTTCATCGGTCTGTACTCCAACATTTATTCCCATCGCGAGTCGTACTTCATGAGGAGAAACAAGAGATTGGGTCAGTACTAGCGCCCATGAGCATCTATAGCTAGCAAATGAATCAAATCAACAAAAAACTGCATGCACGCGCGCCCTGATCTTGAACATGAAATATTTAAGCAGATTTGAGAAAAGTTGTTCCTTATATAGAGCTAGGGCCGTTGTATTTTAATTTTGAGTCATATTCGTAGGGATTTAAACTACATTTATCACATTAGACATACAATTCGATCCCTCTTAGATTTCTAAATATCAAATTGAGATATTTGACTATTTTAATAAAATGTTGGGGGCCGAGTCAAGTTTTTACAAGTTAATTAAGCTCGAGTTGTTCATGATCAATAACTGTGTTCATTTACAACATGACTAGCTACATTTTCCACCAAACTCTGCTAATTAAAGCCGATATATATTGTAAATTAACTATAAGAAAATTAATTACCAGTTAAGAAAAGAGAAGAAAAATGATCAGTTACATACAAAATGTAAAGAAATTCCAAAACAATCGATAGAAGTCGTTGCATGTTCTGTAGTTCTCTGGATAATTATTTGGATTCCTTTCGTAGGCGGGAAGTCTTGCTATCGGTTGCATAGAGCGCTGGAAAAAATGATCATCTGGTTCCATCACCTTGCGCTCGTCAACATACATGCCTTCCAAAGTAACAACAACGGATAAGATGGATAATTATAATCCGACATTGCACGATCATGTCATGCAAGCAAAAAAATCATGTTAAATTTACAAATTGATGTGGTTGAATGTAGTATATTATAATCCAACATTGATAATAATAAAAACCGTGTACAACAAAAACATATATTTATATATATATATATATATATATAAGAAATGTTTTAGCCATAAATTGATTTAATTTACAGAATAAATTTATAAATTGATGTACTAGCTTGATGTAATATGTCAGATTGTAAAATTATTTTTATTATAAAGAACTTGTATATATATATATATATATAATGCAATGCGGACATTAATTGAAAAAAAAAAGAAAAAGGAAAACAAATTGAAGAGGTATTAATTTGAATTGGTGATCATATGTACATACACTGATAAATGATTCGATCGAAAACTCCAAGGCGGCTGCCGCTTGGGAAAGCCGAGGGCTTGTCCGCTAGTAGATGGAGAGGTGTGATTCCATCCTCATTGACAGCGTTTACCAGTACTTCCCCATACAACTCAATTATCAGCAATGCCAAATCTGTCGACATGTAAAAAACGTACGAAGCATTACTTCCATCTCTATCCATCTTAATTAATGTAATATTTATTTATTAATTTATTTATACGAATATTTTGTCAATCTACATAAAAAGCGGTAGGTAAAGTACACCTCAGCTATTTAATTGACATTACAAAATTTAATATTCTAAAAAATAAAATCTCGTCTTATCAATTAAATAGAATTTTCTAATATTACTCACCAAAATGGTCTCCAGAAATGGCGCAGTGAAGAATCGTGTCACCACGCGTATTCCTGGAATAACTGTAACGCTCATAGAACGGACACAAATCGTAAAGACTTTGGAAAGCTTGTATTTTACCGAAGAGCACTGCCGTGAAAAGAGGAGTCTCTCCCTCATAGTTACGTTGTCCGATTAATGAAGAATCAACACTTGCTATGCACTTACACATGGCCTCATTCCCCATTAGTGCAGCGATATGGAGAGCGGTGTTCCCTCTCTCATTTTTAACCCTGAGAAGCATTTCGTGATTTGGCTGTTCAGAGATAATATATGTGAGTTTTCGGACCGTCTCCTCTTGGCCGCCGGAGACAGCTAGGTGTAACAGTGTGTCCTCCAACCTGGTGATTCCGGCCACCAGAGACCATGGGTTTTCCGTACATATATCGACGACTTCACCCCATCTCCCTTTCATGGCCTTTTCGAACAAAACGTTCCCCAATTCTGGATTCGTTAGATCATCTGTCATCGACGGATCCATTGTTCCCGATCTCCTTTCTAATTCAACGTATACGACTACTATTCTAGAGCTAGGATCAACCTAGGGAGCCCAGACAGAATTGATATATATATATATAGCATGCATGCATGCATGCAGCAGCCGATGACACTTCGGGCACCGTGCTGGTGGGGACCTTGTGTTGATTTATACTCAAGAAATTCCTGTGCCGCTCACACTTTCAAACCAGCGCTTTGTTTGATATGTAATAATACTTCCATGACGCTGTTTTACGAAAAATATCATCCATTTAAACAATTTATCAAAAACAAAAAGCATATTAAAAATGGTTGTCTTTTACCATACTCCATGAGATGAGCCCCGCAAGACTTGGATATCAAAGCAAGGTATGTTCCACGTTGCTTTTCACACCGTACGTAATTCTACCTTTTCTTTTTTTCGTTCCTAATTGAACAGAGGAACGATAGTCTGATCACTTTTTAAAAAGAGAAGCGAAGGAATATATAATGTCTTATATATGGCTCTTTCGATTATTCTCTCTCTAACATACTTTATGGTTCTTCATCCTTTTTTTAATTAATTTTTTGTTGTATTTCATTTTTTTAAGAGCAGCGCTACACTTTCCGAATAGATGTCCTGAAAATTACATTTCACTTTTTCTTTTCTTTTCTTTTCTTTTTATGTATTTTTTTAATCATCATAAATATTTTTAAAAAAATAAAAAAATTCACGTCATTAAAAAATATTTTCTTAATCACTAAGTAAAAAAAAAAAATCTCATTCGGGACACTTTTTGGGTCCCATAGTGCATTTCTCTTTTTTTAATTAGTTCTTACCAAATTATATGTTCGTTATACATATATATATATATATACACTTAAATATATCCTATATATATATATATATATATGCAAATTGAAGGGAAAATAATGGAAAATATATAATTCTACCGAAGAGGTCGTAAAAAAAGATTTGTGGTTATTTTCTGAAAAACGCCTTCCACTGCATGAGCGAAAGAATAATGTCAGAAGGAAAGCATTATGTTAAGATCTTGGCACACGCAAACTATTTTAAGTACTGATCAAAGCACAAAAAGAGAAAAACAAAAGTGTTCAGAAAAATTTATGCTCCCCGCGAAAGTATAAACAATGCTAATAATAACATCAACAACAACAACAATAATAATAATGAGTAATGTTATTCATCGTTACTAATTTTTTTCATATAATTGATGATGATAATAATAAACTATTTCACTACTATTCACAAATTTCTCATCTCATCTTATATGTATAACCAAATGAGGCCTTAATCCTTAGAATGTTAATGCCGATAGTCTAAGGTTGTATTTGGTAAGTGAAGTACTTCACTACCACTCAATACTGTTCACAAATTATTAACTACTCTTTCACTACTAAACACTATTTTTTCACTACTATTCACAGTTCATCAGATACCACCTTAGCATCGAATCCTAGCCTAAAATGTGCTTATATTTATATTCAAACCTAATACCGAATAAAATCAAAATTACTTCAAAATAACCCAAGAACCATTAAACTCCTTGTTATATACCATCTACAATATTGTTATTTATAGATGGTTATCGTTAGCTTGTTGACAGATTCCTTTAGACCTTCTAAAGGATCCAAAGTTCCTATTATAAAGTGCTTGGGACCATGTAACGCTCCGTCTCCGAGGGTCCGGAGAGTTAACTCATGTCGCCAAAAATCATTTTCCATCCACATAGTACAAAATCAAAATTTTCTCTATCTCACAAACTACTCATTAATTCACATCAAGTACTTCAGTATAATTAATTCAAGACAATACAAAGTCTTAATAAAATATCAACCTCCTAACAATTCATATCATCAGAACGCAACAAACTTATTGAATAACAAAATCCTCAATACTCATGCAAACCTCCTATACTTCAACCATTATTCTTAACTCCTCTTACCTATGCTCCATATTCTTGATCCTCAACTGGAATATTCAAATCATCTGAAAATATTGGAGATAAGAGGGAGTGAGTTATCAACAACTCAGTAAGCAGAGAACATATACTAGCGTGCAAGCATGAGCCTTTTTAGAAAATTCAGTATGCAGAAACAAAACATTATATTTTTATATGCATATCTCAAAAACATGTTATCAGAAAATCAGAGCGAATTTTCAGACTTTTTAGACTCAAAAATTAACTGTTCATATTTAAAGACACTTTCCATATTCAAAGACCATTTTCATATTCAACATCCAACTGTTCATATTCAAAGATCTGTTTCATAATCAAAGACCTTTTTGGCATTCAAAAGCCATTTTCATATTCAAAAACCAACTGTACATATTAAATATAATTTTCATATTCAAAATCGCTTTGGCATAACATAACTGAACCTCTTCATCTTATCGTATCATGTCATATCGTATCGTATCATATCATATACCATGTTTAACCCCCGTGGTAGGGTTGTGCTATCCCGGGTGGCCAAACCAGACAGTATCATATGATGAACTTTTCCCTTTTCAATCTCGGAGCCCCGAGTGTGCACACAGGAAAGAACACGTAAAAGATCACTTTGTTTCCAAAGTGGGTGCACTCATATCATATCATATCATGGTGGTACCAACCATATCACGTGAACCAGTATCATCATATCATAATCATATTCAGAATCAGATCCAGAACAGATAAGTATGCCAAAGGTTTATCATATCCATATCATATCAAAACACGTGCGAAACTTATTCATATCTTTTCCATTTGATCAAAAACATATCCAAATAATTTCATATCACATGTATAAAAAAAATATCTCAATGATATCATATTCACTCTTTTGCATATTTCCGAACCATGTCAAATATTACTCATGTCTACACAATGCATGTTAGAAAAATATTTTCTCTTTTCCGTACAGATTCATGAGTGATGCAAATAAACGACCGAGGTTGGTTTTTCTCAAGTTTTCATTTCATTACAAAATATGTAAAGTTTTCAGAAGGTCAACCTCAGTCTCAATAATTCGTATAAAATCTAGCATAGGAACCCCGCTTACCTGGAATTCTTAGCTTTTTCAGAATTTTCTTCAAAAATGTCGAGTCGACTATAAATCGTCACCTATAAAATAATCACGTAATTTCCGTAAGTTTCCAATCAATCACATATTTCGATATTTAAGCCTAAACTTCTAAATAACCTATTTTAATTTCTCAAAACTTAAAACTTTCATAATTCCAAAATATATTACCACTTCTAAAATCATCAATATCCACCTTAACCAACATCAAACTCAAAACACCAATATTTAAACCCGAAACCGTCAATAAACCTCACATCATAAACCAATCACACAAACAACTTCATAATCCAATCCAACCAACCTCCTTACTCCTCGGACTCAGTCCGGCACAACCAACCAATTCACAGTAAATATGAGTTAGCGCAAAAGACATTTAAATCTCAAAATTTTTTTGAGAAAATACTTACAATGCTATAATATAATTTTTGAAAGATCACGGAGGTGCTAGAAGTGGCGGCACAGTAACGTAACAGTGTAAAATACACTGTGGCCGTGGGTCTCAAAAACTCACTTTTAAACGGAGACAAACCAAGACCCAAAATTGATAGGGTAGGGCTTAGGGATGTCGGTTAAGCTAGTGGTGGAGGTGGTTTGCCGTGGGTGGCGGCGTAGGAGGCGGTTTTAGGCCAAAAAGCTCAAAACGGAAATGTTGATGGATGGGCTTCACCGGTGGCGGATCGGAGCTAAGGATGGGTGCTTTGGGTTGGTAGGAGGTCGAGGATGATGTGGTGAATAAATGGTGGCCGGAGGTGGCGCGGCGGCGGCGCAACGGTGCAAGGAATGCCGCGGCTGTGAGGAGCTCGTGCAGGCTAATGGCGGCGCGAGGGAGATTGCAACTGAAGGGAAGTGGTCCCGGGGGGAGGGGAAGACGATGGGCTAGGCGGTGCCGGCCGCGGCGGCGCGCGGCGGCGCTGGAGCGAAGAGAACGCCGTGGCTTCAAGTCGTGGGTGGAGGAGAATGGCGGCAAGTGAGGAGCTGAAAACCGGAGGGGGAAGTCGTCGGTGGGTGTGGAAGGTCGTGGGCTTGGCAGTGACTCCAGACGGTGGTGCACGGCAACGAGCTGGGTGGAGGAGAAGCAACGCACGGGAGAGAGAGGGAGGTTGGCGTTGCGCGAGGGAAAGCAGGGGAGAAGAAAAAAATGAGGAGAAAAGAAAAAGAGGAAGAAAAGAAAAAGAGGAAAAGAAAAAGTGAGGGAAAGAAATGAGGTACAATCCTCACATCTTGGGTCACAAAAATGATCCAACGGAAATTATTTCAAAACAGCAAGTAAAATAAAATAATTCAAACATAGTGATTAAAATGAAAATAAATAATTAAATCTAACAATCAATTAATTTAAAATAAAGAACAATTTAAATGCATCACAATAATAAATATTAAGAAAACATAACAAATTAATTTTCACAATTTAAAAATCATAAAATAAACCATTTAAAATATCCAATAATTTTAAAATAAGAGAATAAATTTTTGAATTAATAAAAGTAATCATTCAATAAAAATACACTAAAATACGGGGTGTTACAGACCATGTGTACGTAGTAGGACATGTTTTATGTAAAGGTGTTTTTGTTGATGTGTTGTGCGGTGGCAATTGTAATGTATTGTGTAATAGTGGTTGTAGTCTTAAATAACCGCTTCGAGGTGTCTGTGTTGCATCTATATCAAGTAGTTTACTCTAATATTTAAGAATGAGAGGGCGAAAGGGAAAAGGACACAAGTCTGAGGGGTGCCACTCGGCCCTAGCGGCCAAGCAGCCAGGGCCCCCAACCTCTCTCTTTCACTCTCCCATAGCCACCACACTCTCTCTCACTCTCCCACAGCCTCTTTTCCTCAAAGTTGGCCGATCTCCTCCGTGCGCTGCCACCCATGACCACCAGCCACCAACATCAACTCCATTGACCTCCATGAGCCCCTCCATGACCAACCCAAGCCTCCCATAGCTCCCCTTCGAAATTCCCACTTTGAGACCTACAACCGTTGCTTGGTATCCTCCGCCCGCCGCTGCTCTGCCAGTTTTGGCGTCACCCTTAATCTTCCAAAGTTTCCATTCGTCTTTGTAAGTATTTTTATAAAGAACTTTTGAGATTTAAATGTATATTTGCGCTAACTCATTTTTACTGTGAATTGGTTGGTTGTGCAGCAGACTGAGTCCTAAGAGTAAAGGGGTCGGTTGGATTAGAGGATATAGTTGTTTGTGTGATTGGATTATGCTGGAATCTATTGGCTATGAAGATTTGTTTGGTGTCATTTATCATTGCATAATTGCATGCACGTTCATGTTTGTAAATGAAAACTAAGTTTTCGCATAATTGCATGCATGTTTACGTTTTAATTGGAAATTGAATTTTCATGTGAGAAATAATTTTTGGGTGCATGTATATCACGATCTCAAGCCGAGATGAGATATTATCTCGGTGGAGCTCCTCTAGTCACTCGAAGGTAAAATATACTGAGTGACGTCCCCTAGGTTGTCGCTGGGAGACAACGAAATCAGATGAGGTGGTAGTGCTCTCGTGTCGACGCCGTGGCCCCTTTTGCTGGCGAGGGTTAGAGGATGCTTGGCCATGAACGCGCTAGGCGTGAAACTAAGCATAGCTCGATGCGAAGTCACTCTCACAGTCGTTACCAGCGGTGTGACGAAGGGAGTCAAGGTGTGCAGATGGTCCCTCGGGAAAATCATGGTGCATACGGTAAATGGATATTGGGCCATTTTCTAGGAAAATGATGGATTATTGTTTTGGGCCATTTTCAAGGAAAATGGCGGGAAATGTTTTAATTGAATGTTTTGGGCCAAAATGAGATTTTGACATGCGTTGAAAAATATTCATTTTTGGGAAAAATGATGTTTTGGGTCTAATACATATTCCATCATATGCACGCATGTTTTTTGGTTGCATTAATGCATTTTTATCTCTTGGGTTATTAATTACTGAGATTCATATCTCATGTGGTATTCCTTAGCCTGTGGTACCATTTTATGGTACCGTAGATTTTGATGATGAGGATGTGGAGCCTGAGGGATCGACTCCACTGGAGAAGTGACACGTGGTCACCTAGGATTATGGGGCTTGTTTCCCACTCGTTTATGTGTTTCGGTCTTTGTATTATATTTTTTGGGATAACTATATAACTTTTTTAAACATTTTATTTAAGTAAATCTATCGTTAAAATTCTGGTACTTAATTGATTGACTTTAATTTATCCGTTGCGCTTTTGTTGTACACTTTCTGCATGTCCACACACTTGACACTTATCGTTGGGATGTGTGACCCATGTTGTCATCATTCTGACGTCACGAGTCCCGCATTTCAGTACGTGTGAGTCGGGGCGTCACAGTGATGGTGATGGCAACTATGCATTGTCAGCTGAAGCTAGAAGAGACTTAGAGCAGAGAGCATCAAAGAGATTCGAGAGACAGGGGAGAGAGGAGGAAATGGGGGTAGATTTAGGTTATACATACTTGGTCTAAACGGTATCGTTAGGGAGAAAAATTGCCTAAACGATGTCGTTTTGATATATATATATTTAAAAATGAAATGAAAAATTATATAATACATATATGCAGGTAGGTGGGTTGTGATCCACACCCGGGTCCTGTCCGCATACTAAATTTTATTCAAAAAAAACCACTTGCTTGTTTGCTTAAAGTAAAGGCTGAGCAAGGGTGCCAGGTGGGCGGAGTGTGTGTGCCTGCCCAACACCCCTATGTGACACAAGTTTATTTCATAAAAATTTTTAAGTGGTTTCCCCAACTTGAAGTGGAGAGAATATTGTATTTATTCATTTTTTTACCAAACTTTCAAATTGACCTAGCTATAACTTAAAGTCACAATTAAGGGGTTAACTATTCATTGAACTAAGCTCAATGATTACAAATCTGAAAGATTTTGTGAGACCAAACTAGTTAGAATAAAGTAGCCATAATTTCTTATGCTAACATTGGATTAAGAAGAACTTGGAGGTATTGGAAAGAAGACTCAATTCTAAATGAATTCATGTTTTATGAAGATATTCAAATTCTAATGTTTACCAAGTTAAAATAGCTCAGCATTGGCTCAAATGAAAAACTAGACAAAGAATTTGCTTGACCTTTGCTCAAGTGAAAAATTGGACAGAGGGTTCGCTTAATGTTGGTTTCGACATTGGCTCGAGCAAAAATTACGTGAAACACGATTTGATTTGGATTTGAAGTCTCTAATAGCCTAAAGAAGTCCCACCTATATATAGGTTATTATGCATGACTTCAAGGGTAAACAGAGGCTCTAACAACTCCAATATTATCTTCATTGAGAGAAAAATTATGATCACATATTGAATGCTCAAGATAATCTCTCCTTGATTATTTTCATTATACCAAATCACAGAAATGTCTACAGTCACAGAATTGCCTCATGATAGTTTTCGTTATATCAAACCACAAAAATGCCTATAGTCACTGAAGTTGCAATTTGAAACAAATAAGTTCTTACCTCAAGTTGATCCATAAAAAAACAAACTAGAGGTTTAACTCTAGAGTCATTATGCGGTAGGTCGCAAATCGGTCGTTTGCCGAGGTTGCAAGTTGGGTTTTCTGGAGGTACAAAGAGTTTGTAGTAGGATCAATTTGTAACAAAAGTAATCTATAGTTCATACCTTTAGGTTTGCTAGCCTTGGAGTAGTTTTAGATTTTAAAGAGGCTTTTCAAATGACTTTGTAATTCGTTCCTAAAATCTCTAGGTTGATTGTTTTACTCCTTTCTTAAATTTTGGTTTGGATTAAATACTAAAATAGTCCATATGGTTTGTTTGTTAGACAGATTAGTCACTATATTTTAATGTTGAACTTTTTACTCTCTATACTTTTAACTTTGATCAAATTAATCCTTCCATTTGTTTGCTCTTTATAATCTTTTAAAATGACGTATGTTAGCATCAATCATTAAGTGCCACTTATCATTTAGAAATTAAAATTTAATTCTGAGGAAAAAAATCTTGATGACTCAGGCAACACTTGATTCACACACCCTGACACAGGGCGCCTAGGCACCTAGCCGCATAAGCGTGCCCAAGTGTTACTTGGCTGCAAATCACGTCAAACTAAGTCGACCATGAGAATTAAGGTACTATTAGGAATAAATTGTGTTGGAGAATAATAGGTCTTTCAACATAAGACCTTCCATGGGAAGGAAAGATGGGACATAAACTATTAAAAAACACTAGGGGTAAAAAATGATCTCACAAACTGACATGACACATTATCAGTGTGCTATGCCAGTTAAGTTTTTTTTCTTTATTTATTTCACTCCCCCAGCCCCTAGCCCCCTCTCCCACCCATTCTTTTCCCAGAGCCTAGAGAGAGAGAGAGATCAAGTGAGAGAGAGAGAGAGAGAGAGAGAGAGAACGAACCTATCGGTGAGGGACGACGATGACGATGCCCCCTTCTTGTCAAAGATGAGAGAGCGACATCAATGGAGGGCAAGGACGGGGGGGAGGAGGGGAGACGTTGGAGAGGGATAAGGAAGATGGTTGGGTTGTGGTGAGGGTTGAGGAAGATTGCTAGCCTGCGGTGAAAGGCGAGGGAAAGACCGTGTTAGAGATCTCGGTCAAGTTTCCAAACACTAAGGTCTTCTAGCTCCCCTCTTCTTGTTATGACCGATTGCACCTTGTCTTCTTGTCATGTCTTGGAATGATTATGGCAATGAAGGGTCCCTAGGGTTGTGGAGGTTTGGTGTTTTATGGTGGAAAAGATTATTGTAGTGGTCATGATGTATTAGGGTGATTTAAGAGATGAACTTGTGAGTATGATGAAATGTGACACGGCTTAATATTGTTCCTTGAAGGTGGTGCCTCTTGGGTGGTGATTTGGGTTTGGATGTGAAGTAAGGCTAGGGTTTGGAAGATGGAAGATGATATCCTAAAATGTAGGAGGTGATTAGGTTGGTTAGGATTTTCGGCTAGATCAAATATGGAAGGGATTTGGTAGTTTGGATGAGGCTAAGGTTGGTTCATTGAATTTAGGGATTCAAGAATAGAAGATAGGATTTGGATCCTAGATTATAGGAGTTTCTTATGGAACATAGGGTTTGAGTCCTAAATTATAGGACTTGCTTATGGGGGCTAGGGTTTTCGGCTATGGCAATTAGTGATGGATGAAGGGTTATTTTTAGGAAAGGTGATAATGTGAAGAATGAAGAATATGAGGGGTGAGGTTAGGATATGTTTGATAAGCGAGAAAGTGCAAGAAAATATATGAAGAATGATAGATAATTGGATGGAAAATGGAGAAATACTCATAAGATAATAATGGAATCATCATCTATTCACGAATTGCAAGGTGGTGTCCATCTTCTTAGGATTTACGAATTTCACCCAAAAAGTCCAAATGCAAAAGTACAAAAAAATATTAAGAACAACTCAAACAGTCTACAAAGAAAATTAGCTAAAAGATACAAATAAAATTTCAAAAAGACATTTAAAGCAATAACATAAGAGGGAAAAAACAAAAAGGTCCTCTTTCAAATATGTCTTGGGTAGGCCCCATGATGGGCTCATGGCATGAGTTGGCCCGTGGTTGGCCTTGGCTGGCCCATGGCATGGTTGGCAGCTTGGCCGTGGGCCACTTTCCTTGGAGTCTTGACATTTTCTTTCCCTTCAAGCACATCCTTGCCCTCAAAAATCAAATCCAAAAATCTCAATGTCATCTCATCATATTCCTCCCAAGAAGCATCTTCCCTTGGCACTCCTTGTCATTGTATCAACACTTGCCACACCTTCCTCTTACTCCTCCTTTTAACCACCCTATAATCAAGTACTTTCCTTGATTGCAAGAGCATTCTTCCCTCTTCATCAAAGGTAGGCAACTCTTCAATGATGAGCCTAGTGTCCCCAACCCGCTTCTTTAGCATTGACACATGAAAGACTAGATCTAGCTTGGATGTTGGAGGAAGTTCCTAAGCACTTCTCCCAATTTTTTTGGCACCTTGAAAGGCCCATAATACCTCTTGGATAACTTCAAACTAAGCTTCTTCCTCAAGGTCTTTTGCCCATATTATTGTAGTTTCAAGTACACAGTCCCCCACTTCAAAGGCGATGACACACCTCCCTTGGTCGTAGTATTTCTTCATTTCTTGAGCTCTCTTAAGCTCCCTCTTCACCTTCACTAGGATCTCATCTCTAGTAATCAACTCTTTCTCCACCTCATCATTCTTAATCGTCCCCCTTTCATAATTTACTAATGGGTGGTGGTTTTCCATAAACAACCTCAAAATGACTCAATTGAATGGAATAGTGAAATGTTGTATTATACCAATACTTGGCCCATGTGAGATAATCACCCCCACTTCACTTGCTCTTCATGACAAAAGCATCTCAAATATTTCTCAAGTGTCCTATTCACCACCTTGGTTTTCCCATTGGTTGGAGGATAGTAAGAGAAACTTGCATTCAACTTGCTCCCTTGCAACTCAAATAGCTCATTCCAAAACGTGCTCATAAACACCCTATCCTAATCTGTCACGATGCTCTTCGAAAACCCATTTAACTTCACCACATTATTAATGAAAGCCTTGGCCACACTCTTGACCATGTAAGGATGCTTGAGGGGAATAAAGTGAGCATACTTGGTAAGTCGATCAACCACCACTAAAATCAGCTCATGGCCACCACTAGTAGGTAGCCCTTCCACAAAGTCCATTATCAAGTCCTCCCAAATCAAGTTCGAAATTGGCAATGGTTGTAAGAGGCCGATTGGTGGTCTTGTGTCATACTTGACCTTTTGGCACAAATCACATTCAGCCATTAACTTCTTTACCTCTTTCTTAAGCCCCTCCCAATAGAAGAAATGCTTAACCCTTATGTAAGTTCTTAACCACCCTAAATACCCTTCTTCCTTACTATTGTGGAAGTGATCAAGAATCTCCTTCTCCAAGTTTTGAACATTAGGCATATAAACATAGTCTTTGTAGTAGATAAGACCATCCCTCTCCTTGAAGCCAACTACCCCTTCTTTTTGTGCTTCCAAAAGTTCAATAATCTAAAAGGCTCTCACATCAATTCTTGCAGTTCTTGAATCTTGTCCCAAACTCTCCATTCGGCCCCACTCAAGGCCATCATAGAGGACTCATCCTCCTCATACACAACCCACAAAATTGAACTCCCTTCTCTTCTACTCAATGCATCGGCCACTTTGTTCTCTTTACCCGGTTGGTAAACAATCCCATACTCAAAGTCAAGTAGCTTGACAATGAACTTTTGTTGCTCAGGAGTGACAATTGTTTGTTGTAGGAGGTGCCTCAAAACTTGTTGGTTGGTCACAATAGCAAACTTACGGCCCAAAAGATAAGGCCGCCACATCTTCACCGCATGCACAACCGCCAACATCTCTCTTGCATAAGTGCTCCATGCCTTTTTCATTGACCCAAATGCCTTGAAAATAAAGGTCAATAGTCGTTTCTTTTACATCAAAACCGCACCTATTCCTTCCTCACTCGCATCTATATACACCTCAAATGGCTTCTCAAAGTTGGGCAATGTAAGCACGGCAGTCACAGTCATAGCCCTCTTCAAATTCTCAAAGGCTTCCCTTGCTTCTTGTATCCACTCAAAATTGTCCTTCTTAAGTAAAGAAGTGAGTGGCTTGGCAATGAGACTATAGTTCTTCACAAATCTTCTATAATACCCGATCAAACTCAAGAAACCCCTCAAAAGCAAAACATCCTTAGGCAATGGCCAATCCACCAAGGCCTCAATCTTCCCTTGATCAACCCTTACCCTTTCTCCCAAGATAAAGTGACCAATATACTCTAATTCTTTTTCTATAAATGCACATTTAGAAGTCTTTATGAAAAAATGGTGTTCTTCCAAAATCATCATCACAATCTTCAAGTGCTCTTTGTGTTCTTCAATGGACTTGAAGTAGACCAAGATGTCATCAAAGAAGACCAATACAAACTTCCTCAAAAGTGGTTTAAAGATTGTGTCCATGGCGGCTTGAAAAGTGGAGGGGGTGTTGCACAACTCAAATGGCATCACTAGGTACTCAAAGTGCCTGAAATGAGTCCTAAATGCCGTCTTGTGGACATCGTATTCCCTCATACAAATTGGTGATAACCGGCCTATAAGTCAAGCTTGGAGAAGACCTTAAACCCATGTAATTCATCCAACATCTCATCAACCGTTGGAATAGGAAATCTATCATTTACCGTTGCTTCAATCAAGGCCCTATAATCCATGCAAAACAGCCACGATTCATCCTTCTTCCTCACTAGCAAAATTGGAGAAGAAAATGGGCCAGTTCTTGGTCTTATCAACCCACTCTTCAACATCTCATCTACTTGTCTCTCAATCTCTCTTTTTTGAAAGTGAGCATACTGATAAGAAGGCACATTCACTGATTTCTTCTCATACACCAAAATAATACGATAATCAAAGAGCCTAGAATGTGGCAAGATAGTGGGTACCTCTAGAACCCCTCTATGGTCCTCTAAGACCTCTTTAACCTCCTTGGGCAGCAGCTACAACTCATCTTGCTTGCCCCATTCTTCCTTCTTTCCCATCTCAAAAACAAAGTCTTCATTGGCCACCATAATGGCAAAACAATGTGCCCGACCTTTGTATAATTTTTCAAACATAATGGCCTCACAATACTTTACTTCCTTGGCCGCCAAAGCTGTCCAAACTCTCTTTTTGGACCCAAGCTTGAACTCCATAGTCATATTGTGGTAATCATGCACTACCCCTCTAAGGCCTTTGAGCCATGCAATGCTCAAGACCACATCAAGTCCTACCAATGTAAGAACATGTAGATTGGAAAAAATTCTCACCCCTTGGACATTCATATTCACTTCTCTCATTAGCCCTTCACACTTCAACTTGTCCCTATTAGCAACTTTGACTTCAAATAGTTTAATAGCAACCGGTTTCAATCTAACTTTGGTGACAATGTTGGAATTGATGAAGTTGTATGTAGAACCACTATCCACCAACAAAGTAACTTCAAATTTCCCAATTCATGCCATCACTCTCACAGAAATAGGCTTTTGGACCCTCGACATGGCATTAAGAGACAATTCGGCCTCCTCTTGTTTTGTTTCTCACTAGATTCGACCTCTTCATGATCGGTCTCTTGGCTTGATGATTCATCATGGCAACCCTTACCATCCTCACTATCTTCCACATTAATTAACACAAAGGCTTGACTCGATTTACACTTGTGCTCTCTACTCTACTTTTCACCACATTTGAAACAAAGGCCCTTCTTGATTCTCTCTTAGACCTTTCCCTTGAATGTTTCCAAGAAACTTTGGTTTGCAAGGGTTCAGAAAACTTGCTCCCCATGCCCTTAGATTGGCGCCTCTCCAAGTAGTGCTTTCTTCTAGGATCTCTGTCACCCTCATCACCTATTGGAGTCTTGTAAGGTGCTTCAACTTAATCTCCTTGGCTAGCCAAGGCTTCAAACAATCCACAAAATTTCCCACAAGTGCCTCGTCGGACCAACCTCTCACCATAGTTTGAAGTTGCCTGAAGTCTTCAATATAAGTGTGTACTTTTCTCTCTTGTCTCAACTTAGCAAGTTAGCCATGGTGATTGACAATCGTTAATGGGCCAAATTGCATAAGAAACTCCCTCTCAAAGGCCATCAACCTCAACCTTCTTCTTTCCTTCTCATATTGATCATAGATCCACTTCCACCACTTGCTAGCCTTCCCTTACAAGTAGAAGCATGTTGTTGACACCCTTTCCTCTCTAGGAATCTCATAGGAATAGAAAGAGTGGCCCACCTTGTCCAACCACTCATATGGATCGCCCCCACTATACTTAGGGAAGTCCACCTTAGGTCTCTTAGGTCCCCAGTCATAAGTCTGGTTTCTTTTCCTCTCCTCATGGTACCCATCATCATAATGTCTTCCATAGTGGCCTCTACCCCTCTCTTGTTGGTGCCTTCTTTTATCAAAGCAATCACCTCAACCATGGTCTTCCCATCTCATGCTCATACTCGGCCTCATAGTCTTCCTCTTCTAGTTGATGTTCAAACCTCACATCTTGAGGTTCTTGTCTCACACTAAGGCTCTTGGTACGTTGGTCTTCATTTTGGACCCACCTTTCTTCGGCAACATGCTCATTCTCAACTCTTCCCCTCTTCGGAACTCGGCTCGTGGTGGCTCTTGCATAGACCCTGTCACAATTATCTCAACACATCAACAAAAGCATTTTGTCTTTGCCCATTCGGATTCAGAAGTGGCCCATGGCCATTCCCTTCAACAACTCTTCTTTCAAGCCTCTTAAACTTGCATTGGTATCTCTTCTCATGGCTTTAATGGCTCTTCGGTTCTCTTCACTATCTCAGTATGTGGCATTCAAGGCCATCCTCAATTCGGCCATAGTGGTAGTTCCCTCATCAAAGACATTAGTGAGCCTTGTGGTATGCCCCTCAAGTGTCTCAATGCATTACCAATTGGAACCTTGTTGTCCCATGCCTTCATGAGTGCCTTCTTGCATTGTTGCTTCAAAGTCTTGAATAATAAAAAAAAAAACTTGCAAACTAAAAAATTTGCATAAACTTGTACAACAAATTTAAACCTCTTGAACACTTGTAACAAGCTTCAATAGCCAAACTTGGGTCCTCCACCTTCTTGGGTGGTCAACCCCTACAACCTAACTACTCTTACCTCCTTCCTAACTACAAGTTTCACAAGAACACAATATGAAACCTAAGAGGGGTTCCCTAATCCAACGACAAAGTTCAAGTTAAAGCGTCGTTTACCTCGAAGAGAAGTGAGAACTCCTCTAGAATCACCAACAAAGATTGAGCCTCTAAATGAAAGCACCAATTAATGTTAAGGACCTCGATCAAGTTCCCAAGCACTAAGGTCCTCTAGCTCGCCTCTCCTTGTGATGACCAATTGTACCTTGTCTTCTTCCTTGATCATGGAATGATTATGGCAATGAAGGGTTCCTAGGTTAATGGAGGTTTGGTGTTTAGTAGTGGAAAAGATAATTGTAGTGGTGATGATATATTGGGGTGATCTAAGAGATGAACTTGTGAGTATGATACAATGTGGCACGGCTTGATGTTGTTCCTTAAAGGTGGCAGCTCTTGGGTGGTGATTAGGGTTTGGAAGATGGAAGATGATAACCTAAAAGGTATGAGGTGATCAGGTTGGCTAGGATTTTTGGCTAGGTCAAATCTGGAAGGGATTTGATGATTTGGATGAGGCTAAGTTTAGTTCCTTGAATTTAGGGATTCAAGAATGGAAGATAGGGTTTGGGTCCTAGATTATACAAGTTGCTTATGGAAGATAGGGTTTGGGTCCTAAATTATAGGACTTGCTTATGAAGGCTAGGGTTTTCGACTATGGCAATTGTATGGAGGCTAAGTTTTTGACTATGGCAATTGGTGATGGATGAAAGGTCTTTTTTAGAAAATGTGATAATGTGAAGAATCGAGAATATGAGGGGTGAGGTTAGGATATACTTGATCTGCGAGAAAGAGTAAGAAAATATATGAACATGCAAGAAAATATATGAATAAAGATAGATAATTAGATGAAAAATGGAGAAATACTCATAAGATAATAATGAAATCATCACCTATTCACGAATTCCAAAGTGATGTCCCTCCCCTTGGGATTCATGAATTTCACTCAAGAAGCACAAGTGCTAAAGCACCGAAAAATATTAAGAACAACTCAAACCGTCCACAAAGAAAATTAGCCAAAAGATACAAATAAAATGTCAAAAAGACTTATTTAAAGCAATAATATAAGAGGAAAAACCCTAAAAGGTCACCTTTCAAATATGTCTTGGGTGGGCCCCATGATGGGCTCGTGGCATGGGTTGGCCCGTGGTTCACCTTGGCTAGCCCATGGCATGGTTGGCAGCATGGACTTGGGTCACTTTCCTTGGAATCTTGACAAACCAGGTTGCAGCGGTGCTGGTCCACAAGAATGGGGGGTCTCGTGGAAGGGGGGAGGACGGGAGGGGCACAGTGCATAGGAAAAATGAAAAAAAAATGATGGGGCACACTAGCACCGCACCACGTCAGTTTATAGGATCCCTTTATTTCTCCAACAACTCTCAAATATTAAAGTTGCTTAAGATCTCGTTTAGTTACATAGATGAGAAATCTATGATAGTAGTAAGATTGTTTGTTAACAGTAGTGAAATAGTTTGAGTTAAGATATTTTAAAGGATTTTGAGAAATAAGAGAAAAGGTTGAATAAAAATATTGTTAGAATATAATTTTTTAATATAATTTTTGTTTTTGGATTTGAAAAAGTTGAATTATTATTTTTTATTTTGTTTGAAAGATTGGAAAAGTTGAAATGATTAGATGAAGAATTTAAAATTTTGAAATTGAAAAGTGTTTGTGTTTGAATGGTATTTGGATTTTGAGATGAGATTGGTTGAGACTCTCTGTGAAACCAAACGGAGTCTAAAACTAAAAAAAGGACGAGGTTTATATAAGACGAAACATAAAGCAAGAGAGGTCATAGACTAAAAGAGGGAGAACGAGATAAAGAAATGGGACTTTTAGACAAAAGAGGAGATTGGACTTTGAGGCCGAAGGCCTAGAGGTCCATCTTCTTCCTTCTTCTTCGTCCTCTACAAGGGACTTCAACGAAGGATGTTCATCTTGATTAAGAGAACGAAACCGACTGAATCACTAATTGTGTAAATGGAGGAACAAGATGAATGTCAAATTTAGAGAATAACATAAATGAGTATCAAATAGAGAAGAAATTGTGAGAAGAGGTGCTGTGAAAATATTACTGTTCAATAAAGATGGAGAGAGAAACTAACATAAGAAATTTAGACGGCTAAGTTACTGTTTACTTATATATAGGCAACCACTGTAGCTCATAACTAGATGACTTATACTTGACTATTCCAATGCATACCGATTTTTCTTCATCTTGGGCATATTTTCGATAGTGCAAGCATATGGCTTAGTCAATGTCAATACTTTTAGACAGATCTTCAAACAAATACTCTTTATAAAGTAATTCATCCTTTTTTGGAAAGAGAAATATTTTAGTCATAAAGGGACTTCACAAAAGTAAACCCACAAAATTGCATGACTTGATATACTAGATTAGATTGTAAAGTTACTTTTATTATAAAGCAGATCTAATGTATCATATGAAGACATGTTAGTTTGTAGATTTACTTTTGTAGGATTATTTTTGTAGTTGTAACACTTATCTTTCGGGAGTGCAAGGCAAATTCCATCCTTACTAGTCTTCAAGATAAATCTAGAAAACTTTTATCACATTAGATTTTTTTGGATGACTGTGTATAGATAGTAGATTTTCGAGATGATTGTGAATTGATAGTTTTTGGGAAGAGAGAGGGAGGGGTGTTACCGACTTTAACACCATTGCTCTCTTTGTTTTCTATGTTTACCAAGAATGAAACTCTATGGGACATGCTGAATATACTAAATTAGTGCTAAAGTGGGAAAACCACTGCCTGAAACTCATGATCTTTCGTTATTGTTGTTGTGTCATATGTATCCCTACACTGATGCATATGGTATTTTTTAAAATATGAGTTCCAATCTCTACCACAGAATACAGGATTTTTAATCAAGATTTTTCTGTTCAATAGCCAACACAGAAAAAGGAGACGAGAAAAAGAAGAGAGAGAAAGACATGAAATTCAATGGAAATGCAGTGTGAACAAGCACAATGTAATAACCCAACCCAAAGGCCCAACCCACCCCTTTTCCCACCCCAAAATTCCCATGACCTAAAACCCCCATTTCTCTGATTCTCCCACACCCCCTATATCTGATTCTCTCACCCCCCCCCCCCCTCTAGTTCTGTGTGTGCGTGTGTGTGTGTGTTTGATAATCTATTTATGTCTCTATTTCTTTGTTTTCCTCTCAATTCTTGTCTTTGCAACATAATAATCTCCACCCACAGCCTCTACTCCATGCCATTTTATCACCACCAATGACAATATTAGGTAAATTCTTCTTCCTCATAAAGAGTATTTTTAATGAGTTTCGAATATGAGACTTGTTAAGATTTGAATTATTGAAAACATATACTTAGTTAATTATGCTGTTGGGGTGTGTTGAAGATGAATTTAATACTCAAGTGTTAGTGGCGGGTGTGTACAGTACGGGGTTGGTGAAATTTTGGAAGATTGAATCTTTGATAAATTCTTTTAACGTGCCTAGATGTTTTCGAATCTGTCTAGGTTTCAACTAGACTTACTTTAGCGTAAATTAGCAAATCTCAATTTTGGCTATTAGCTAGAATTAATCCATGTTTATGTCACAGCTATATGATTGAGTTTAGACCTTATTTTAGTGTAGACATTAACGGATTGTAATGGCCTTGAAATAAGTTCCAATTGACCGTTGGAGAAGGAATATCGTGTGATTAATTTGACTAGAAATTGAGGTAAGTGGCTCTTTATTGGGTTTTTTTTTTCTTTTTTGCTAAAAGAACTGGTTGGCTTTTTTTGGAATTGTCCACTTTGGTATTATATTTCAAACTTATGTAAATTTTGGATTTGTGCACTTTTTTTTACTATTTTGGCACTGGTTGTGGGAATTGTGCAAATTTTGTAATAATTGGAATGTTTGAGAAATGCTGTGACTTATTAAATTTTGAAAATTAAATATGCGCATGCTATTTATTCTTGAGCCCATTAAATGAATGTCTTTGTAACATGTTTGATGTCCCTTATGGTGTGATGTCTTCATGGCATGATATCTTTGTGGTATATCGATGCCCCTCATGACATGATGTCTTTGTGGATGATGTATTTGTAGTATATTGATGATTTTCCTAATATCATGTGGCATTGAATATTATATTTGGTTGAACATATTGTTTGAGATAAAATTGTAGTACTTACATTATATTTTTATTGGAGACTTATTCACTCTCTTATAGTCAAGAAAACTGTCAACTCTCACACTCCTATTAAATTACTCTTTACTGAGCATATAACATGTAACAACCCGGCCCAATAATTCTAAGGTTGAAATATTGATGATTTTTATTGGGTCTGAATTATATTTAAGTGGTCATTTTGGATAAGCCCATGAATGATAATTCATTGAGGTTGATTAGAAGTTTTAATTAGGCTCAATAACAAAGTTAAATCCCATTTATTATCTATTGAACGAGATTGACTCCTTTTAGAATTTAAAGATCGGTCATTAGAAATTTATTCAATTTAAAATCAGCACTGATTGAAGTCCTTTACGCAGTCTCAGTCACTATCAATTCTTCATTGAATGGACTACTATATTAGTGTTACTATGTGTATTAACCGAGTCCAACTCGAACTCGTTGGCACCCTTTCCCAAATCTCTCTATAAATATCTTCTCTTTCACGTGTTATTTAGAAAAATCATATACCTTTGTATGTGCAGCGACCGAAACCGAGATACCCAGTCTGTCCCACGTTCACCACGCCAATAGCCGACTATTTCATTCCTCTCACAACATCCCTCACATTTTCTCTCTTCTTCTCTCTCACACTTGCTTTCTCTCAAGCTCTCGGTTAATCTATTTCTCTCTCTAGCCAGCACCAAGCCTATGAAAGGAAATCTGTAAAAGCCCACTAGAAATTCAATGGTGAAATTTCTGTAGGTTTTAGGAACCTTGTGAAAACTCCGTAAGTTTTCACGAATCGACCAATCGCGTAGGTTTTGGTATGTTAACATAGTCAGTGTTACTACTTACTATAAGGCCAAAAATGCGATTTTATTTATTTGAGATAGTTAGGAGAGTCATAATGGAATACAGTCTACGCCATTAGACTCAAAGAAATATTTAGGATTTTATGGCACAATAAACTCAGTTTCAATTTTCGGACGAAACGACCATTCAAAAACACATTTTGATTATTTCAAGGAACTTCAAAGTTGATTTTTTATAAAAAAAAAAAAAATTACACTATTAGGTTAGTATGTTTATTTAGGATCTTTCAATGTAAAGTTTATTGTTCATTTTTTCGAAGTGAATAGTAATCTCAATAGTAGCACCAAGTGCAGTATTTTCAAAATCACAATGTGGAATGTCTAAATTAGGTTAGAAAAGTTTTGTTTAGACACTTAGCAAGATATTAACCACACTTAGTGAATAGTATTAGACACCTGGTACTAAGAGAAATTATGAGATGGAAATGTGAAGGAAATCAATGTATGAGATCATGTCGCCTATGCAAAACAATATTAAATTCAATCATCCATTTTGTACCAAACCAAAGAGGCTTTCAATCCTAGTGAAACCCTAAATACTAGAACCTAATTGAAATCTCAAAAATCTTGGAGGAAACCAAAACCCTAAACGGTTACCCCAAACCCCAAACTTGATTTCAAAACCCTAATGGCTCTAACTTTTAGCATTGTGTTTAATTACTTGATTAAATCACTTCCACATACTATTAATCTCTCAAATTCATGTTATAATATCATTATTCAACCCTTTAAACCTTGAAAATTTGATTGGGCCAAGAAAAATTAGATTTGGACTTGATAACATCTCTAATCCTAACAAAACCCTCTTTAAACTTCAAAATGAAGCCCATGTTTTGGTTTAATTTTGGCCATGTGATTTTAATTTTAATGCTTGGATCTAATTTAGGACATATTTTAAAGACATGATATATTTTTTTTTCTTTAATGTTTTATCAAGGTATGTTTTCGATCAAGTGCTTGATCAAATCAAAGTTGAGAAAATTTCTAATTTTGTCTAAGTGTTGGAGCCAAGTACTTCAAGTGAGATTTTGTACTTTTTGGTGACTTCTATGTGTAGATTCAAAGTATTTTAGTTCTTCGTAGTGTGTTATGAACATGTTCGAAGAAAGTTTTGAATTTTTTGTGTTCTTGGAGATATTTTAAATAGAATAAAAACCTTGAGATTCAAGGGTTTGTGTTTTAGTTAAAAAGTTTGGATCTTTTAATTAAAAAGTTTTATGTTTATGTAAAGTGGATTTTTGTGGGGTGTGTTAAGCATACTTCTTCTAAGTATAGGATGTAATGAACTATGTAACAATATTTTGGTTTAAGTATGAGTGTTGAAGTTGGATAAAATTGCAACAAAAATCAAGAGAAAATGCCTAAGAGTGTTTCGGCCATAGTGTGTTTTCATGGTTACGATTTGTTTTAAATTTTTATAATTAGATATTTGAGTTTAGGACAAGATTTACATGAGAAATGTTTATTTTGGTATTTTTGAAGTTAAGATGTGAAATCCTTAAGTTGGGGGTAAATTTGTCATTTTCCTATTTGTGGAGGGGTAAATGGTAATTTTACTTTAATTTGGCATTTTTTATATTACTAAGTTATTAGTAATAAAGTTTCTAACATTTAGAATCTCTACTTACAGTTTCTCGTATTTCGTACTTTTATCCAAAAAGTGACAATCACTATAAGTTAGCTTCTAATTTACTATCAGATTACTATGTATGTATGATGGTAAGGTAACTAATGTTCATGTAATTCTGTTACCTTATATGCCATGTTTCATCAAATATGTCTATTACTTAATACATTCTGCCGCGAGATATTTATCTATCACATAATATATTT
This sequence comes from Juglans microcarpa x Juglans regia, assembly GCF_004785595.1. Classification (NCBI taxonomy): domain Eukaryota; kingdom Viridiplantae; phylum Streptophyta; class Magnoliopsida; order Fagales; family Juglandaceae; genus Juglans; species Juglans microcarpa x Juglans regia. Next base: position 24,142,742 of record NC_054601.1, on the reverse strand, counting down.
TTTCATGCAACATTTATTTGTTACATAATATACTTTGTCATGTAATGTTATCTGTTATACGTTATGTCATGTTACATAATATTGTCTGTTACATGTTATGTCAGGTCATGTAATATTGTTAGTTACATGTTATGTCATTTTGCATAATCTTGTCTGTTATATTTTATATCATGTCATGTAATGTTTCCTGTTACATGTTATGTCATGTCACACAATATTATCTGTTACATATTATGTCATGTCATGTAATTATATATGTTACATGTTATGTCATATTACGTGTTGTTGTTTGTTTCATGTTACGTCAAATCATGCTTCTCACGTACATGTCACGTCACGTTATGTCAGGTCATATGTCATTTCATTTCATGTCACACTATGTCTCCAATATAGATTGTGTTTCGAGAAAAGTATTTTCTCAGTCAATCATGCCTAAGATACTTATGACGTAATCATTATGATTGTCTGAGTATCTCCATTAATAATTCATGCGAGGTACTTTCGGTGTAATTATTTTAATTGTTGAAATACCTCCACTCAAATGCTCTTGATATAATCATTTTGATTATCAAAATATTACTAGGTACTTCTTATGTAATCATTTTGATTGTTAGTCATTTTGATTGTTAGGGTATCTCATTTAAAATACTCATGGTGATGGTGTAATCATTTTGATTGTCTGAGTATCTCTAACGGAATATGTTGGGTGAAATTTTTTTATTATTCATTATTCTTGACGAAACAAATAGCGAAATCATTTTGATTGTCAAAATTCATGTAGTTTCATGCTCATGTTCAAGTTATGCCAAATTCATATATTTCATGTTCAGTTCAAATTCAGGTATTTCATGTTGAATTTATGTTTCAAGTTCACGTTCATGTTTCATGTTCAAGTTCAAGTTCATGTTAAATTTAAATTTACGTTCATGTTCATTGTTCAAGTTTAAGTTCAAGTTCACGTTCATGTTTCATGTTCAAGTTCAAGTTCATGTCATGACGAGTTTAGTTTCGAGTTTAGTTTCAAGTTCAATTCACGTTTCAGTTCAAGTTATGTCAGTTCATGCTATGTTACACTTCAATTTATTTTATGCTTGCTTATGACTTGATTATGCATTCATACATTTACTGTCATGCATGCATCATTAACTTGTGTATAAGTTTTTTGTTAACTTGCTGAAATTTATACTCAAATCTCACCATAGTCGTCCCAAATACCATTCCGGGAGGAATGGTAGCTCATGTGTCAGGATCAAGAGGCACTGCAAAAGATGATCGACTGGAGAAAGTGGATTAAACAACAATGGCACGACATGGAGCTCATCATTTCGATGTTCCAATTTATAGATAGTAATATGGCATCAATGATTAAGTTGTGCGAACTACTCAATGGATTAGCCTAGTAGATATTATAGTTTCTGCTTGTACTTATGGAGCTCTGTCTCTCTTACCGTTGAGCTTACAAAACTTTTGGATTTATGTTGTAATCACGGATATCTATCACTTCAATGTTTTTATGTTTCAATTTATTAGGATATTATTTGTTTGGTGCATAGTATTGCTCAAAAAATAATTATTCGGTGTGAATATTGCATCCTTATCCATCATGAATGAGGTAGGTAATCTTGTGTTGCATGTCCCGATACTTCAGATGTCCGTCCGATCCCAAACGAAATCTGGGGGCATCACAAAATCAATCGCACCTCGAAAATATCAAATTAGCGCTACAAGGTAAGTAACTTGATTATAAATTAGGATTAACATACGTTATCTAGTTATATATATTATTATTAAAGCCAGTTCTTTAAAAACCAATGTTTATGTACCACGCATGTTATGATATTTGCAAGTGCGCCATTCATCATAATTTATGATCATGTTTCATTCCACATATTATAATTATGTATGTATTATGTATCTCATATATCTCACATTGCATAAAACATGTAAACTTTCATAAGATCAAGTGTAAGATGAAGATCAGATTTATCAGATTTCCATTCAGATGCTTGGTACCAATGCTGTCAGAGTGGATGTGCAAGCCACTGACTCAAGTGTGGTCCACCATAGTATTTTATCATATCAGATCAACGATTCTCTTGGTGGCCATAGGATGTGGGACTGGTGCACAACCTTGCATATAGGATTAAGTATGTTGGCCAGTCAGACAAGTCAGTTAATCCAAATAAGTCATATAATTTAGATCAATCAGATCAGTCAATATACCAAAAATATTTCCAAGTCATAAATGTCATCAACATATTTATGAACAATCATGATTTTAATTCTCAACATGAAGTATTTTATGAAAAATCTTATGTTAAGTATATTTACATTATGATGGATTCTTCTTGAATCTTTGACTCATTTTAGTTTATTTTTATATTTTTAAACCACCCTAGGTCAAAATATTTATGAAGGTAAAGCTGTAGGATGAGACTTAGTCCAGAGAGGCGTGATAGTGGCCTAGATCATGTACAGAGATTTTAAGTTTTGATTTTTATAGCACAGACTTTGAGAAAATTTAATAAATATTTATGCACACTCTCATTTATGCTTTTAGTATTTAACTCTAATTATTATAAGAAATCTTTGTACCTGGCGTTTCCTTACGTGAATGATTTTAGCTGTATAGAGAATTTTCTTATAGTCATATCTTAGTTATTTTTACAGTTTTTGTATTATAGTTGTGAATATTTGGAGATTGTGTATTTGATATATATTTGTAAAATGGAAGAAAGTTATAAAAATATAACCGGAACTTTGTCCGTTTATGATTTTGGGTTTGGAGCGTTACACACAACGCAGCACCTTGGCAAGTTGGTTCATGGACATGCGTATTCTATTCTATTTGGAATCTGCCGTACAAATATCTTCAGCTTGACCAGCATTCAAGTACGCTTCTTATTGGATGACAACGAATTTGCATATTACTACACTGACTAACATATTACTTGCAAACAAAAGGCTTGCAGTTGGCCATGGACAACCTCTACCTTACCGGCCTCTATTGAAAGAGCGAGACGCCTACCTCCGCAGGAAGTTCAGCCGTCCTACAAAATATGCAAACATGGAAGCAAAAACAAGGGGGAAAGCCATGAGAACAACCGCCACAACAGCCAAGTGATCATGGTGAAACCCAAAGTAATCTTCTAAGAAGGCAGCCACTGTTTTCGTTTCTCCGAATACCATGATGGCCTTATTTACATCTCCATATTGGGAAGTGAGCATACCATTCAATGACCAAGATGTGGGTGTCAGATAATATAACCAGATCCACCACTTTGGAATTTTCTGTAAGAATAAGACAATCAGGTCAGTTTAACTGTATATATTGTTCATAACTTGAAGACTCCACGTTGTACATCAGCTTACCGGTTCAGGCATCAGAAAACCAGAAAACAGGTTCAATAATGTGTAAAAGGCTGAGCACAAAATTGCAGCTACCATCAAGTTTGGCGTCAATGACATGACTAGCATTCCCAGATAATTGAAGTAAAGCAATGAACAAAATATTGCATAGAAGTACCAGAAAACCTTATAAGCCGACCCATAATATCCAATCATTGGATATGAGATTGTCACAAATAACACAGTTTCGATGAACAGATAGGGGATTTCCACTATCACCTACAATATCAGTATACCCAACTATATAAGCTGAAAATAATGGCTAAACAAGAGCCCCCTAATCAATACCCTAGATTCCACCAATTTTGTTTTCAGAGATCAAATGGTGATAGTAGGCCACACCAGTAGAATTTACAGGTAGAGAATCATACCTGTGCAAGTGAATGAGCCCATGAAGAGTACATCCCGGCAAATCTTTCCCGGTACATAACATCTCTCTCTGCTGCTATATATGTAAGAACTGTCGAGCAATTATTTGTGCCCAAGAAGATAACAGTAGCGTTCATTGAACCAAAAATATTGAATAGGTTCTGCTGGTTGTTTCTAACAGAAAAAGAAAAAAAAAAACGCAGCATTTAGTTCTTTGCAATACACCTAAAATATGCACCCTACAGAAAAAGGCATATATCTGACGGATGGAGTGCTTTGTCTTGAGCAAAGGAGAGACTGACAGCTGAATTTAGCCAAGTTAACGAGACTAGCAATTTCTCATGTTATATAGATTCTGCCAAAAAGAGAAAAAGTAGAAAACAATAAATAACTAAAACTTACAATTTTTTTCCTTGGTTCCAATATAGCGCTCCAAGACTTAAAGCAGTTACAAGTGTATGCACCATACGAGTCAAGTTGTATTCAGGATTCCTCCAATACGTCAAATGTTGTTTCCATAGGCAGGATTTGACTTGTCCCCAACCATTTTGAGAAAAGTGGGACACAAAATGCAGACCTGTTGAACCAGGAGGTGGGCTACTCATCTGCCTTACAAGTTCTTTGTTGTTCCTGAAAATGGGATAATAGAGGTTGCCATGTTTGTATAGAGAATGCAATACAGGTCATATGACCATGATCTGTTTCCACACAATAGATGAACATGTAACAACACAAGGTCCAAGCCACATCTAAACCTATATATAATGCAAAATGACTAATCAAATTACAATTGGAGTCCTTGAATCAAATGGCCAAGAACTCCTCATTACAATCATGCCCCTTTAAATTGTTAATGTCCTCATCAGGTCAAGCCTCACATTTCTAGTAGGATTTGGCTCTGATACTATTTGTAATGACCTAAGACCAAAGCCACATCTAAGCCTATAGTCTAAAAGGGCTGGTTAATGTTAGAATTGGAGTCCTTAGAATTTGTAAAATGGAAAGAATTTCCCCTGTCAAACAACGTAGAATTCCTCTGCTGAATTGAAGTTACTATTTTGAAATAGCAACGCGTTACTTGACATCAGACAACATCAAAACCAAGTACAGTTCTAACTGAAGAAATCAACTCACTCATATAGGGGAGATTCCCTGTATTTCTGGGCAAAGTCTACACCAAGCTCAACCTCTGAAGATGTCGAAGTGACCTCTAACATCCACATTGATGGGTTGTAATTTTCTCTAATCTTTGGAACTCTTGGAATAACCTGTCAAAATAAAACTTAATTATCAATGTAACATCTTAAAACAAGTGGTACTACCATACAAAAAATGGATGCAGAAAAGATCCCTAAGATATGTGTATTGCTACAGCAAATAGCAAGCTAACCTCAAAATATTCTATAACCCGACTTGAATGCTGTCCTAATGGTCCAGAGTATATCATGCGCCCACCAGTTTTTAGAAGGATCAACTGTAAAAGCAAAAGGGGAATGAGACATATTACTCTTGAAGATTTGTTAACAAGGAACTTGATTCCTAGGATTGAATCTTGTCCAACACCAGTTCTGATATCATTTTGTCGGGGAGTAGGCTGGATGCAACATATCTTACATACTTTTCTTCATTGCAGCCGTCAAACCTAAATGCTCTTACTTTATTTCTTCAGTAGCCATGCATGTACTACTGAGTTAGTGAGATAAACAGCACTCCTTGGAGAAGTAAATACTTCCTCAGTATATTCCGTGGATAAATTTACATCAAAAAAAAAAAAAAAAAAAAAAAAGAAATTATACCTCATCAAATGTTTCAAATATGTCAATGCAAGGTTGGTGGATGGTACAAACAATTGTTCTTCCCGTATCAGCTACATTCTTCACTGCTCGCATGACAATTGCAGCTGCTCTTGCATCCAAACTTGTTGTCGGTTCATCCATGAAGATGATTGAGGGGTTAGCAACAAGCTCCACGGCTATTGTAAGCCGCTTGCGCTGCTCATTTGATAGACCGGTAGCCCCAGGTACACCTACTAATGCATCCTTTATTTCATCAAGCTCAATGGTCTCAAGGACTTCATCCACAAACGCCTGCAAGACATCACACTAAAGCTTTAACAAACCATTATATAATCTCAACAATGAATATAAATTCCAAACCTTTGGACTTAATGCCAGTGCATTGTGATCTTACGGCTTTAGTTTTTTGGTCTACTTCAGCAGACAAGCGCAGCCAAGCAGAAAATATGACTGATTCCTCTACAGTTAGTTGAGGAGAATGTATATCAGTTTGTTCACAGTAACCCGATAACCTAGCAAAGGTTGCTTGAACCTTGGGATACCCTCCAATCTTTATTTGCCCTTCAATATAACCACTGGTCTTTCTTCCAGCTAGAACATCCAGAAGAGTTGTTTTGCCAGCTCCACTGACACCCATCAAAGCTGTTAGAACACCAGGCCTCAATGTGCCGGTAACATCCGAAAGAAGTTGAAGTCTTTTGTTTGTGAATCCCTGTTCTCTCATTTCCTGAGAGCCAGAAATGAAATAGGAAAGAAAATTACAGGAATGGATATAATGTTGTAAATGATTATCAATCCAGTAACCACAAAGGACATGACATAAAATTAAATGTGATTACCAGTGGGGTGTCAACATAGTATTGCACATCTTCAAACACTATCGTTAGGGGTGTAAGAGGTAAGACCATCCTACCTATTATTGGAAAAAGAGACTCATTAAAAGCTGGATAAATACATTTAAAGAAAATAAAGAGGTAATGATCTGAATAACAATCCAAAGATCGAGAAAATTTATCTGACCTTTTTTCGGTCCTATATTAGCCTGTAGATGAGAATTTTTGGACTTTTCATCCAAATGGTCCCCATCATGTGAATCATCACTTCCAGGTACTTTGGAGAGCATTTCATGCGAAATAATAACACGCGATGATCCAGGAGCTGATTGTTTATCGAATGTTAATCAAATGTCAACAAATCTGCATCTATTGTTGCAATGCTGTTTGAAGTTGAAATAAAACAACAGCAAAGAACTTACACTTCAAGTAACTTAACGCCAAAATATATCCAACGTTGAATACTACTGTAAATCCAAATAAGGCACCGAGTGATATCCAAAAAACATAACCATCAAAGTCTAGTCCACGGCTTTCAAGTATTTCTTGCCCAATCATAGTGTTTGCCGATGTCATCTATAGATAAGAAAGGAAAGCAGACTTAGCTGGAACATCTGTTTCTCCCCGCCGTTACAGTCATAATTAATTACAGGAATAACACAGCATTATCAGGCTTGTACCAGAAGTATTGGAGTATAGGTCATACAACTGAAATTGATTGTGTAATTTATCCAAGCATTCAGTACTCCAGTTATTGGTGCATCAATTAAGATGGAACTTAAAACTTCACCTAAGATTCATTTAGCTGGACATTGGCGATCAGGAGAAATATATTGCACTGAGGTGAATGTAGAGTTGATATAAATAAATGCTACTGAATTTCCAGTATTAGAAGATATAAATAAATAAAAAACACCAAACTGGATGTAGAGTTGATAGTAGTAACTTACGGGATAATTCTCTAAAAGATTAAAACAGGCAAAAAGTGGGCGGATAGAGTTAGTGAGGACGGATTTGAACTTGAGTAATCTAACAGAAAGCTAAGCTAAAATTACGAAGCCAGAAGTAATGCTGAGGGAGTCTCACCTTTTGCCATCTTGGGGCAAGAAACTCATTCAAAGAAAGCCCTATCTCTCCGTATGTCATGGGTGAAACCCAAAAACCCCACCTCAACCAGACAGGCATGGAAGCTGCAGCAGAACAGTTAAGCTTGTCATTTCAATTGATTATCTTAGAATGAGATTTGGCAAAAGGAGATATTGAAACCTTACATTTATTAATAAGGAAGCCACCGAATAACAGTTCAAAAAATATTGCAAGATTCCCAGCTGTAAGAGATCGATTATTTGTCTGGAAGACAGAGGCCAGGAAACGGAACATGGACATTGAAGATAGGTGCACCGCAAAAAGTAGAACCAATTGGCGGAAGAACCTGAAACAGCAGCAAATGAACCAAGGGTCACAATTAACAGAATTTGGCACAGCTGCTGCCCTCAACATTCCTGATGTACTTAAGTATATTGTAAAGGTTCGATTAAAGAAAATTTATAAAAAAAAAAAAAAAAAATTGCTTAAGCAAAAGAAGATGCTGCGTTGAGGCTCTAGTGTTTGAAAAGTTCTGGATACAAATTTCGAAATTCATGAACCAAAACTAGGCAAAATTAACAAATATAACATATTTCATGTCAAACTCACCTCTGGGCCTCAGGACTGTATCCAATGACATAATACGTAAAACACGTCCAAACCAGAGATTCCACAAATGAAAGAGGGATCTTTAGTATGCTTGCTGGAATGGCATAAGCCCAAGCTGGGTAAAAATAAAATGCTTTCTGTTTGTAGAATACTTCAAGTCTTTGAATAGTCATGGATATCTCTGGTATACCATCAACAAGAAAGATGACAAGAGCATAGAACAGGGCACCCATGTAGTAATTTGCATGATAAACATCAATATCCATGCGAGACCGCAAAAACAGAGTCATTGTTATACATGCAATGATAATAAGCTGCAGATAGAAAAAACCAAAACATGTTTCAGATTTCGCAGGGCTTTGGACAAACTAAACAAAGAATAAAGATGAAACAGGAAGAATGAGCATAGGTTTTAACATTCCCACACCAGGAAAAGTAAGGATAGTAGGATCAAGGAACATCAGCATAAGTACAAATCTTAACCTGACTTGTTTTGAATATGTAGATAAAAGAATTCCTTTTCATGAGAAGGAGCTCCCTTGAAGCGCAAGCTCTAAAAAGATCCCATTTAGAAAGGGAATACAGACTAAAGGAAAGAGCACTCTGATGGCTTTGGGACTTATCATATGGCTCTGAGAGCTCCTCTTCCAGCTTCTTTCCATATGGAGACTCTTTGAACTTCCTAGAGAACAAATCAACAGGAATGTAACTGTGAGGTACTCCTGTGTGATACCAGTGCTGTGCTTGATCTTTCCTTGAGATTACCTGTATAAACATAGGGTGAAATAGTTTTTTTAAAGAGAGAAGAGCTTGAAAAGAAAACAAATATAGGCTGAAATGCACTTACCTCCTGGATAAAATCAGCAACCCCTTTCCTCGCCGGACATCTAAAACCACAATCCTCAAAAAACTCTAGAACATAATCACGTGGTCCATGATACACAATCTTTCCTTCTGACATCAAAATGAGGTCATCAAAAAGATCAAATGTCTCTGGGGCTGGCTGAAGAAGGGAAACCAGTAATGTAACATCTGTGATATGCACCAGCTGCTGAAGACAAGTAACAATTTGAAAGGCAGTGGAACTGTCTAAGCCATTTGTTATCTCATCCATAAACAGAGCTTTTGTAGGACCTACAATCATCTCCCCTGCAAAATTGAAGTCCAATTCCTTATAGTCAAAATCTAACCTGGCATTGGGAGTTAGTTCTCTCATTAAAACCAGCTAAGGTTACTTTTTTCACTCAGATTACCTGTAGTCAATCTCTTTTTCTGACCACCAGAGATACCTCTTCTCGAGGCATCTCCAACTAGAGTGTCAGCACAGATATCAAGTCCAATGATCTGAGAACTCAAGGCAGCAATAGAAATAAATTGGCAACGTATTCGTCCATTTACAAATTACATGGTATAGGTTTTCTGTCAGCTTTGTTGAAAGAGAATGACCTTTAGTATGTAGTCTGTTTGAAGGGTTCTTTTTAGTCCTTCCACGGAAATCGCCTGCCAAAAAAATACAGTCAATATTACAATGAAAACCCTCAAGAAAACCATCAATAAGTAGAAACAAAAGAAACAAAGTGTGACCAAAATAAATTATCTTATTTCATTCCATAAGTAATAATACCCAGAGTGTGACCAAAATCTTTTATATGCTAAATCTTTCGCTGTAGCTGCGATTAACGCACATGCAACAGAGAATTGTCCTATGAGTAAGAGGATTCAGCTTCAATGATTTTGTCAATGATGGTTTTCATTATCTTAAGTTTTCCATCATTTTATCAAAGAACAAAAAATCGCATATGGTCTGGATGGGATTTCTTCCCAAGTTTCTGTCAAAAACAAAAATTTCAACAACTTTAACTAGTTTCATGTAGCCAAATCAGTTGGCATACAGCAGTATAGATTATTTCATAAACAAGGAAAGAAAAGATTAGAGATGAAACCGTTACCTTCATGTAAGTGTCTATGTCTGGATCGGGAACAACTCCGGCTTCCTTCTCTCTTTTACTGACTTCCATCAAAACATCTGAATTAGTCCAAAAACAAATGTTGCTGTCATTATCAAAGTGTTGGGGGTTTATACTTTATAAGGCAGTACTTACTAATAAATCATGTTCCCAGTTGAACTCTACGGAAAACTTACCTGTTCGGCTCCCAACACCCATACAACGAGCTGAAAAGTCCAGTATTTCCCTCACGGTCATGTCAGGAATGTGCACGTCATTTTGGCTGATATAAGCCGAAGTCTTTTGGGGGACAAACTCTTCTAGCTTGTATCCATTGTAAGAAATTTCACCAGTAATCTATTAGGCAAAACAGATAGATTATACATAAATTTGAAAGACTACAAATTAGATTAGCAATCAACCAAAAACTTGGTAACACTTATTATATACTACATCAAACCAGGAGATATACCTATAATTATATATACAAAATTGTCTGCATCGATTGGTTTGATCTTTCTTCATTTTTTTTTTTTTTTCCTATCAACATTCTGCTGATTTACGTTTCAAGTTATAGTTTCAAACTAGATGCCCATTAATGAGCGTACATTGCCCTCATCAGGCTTACTATATAAATGCATTCTTCAAGTAATATGGAAGTACAAAACCTTGAGAGATTCGTCTAGATTCCCGGACAGGGCCTTTAAAAGGGACGTCTTTCCGCAACCCGGGGGGCCAAGCAGCAGAGTTATCCTGCAGAAAAGGTCAGGCCATGTGAATACGTCTCCAGCCTCATATATATATCACCCAAACGTTTCGAATCCTCTCTATAGAAAGATTTCTGTGAAGAAGTTATCAAAATTGAAATGGAAGTATTAAAATTAAAGGCAAAAAAGACAAAACAAGATACTCCAGTTCCAACTGATCGTAAACTTGTATTTTGAGACACTCGAGAGGGGAACATTTCGTTGAATGTGGGGATAACACTAGGTGATGAGGAATCACAACGTGATAATGTTCCCGGGTGAAGTCTCTGCTTTGAATTAGCAACTCCATGGAACAAAGCATGGCGATCCAATATACAACGCACAGTCGTCAGAGAGTCCCTGACTCCCTAATACAGACCTAAATCTTTATAACAGATAACGCGCGGTTTGGATTGAGAATCTAACTCATTTCACTGTTATTTACTCATGTTCATAAATTTTAACTCACAAATCTTAATACCATTCACAAACCATCTAAATTCATCTCATCTCATCCCTCAACCCAAAACCATCCATCTCTCACTCATTGAAACAGTTCATTATCAGGAAATCTTCATTTTGGACCTCCTGCGCTCTGGAATTTTATATATTATTCACAGTTATCCAAAGCTTAGGCTTTGCCATGGAGATTATTCGACAGCAAGAAACAACATTTCATCAGAACACACCAGCGAGAAATTAAAGAATGAGAAGGGTACCCAAAAAAAAAAACTGAAAATGATTACATCCTCGAAATTAAAATACGTCTAATTTTGGGGAAATTAACCAAATAATAATAATAATAATAATTGAAAGCTTTATTTATATATGAAAAATTATATTCATCATCTCACATACTACATACCACATTTTTTTTTTCCTCTTATAAAATGAATGATAAGTAAAAGAATTCAATTAATTTAAGAAGAATAAAACTAAAAAAAAAAGTGTGATGTATGGGATGATGAGTGGCAAAACTATATATATATATATATATAGGAAAACTCTTGTTGACGGAGACTTTTTGCACCGATGCACACCAAAAGCTAAAGTGGAAGTTGGATTTAAAATGAAGATAAAACAGTGCGTGTTGATGGAAGGTGGGAGATGAGGACCTTCTTTGAAAAAAATCCTTCAATGCTATGCTTAGCTAACAATCCTTCAATCCTCCTAGTCTTCCCTGCTATGACCTCCTGAAGTTGACGGCAGCACTAGCGGCCTGTGCTGAGGTGGAGCTATGTGGAGCTATCCCAACGGGGTCCAATAGGATGGAGAGAATTGAGGGTGGAGTGACCTACAGGTACGAGTCAGCAACACCGACAGCAGCACCTGGGTGTCCATCGGTGTCCTAGCGGTGGAAGTTGATATGGCAGTTGCAGGTAGCGCATTTGAGGGCATCAAACATTCCTTCCATTTCGGCTGGCATAAACTCGCAACAGCCATCGAGCGCATGCCCTCAAATGCCAACGACATGATTCTTCAGGCACTCCTAGTACCTTGGCCTCCCTTTCTGCTATTGTGCAAGGGCTAATTCAGGTCCGCCAACTCCATCCCACTAAAATTTTCTCCAAAATAATATATGTTATTTATATAACAAGAAAAAACAAGAAGAAAGCAGAATCACCACCACCGCCACCAAAGACAAGAACTTTATTTTTTTCTTTCCAGATTTTGACTATATTCTTAAACCCCCAAAGACGAAGCTGAAGCGAGAAGATAAGAGGAGGTGAGAGAATGTGGCCATGAATTTTCCATTCTTCAAAAAGAGTCGTCTCCCTTCAAAGTCGCTCATATACTTTTCTGATTTTTGAAAGTTTTATGGATTGTATAGAATAATGAGATAGAGATTGTACTGAAGTGTTTTCCACTGCTTTGAATGTATACATAAATGAGTTTATATACATCACTGGTAAAAACAGAACACCTAACTCACTGTTGTTGTTAGGCTATTTATCAAGTATTCAAAATTCAAATACTTGATTTACACAAGATGACTATAACGTTTAAAATTCAAATACTTGATTTATAGGATCACCATATCCAACTCCTACAATATAGGGACCGTTTCAGCAAGTCTTGAGTCTCTTGAGTCAGCAGGCTTGGAGTCCGGTAATAGTTGGTCTTCAATACGCCCCCTCAATCGCAGGGGAAGATCTCGGACAACTTAACAGTTTGAAACGAGAAGCTACTAGTGGTTTGGTGAGGAGGTCAGCGAGCTGGTCTTGGCTATTGATGAACCAAACTAAAAGCTTGTTGTTGGCGACAAGATCATGAACGAAGTGAAAATCTATTTCGATGTGCTTTGTTCTTGCATGGAACACAAGATTAGCACTTAAACAGGTTGCCCAAATGTTGTCGCACCACAACACAGGCAGATTCTCGATATGAATACCAAGTTAAAGCGTGGGGGATTGCAACCATAGTAGTTTAGCAGCAGCATTTGCGAGTGATTTGTACTCTGCCTCAGTACTGCTTCGGGCCACCAAAATCGAAGTGAGGTGTGACGTGAAATAAAAAGCCCTTGTGAAACCGTGTGCTTCAAAAATCTCAGAATTCTCTTCACTGTCTACCAATGAGATATTTTTGGATTATGCATAAACTTGCTTACTCGATGAACTGAGTAAGCGATATCAGTCGCATGAAACTTAAATATTGTAATCCTCCAACTATACTTCTATATAAAAACGGGTCTTCAGAATCACCTTCATCATCAACTGAGATATGCAAAGTGGTAGATATAGGAGTGACACATGGTTTGCATTTATCCATTTTGGACCGTTTGAAGAGCTCGACTATATACGTACGTCGAGTTAAGTACAGGCCATCAGTAGAATGTAAAGCCTCGACGCCCAGAAAAAAAAGATATCTGCCCCAGATCTTTGACTGTGAATTCTTTTTGTAAAGTAGTGATCAAGGTGTTGATTAGTTGAGTATCGGATCCAGTGATGATGATATCATCTACGTAAATGAGGAAAAATATTATCTAAGATTGAGAGCGACAGATAAATAATGAGGAGTCAGCCTTACTGTCAACAAACCCAAGCTGTAGCAGAGCATCGGTTAGTTGTGAAAACCATTGTCTTCGTGCTTGATGCAATCCATCAAGGATCGTTTAAGTCGACAGAGGAGATAAGGATATTGCGGGTGTTGAAATCCTGGAGGTTGAACCCTGAAAACCTCTTCTTGCAGTGAACCATGTAGAAAGGCATTTTGGATATCAATTCGGTGAAGACACCAAACTCTAGATACCGCAATGGAGAGAACAAGTCGGACAGCTGCAGGTTTAATCACTGGGTTGTAGGTTTCATGAAAATCAACACCGTGTTGTTGATGATAGAACCTGGCCACTGATCTCACTTTATAGTGCTCAATAGCTCCATCAGCACATCATTTGATCTTAAAGATCCACCTGCAGCCCACGACATTAGCATGCGGATTAGGAGGAACTAAGTCCCAAGTTTGATTTTTAAGTAAAGCATCAAATTCCAAATTCATTGTAGCATGCCAATGATTGTGTTTTGCGGCTTCAGTGTAGCAAGAAGGCTCACTTTATCTTCTATAATGGCAGCAAGTAGAGCTCTAGGAAGGGGGTGCACGACACGGCCATCTCGTACATGCTTAGGCTTCGAAATATTATTTTTGGATCTAGTAGTCATGGCATGCATATCAGTGGAGCTTGGTTGGACTGCACTTGTAGTCTCGTGGGATACTTGCTGATACGCATTTTGTGGAAGAGGAAGAGCCTCATCATGTGGAGATCGGATATTGATGGTGCTGCACAAATTGTTGTAGGCTGGGATGAAGTTTGCAAGGTACCTACAGATGGCAAAATAGAGGAGGACGTAGAAGAGGGAGGTGTGATGGAAGTGGACAGAGCAATTGTATTGGACGTGGGAGTGGACTCAATTGAGGGTGGTTGTGTATACGGGAAGGATTTTTCATCAAAAATTACGTGACAAGAGACATATATTTTCCCACTTGTGAGATCAAGACACTTAAAACCATGGTGGTTGAGATTGTAACCTATGAAAATACATGTTTTTGAGCAGAAATCGATTTTGTGTTTATTAAAGGGACGAAGGTAAAGCCAACATGCACATCCAAAAACTTTAAGAAAATGATAACCGAGTTTAGTGCAATAAACAATTTGGTAAGGTGATTTATTTCATAACATAGGTATAGGGAGCCGATTTATCAAATAAACGACTGTAACAAATGTATCTTCCCAAAATTGTTGGGGTAGATGCGAATGAGAAAGAAGTGATAAACCAACCTCAACAATTTGTTTATATCGCCGTTCAATGGCACCCATTTGTTGATGGGTATGGGAATAGGCGATTCGATGTTGAATACTAGTGTTTTGGAAATGAGTTGTTAACTTGCGAAACTCACCACCCCAGTCAGATTGAAACATTTTTACTTTACGCTAAAAAAGGCATTCAACATAGGATTAAAACTGAAGAAAAATAGACTCAACTTCAGATTTTAATTTGAGTGGAAAGAGCCACAAAAATTTCGTGCAGTCATCTAGAAAGGAAACATAATAGTGGCAACCAGAGTTTGAAAGTATAGATGATGGCCCCATACATCACTATAAACTAAATCAAGTGGAAACTTGGAAGAAGAATGACGTGATCGAAATGGTAGGTAGCAGCTCTTGGCACGTGATCGAAATAGATTTGATGATGAAATAATAATATCAAAACATGTCAATTTATCATGAGTTTTGTTTTTATAAATTATATTCTTTCAATAAATTGACCATTTCTCATGCCAAAATAACAAATTTCAAAAGTTTATATAAATTGACCATTTTTATAAATATAGTTTATACCAGGCTAACCTCTTGAATATTAAAACAGATTTATGTTTTCTACGTACCATATATATATATGCATTAACTTATAACTCAACAATTTTAGTGTACTCACAAACAATCATGAGAATATTTTATATATATATATATATATATATATATATATATATATATATATATGATGCGTTGCTTGCCTTGATTTCCTGCGTGTGTTTGAGGGTTCTCTGCATCGGTCTGTACTCCAACATTTATTCCCATTGCGAGTCGTACTTCATGAGGAGAAACAAGAGGTTGGGTCAGTACAAGCCCATGAGCATCCATAGCTAGCAAATGATTCAAATCAACAAAAAACTGCATGCATGCGCGCCCTGATCATCAACATGAAACATTTAAGCAGATTTGAGAAAAGTTGTGCCTTATATAGAGCTAGGGCCGTTGTATTTTTTGAGACCTATTCGTAGGGATTTAAACTACATTTATCACATTAGACATACAATGTTTGAAGTCGAGTCAAGTTTTTACAAGTTAATTAATTAGCTCGACTTGTTCATGATCAATAACTGTGTTCATTTACAACACTAGCTAGCTAGTTGTTCCACAAAACTCTGCTAGTTAAAGCCGATATATATATTGTAAATTAACTATAAGAAAATTAATTGCCAGTTAAGAAAATAGAAAAGAAAAATTAGTTACATACAAAATGTAAAGAAATTCCAAAACAATCGATAGAAGTCGTTGCATGTTTCTGTAGTTCTCAGGATGATTTGCGTTCCTTTCATAGGCGGGGTGTCTTTCTATCGGTTGCAATATTGGGCGATCATCTGGTTCCATCAGCTTGTGCTCATCAACAAATATGCCTTTCAAAGTAACAACAAATTAAGGATAAGATCAATTATTATAATCTGACATTGATGATGATGACGACTGTGACGTCCCGACTCCCACGTATAGGGATGCGAGAATCGTGACATCGGGATGATGACAACATGGGTCACGCATCCCAACGAAATGTGCCCAAGTGTGTGCAACATGTAAAAGTGCACAACAAAAATCGCAGCGGATAATATAATAAGTCAATTAAGTACCAGAAATTTAAATACAGGTATCCAAAATAATTTATCTTTAAAAAAAAATTATACAGTCATCCCAAATATATTACAAAAGGTAAATACATAAAAGACTAGGATAATAAATATCGATGCACGAGAGCAATCCCATATCGCTCTCCCAATGGAGCCAAAGCCTAAGACTCATCATCCTCATCTGCATCAAAATCTGCGATACCATAAAACGGTACCGCAGGTAAATAATAATCTAAACAAACCTCGAGATAAAAACGCATTAAAGCAACCAACTAACAAATCCCAAAACCTCATTTTTTCCTGAAAACAAGTACTTTTCCAACACACACTAAAAATCTCATTTTTACCCAAAACATATAATCTAACATTTTTCCAAAAAATGATTTACACAAAACTCAACAATTTATTGGACACTGTAGGCGGGAATCACAGGCGGGACTATACCACCATCCCTACCGCGTGCACCGTAGGCGGGAATCACAGGCGGGACTCTATCACCGTCTCTGCTTACCACCATCCCTACAGTCTCTTTTCCTTTTTTTCAAACCAGTCAATCCAATCGTTTCAAACACACCCAAAAATCATTTCTCACATGAAAATCCAGTTTTCAAATAAACACATGAACATGTATGCAATCATGTGAAAACCCAGTTTTCAGTTACAAACATGAACATGCGTGCAAATGCAGTGAACAAGACACGACACCAATATCCAACAAATGTCAACACAATCCAATCACAAACCAAACATACAATCAACTTCGTCCGCAATCCATCCGACCCCCGAACTCGTCGGACTCAGTCCGGCATAACCAACCAGTTCACAGTTAAAATGAGTTAGTGCAAAAATATATTTAAATCACGAAAGTTCTTTGAGAAAATACTTACAGCACTATAAAGCATTTTCCGAAGGATCACGAAGCTGCAAGAAGTGACGTCTGAGCAACGCAACAGTGTAAAATATACTGTGGTCGTGGGTCACAAATACCCACTTTTAAACGGAGGCAAACGAAGACCCAAGATTGATAGGGTAGGGCCTAGGGAGGTCGGTGAAACTAGTGGTAGTGAAGGTTGGCCGTGGGTGGCGGCGCAATGGGCGGTAGAAGACCAAAATACCCAAATCGGAAATGTAGATGGTGGAGCTTCACCGGTGGCAGATCGGAGGTGGGGTTGGGTCTAATGGGTTGCCAAGAGGTCGAGGATGAAGTGGTGTGAAGATGGTGGCCGGAGGTGGTGCGACGGCGGCACTGGAGCGAAAGTGGCGCCGCGGCTTTGAAGAGCTGGTGGTGGTGGTTAACGGCAGCACGGATGGAGGTGAGGTTGGTGGGGTGAGGTCGCCGGCCGGTGGGGAGCAAGATGGGGTGGGCGGTGTCGCGCACAGCCGCGCGACGGCGGCGGGCTGGGTGAGGAACGATTGCACGGTGAGAGAGAGAGAGAGAGAGATGTCGCGCGGGAGATGGCCGAAGGAGAAATAAGGGGGAAAAGAAAAGGAAGAAAGAAAAATAGAAGGAAAAGAAATGAGGTCCAATCCTCATAACTTGGGTCACAAAAATGATCCAACGGAGGCGATTTTAAAACCATAAGTTCAATAAAATAATTCAAACGCAATGGTAAAGTCAAATTGAAATAATTAAATCACACAGTAATTAATTTAAATATTAAAAGCAATTTAAATGCATAACAATAAATAAATATTAGGAAAGCACATAAAAATAATTTTTCCCAAATTAAAATCATAGAAATAAACTCACTAAAAAAAAAAAATCCAACCAATTTTAAAATAAGAGGATAAATTTTTGAACAATTTAAAATAATCTTTCAGTAAAAATACACTAAAATACAGGATGTTACAACGACATTGATAATGATGATGATAATGATAAAATATTTTAGCCTTAAACAAATTTTACAGAATAATTTCATAAACTAATGTACCAACTTGTTGAGATATGTCAAATTTAAAATTATTTTTATTATAAAGTACATAAATTGGTCAAATAAATTTATACATTAGGGTTTGATTGCAAACATATATATATATATATATATATATATATATATAATGCAACGCGGACATTAATTAAAAAAAAAAAAAGGAAAACAAATTGAAGAGGTATTTGAATTTGGGATGATGCTACAGTCACCGTTCTTTTTTCCCGATTTTACTTCCCGCTTGACGTGGCTTGCTATTTTTTTTTTCTTTTCATTTTTGCTTCTTTTTTTTTTCTTCTTGCGTCGTCTTCCAGAATCCCATTCCATTTCGTCTCTCTAAATTTTTTCTTTCTTTCATTTTTGCTTCCCTTTTTTTTTCTTCCCAAGTCGTCTTCCCGAATCCTCATTCCATTTTATCTCTCTGCATTTTTTTCCTTCAGTTTTGCTTTCCATTTTTTTTCCTTCCCATCTCGTCTTCCCCCTCCAACCCATTTCGTCATCAATGGTTGTATGACCTCAAGAAAGGAACATGAGATTAAAAAAAAAAAAAAAAAGTAAAAAGGCAAAAGCACATAGTCCCATTGCGTATCGATCAAAGGATAGCATGAAATCATCCATATGTCACTGAAACAGAGTAAGTATGTCACTGAAACAGAGCAAGACAGCGCAGAAGCAGAACACATGAAATTTATGTCTAGAAAATGTTTTCTTTTCCAAAATACCCGTCCAGTAATTATCAAAACTAAAGCATGTATACCATTTAGAATTAGGAAATCAAAAGAGAAAAATATGGTCTGCAGCGAAAATGCAGATCTATTAAGAAATTAAAAGAAAACCCATGAAGGAGGCATGCATTTATGTCCTAAAGACCATGTACAGCTGACAGAGAACGAAGAAAAACAAGAAATAAATTACAAAAGAACAGTGAGAGAACAGCAGCACAATACAAGTTGAAGGAGGTGATGAGAGAAAGAGAAAGATAATTGGCGAGTATGGAGAAGACAAAATGAAATGGGAAGACGACGTGGGAAGAAAAAATAAAGGAAGTAAAAATGAAAAAAAAAAAAAAAACACGTCAAGCGGGAAGCAAAAATGGGAAGGATGAACGGTAGATCTAGCATTTTCCATTTGAATTGGTGATCATATGTACGTACACTGATAAATGATTCGTTCGAAAACTCCAAGGCGGCTGCCGCTTCGGAAAGCCGAAGGCTTGTCCACTAGTAGATGGAGAGGTGTGATTCCAACCTCATTGACAGCGTTTACCAGTCTTTCCCCATACAACTCAATTATTCGCAATGCCAAATCTGTCGACATGTAAAAAACGTACAAAGCAGTAATTCCATCTCTATCCATCTTAATTAATGTAATATTTATTGAATATTAAGTTCATCTGCATAAAAGCGGTAGGACGTAAAGTACACCTCTATTTAATTGAAATTAAAAAATTTAATATTTTAAAACATCAAATCTCGTCCTATCAATTAAATAGAAGTTTCTAATATTACTCACCAAAATGGTCTCCAAAAATGGCGCAGTGAAGAATCGTGTCACCACGCATATATCTGGAACAACTGTAGCGCTCATTTGGGGGACACAAATCGTAAAGGCATTGGAAGGCTTGTTTTTTGCCGAAGAGCACTGTGGTGAAAAGAGGAGTCTCTCCCTCTTGGTTACGTTCTCCGATCAGTGAAAAATCAACTCTTGCTATGCACTCACACATGGCCTCATTCTCCATCAGTGCAGCGATGTGGAGAGCGGTGTTCCCTCTCTCATTTTTAACCCTGAGTAGCATTTCGTGATTTGGCTGTTCAGAGATAATACATGTGAGTTTTCGGACCGTCTCCTCTTGGCCGCCAGAGACAGCTAGGTGTAACCGTGTGTCCTCCAACCTGGTGATTCCGGCCACCAGAGACCATGGGTTTTCCGTACATATATCGACGACTTCACCCCATCTCCCTTTCATGGCCTTTCCGAACAAAACGTTCCCCAATTCTGGATTCGTTAGATCATCTGTCATCGACGGATCCATTGTTCCCGATCTCCTTTCTAATTCAACGTATAAGACTACTATTCTAGAGCTAGTACCAAGCTAGGGAGCCCAGACAATTGATATATATATAGCATGCATGCATGCAGCAGCCGATTACACTTATGACACCGTGCTGGTGGGGACCGTGTGTTGATTTATACTCAAACCAGCGCTTTGTTTGATTTGTAATAATACTTTCATGACGCTGTTTTACAAAAAATATCATCCATTTAAACAATTTAGAAAAAAAAAAAAAAACATATTAAAAAATGGTTGTCTTTTACCATACTCCATGAGATAGGCCCCGCAAGACTTGGATATCAAAGCAAGGTATGTTCCACGTTGCTTTTCACACCGTACGTAATTCTACCATTTTTTGTTCTTTCCTAATTAAATACATGCAGGAACGATAGTCTGATCACTTTTTAAAAAGAAAAGCGAAGGAATATATAATGTCTTATATATGGCTCTTTCGATTATTCTTTCTCTAACATACTTTATGGTTCTTCATCCTTTTTTTTATTAATTTTTTGTTGTATTTCATTTTTTTAATTAGTTCTTACCCAATTATATGTTCGTTATACATATATATATATACACATACTTAAATATATCCTCTATATATATATATGAGAAATGATACTTACAGTCGTGAGTGTGCAAGTGTCGGGCAGTCGCTTTGAAATAAGTAAATAAATATAGGATCCACATGAAAATAAATTAATTTTTTAATAGTAGACTCTACTCTTTTTCAAAACGACTATACGGTATTTGCGCATTTCACGACTGTATGTAGTATTACTCTATATATATACATATATGCAAATTGAAGGGAAAATAATGGAAAATATATAATTCTACCAAAGAGGTCATAAAAATAGATATGGGGTTATTTTCTGAAAAACGCCTTCCACTTCATGAGCTAAAGAACAATGTCAGAAGGAAAGCATTATACATGTTAAGATCTTGCACACGCAAACTATTTTAAGTACCGAAAGCACAAAAGGAGAAAAGCAAAAGTGTTCAGAAAAGTTTATGCTCCCCGCGAAAGTATAAACAATACTAATAATAACATCATCAACAACAACAACAACAACAGTAATAATAATGATGATGTTCATCGTTACTAAATTTTTTCATCATCTGTCATATAGTATTGACGATAATGATATGAAACACTTCAAAGACGTTGTTCATTTATATTTTTGACATATAAAACTATTTAAATGTACTACATCAACATATACGATCACTGGATATATTAAAAAATAATTAAGATGGAGAAGTACTGGTTCATAAAATCCACATATTCTTCTCGATTTTCTAAACGATATTAAAGTTATCTTTTTTCTGGATAAAAGGAGTAGGATGGGGTACGTAACTGGAGCGACCATACTTTTAACATGTTATCTGCTGAAAATCGGGTAGGAGAAGCCTAGACTCTAAAAAGCCACAAACGCTCCACCGAGTTAGGTTTAAGCAATAACTAATTAAAAGCCCAATCCCAAAAGTTTCAATTAGGTCGCATTTGGTTTTATAGATGGTCTCAACTCATCTTATCTCAATATCTAAATATTATTTAAAGATAAATATTTTTCAATTTCAAATTTTTAACTTTTTCATTTGATCATTACCTAATTATTACAACTTTTTAAACTTCTAAAAAAAACACAAAAAATAATTCAACTTTATTAAATCTCAAAACAAAAATTATAGTAAAAAATTATATTATAACAATATTATAATTTTATAATATGTTTATTCAACTTTTTCTCTCTCATTTTTCAAAATCAAATAAAATATCTTAACTCAAACAATTTCATTACTATTAACAAATTATCTCACTAGTATTAGAGTGTTATTCTATATACTAATGGTTTGAGTAGACCACTTAGAGAGTCCACACCCTAGTGAAGCTTTTTGGAATTTTTGTTCAAACTTTCTATCCAGTTCTTGGTCTTAACATTATCGAGCTATTTTGACCTAGTAAATGTTGGATTTGAAGATTCTTGTGAAACATTAACTTATGGATAATTGAGTTAGTTTCCAAAGCCGCCAGTATCACTTCCATACCATGTGGGGATAAAATTTTATGGTTGATTTACACTCACTAGCTAGGTCGATCTCATCAAGCTTGCCAATTTGCAATATTCGACTTTTTGTTCCAATTGCAACCTGGACTCTCCAACATATTTAGAACTCAATTGGACTAAGTTTGTCATAAAACATGCCAACATATTATTCTTACACTTACATTTGTGCTGTTTAGATATTGAACATTCAAATTGCCTTCAATTTCCATCTTGTTCTAAGAAACAATTTAGGAGGTGTAATGGTATGCACCTGCTAAAGTTATATGTACTGGTATCTTTTTTAGAGCAAGATGTAGGAAATTAACGTAAAAACTCATGCCTGATCAATAATATAAAAAGGCCAGATCAGGTGGGGTTTCACGAGACAAATTAAACAGAGAAAATTCTTATCGAACATTAATTATCTCATATGATAAACAGTTTCTTTCCCCTTTAATTTTAGTTAAACACAGACATACGCATGAACATCAAGAGAACCTTAGAGAACGACGTCGAAGCTACGCCGAGGAACCATCGTGAAGGTAGTAAGTATAATATCAAAATAGAGCGAAAAATGCAGCACAGCAAAATAAGCTATCGGCAGGCACGCTGCTGCATAGACCGGGAACGCCACATTTCTCAAAATATTCTCTTTTGTCTGAAGCAAATTTCCCGCGCAGAATGAAACCAGAATCGCCACTATGGAAGCGAACAGTGATATTAAACCTACGAAGAGCTTCCTCGGTAAGTTCTTTCCAAAATCCCTCGCATGGTGCCGCGATGTTAAGATGGCGAGGAACGAGACCAAGGCCGTGATCGAGAAGCAGAGCGCAATTAGGGATGAGATGGAAAAGACGTGGAATGCGGGCTGCGTAGCAAAGGTTGGAGTGCCGATCCCCTCCTTGAGGCCTCCAGGAACTGAGGTGGAGGTCACGAAGGCAACAGTGGCTATGAGTGCAGCTAAGACGGAGTAGGATTGGGAGGTGCTGGATAGCCACTCGCGACCTTTAATGACGAGCTCCTTGTGGTTTTCGATGAACAGCTCCTCGGGGGTTTGGCCAGCCTTGTTGTAGCGGGGCACATTAATGTTGGGAAAGGACTTCGTCACAAACTGCATTGCATTATCTTTTTATATTATTTATATTAAAGATGGACAACTTATAGTATATATATAAACACACCGGCCGACATATACCTCAAACCACTTCATTTCCCATTGCATTTGCAGGGCCTCGCCGGGAAGTAGCCACGGCTTATGGGCTCCAAGCTTAGCCGCGAGATGAAAGGCACCATTCCCTTCCTTATCCACTACTCGAAAGATGCTGTCTCTGTTCAGGAACTTTGTTCTTAGTAGCAAGAGTAGATATATATGTGGTTGTTTATTCTCCACGGCCAAGAGCACTGCGTTCTTGTTTTCTGCATTCACATCGTGTATGGCATTCGGAACCAAATCCAGAATTTTGTCCACAATTTCTGCAACACCATTTCTAGCAGCGATTAATATTGCAGTCTCTGGTTCACTTTTCTTCGTTATTTTCTTCCGGCCTGCTATATATATTAAAGGCAAAGTTTAGTACTGTAACAACAACAACGTTAACAAATCTTAGATAGTTCAAGTAGCCCCGTTTGTTTTCACAAATAGTCTCAACATATCTCATCTCAACAAAATTCTCAAGATCGTGAGAAAAGCCTTATTTTTCCCACGAACAGTCGCAGTAGTTAAAAGCTTTTTTCTTCATGGCAAATAAGGTTTAATCTGGTATGTTGTGGTGGAAAATAACACCATTTTTCATGGGAAGAGGTTGTGGCAAAAAGTGTTTATCTATGACATATCTCTTTGGAAAAAGTTGTCATTGATATTTCTGGTAAAATACTTTTTAGGGAAATATATTTTCCAACAACGTTTTTCGTCTAACATACTTATTTACGAAGAAATCTTATCACAGGAAATAGTCACTTATGGCAAAAAAAATATTTGTCACGAGTTGCATTCACGGCAAATTAAATGCTAAGAGATTTCAATAAAAAAAATTGTAAAATAAAAAAAAATGAGATTGAGCTGATATGTCATAACAAATAGTCTAATATAAGCTAAAATAAATATATCCGAATCTTGGAGATTCAAATTCACACTTATAATAATTTAAAAAAAATGCAAAATTGTACTAACATTCATAAGAAAAACTTCTAATGAGAATGTAACAAAGGAAACTGCCCATACAATTTATACATATACACCACACAACCACAAAACTTTATAAGTTACAATTCATGGCTCTACAAAACCACAACCATACAATCCATACAATTCATTCAAGCTTTATAAGATCAACATACAATCCATTCAAACCACTCATTTATTTTTACAAACTTCATCCATACCCAATACATTTAATATACACAAATTTCTCTATCAAACCAACATCACCATCATACTTTACAAACTCACTACAACTCCATCACTTAATCCTAGCACTTCTTCACACCAACCAATAATACATGATTCCCCTCCTCCCTCCCTTTATAGAGAGAGAACCTCTAACTTCTATCTAGAAACCCATCCAAAACCAAAACCAACTAAAGGGGGTGGGAGTTTTGGCTCCTCCCCCCTCCCTCCTCCCCCCTCTAGTATGGTCTTTCTGCTCCTCCCCCCTCCCTCCTCCCCCCTCTAGTATGGTCTTTCTCAAGTTTGTGTTTCTTTGTTTTTGTGTGGTTTTTTCAGATTAAATAGAGGAGAAGCGCCTGTTGGAGGTTTCTTGGTAGCCAGCAAACACCACGCCCCCACCGGGAGATTCCCAAGCTTCTGATCTTCAAGACTACCGAATGCTAGCTGTGTCAAAAGGAGCTACGCATAACCCACACACGCGGGTCAACGAGTGCGCATGGCTTTCACGCGACACTGGGAGAAGTCTTCTTCTACCGCCACACGCAGCATTTCTAGAGCTAGCGACTGTGGTACCTTTAGGATCGGCTATCCAATGTACTCCTAGAGTGGCACGTGTCCTTCACACTCCACTACAGTTTCGTTTACCTAGAGTTTTTTTTTTTTTTTTATTTCTTGCAGTATTTTTCTAGGATCTATAATTTTGTACTATTTGTTTGTGTTAGAAAATAAAAATAAAAATAAAAAATTAGGCTATTGGACTTTTGTCCATTGCATGAACCCCTTTCTCCTTTGGAGGATGGTGTGGTCATTCCTTCTCCTTCTTAGGAGGATGGTGGTGGTTTTTCTTTCTCCTCCTTTGGAGGATGGGGGTTGGATACCCTTTTATCCTTTGGAGGTGGGGATGTTTATCTCTGTTTGTACTTGCTTAAGACAATGTCCGTCGCAAAGAAATTTGTGTGCAGGGAAGCTTCCAACAGATGAGTAGTTTAGCTTGTAATCTAAGTTTTTTTCTGTATTGACCAGTTATAGTTGTATCTTCCTTCATGAATAAAATGAAGTCTATTTCCTAAAAAAAAATCCCAACACTTCAAAACAATTCATCTTCATCCCAACTCCATTTCATGCTCAAACATCAATACAAGTGAAGCCACTACATTCCATCAATGCATAACACAGTTGACTACTTAGCACCAAATTCACAAATTCCTCTACACACTTGCATATACATAATTCAACTAATAAAAAATACAGCATGCTTGCCGCCCATGTAATATAATCTAGCAAAATTACACATACTTCATCCACCTAGCACTTGAGTTCAACACAAACCCATTACACAAAAATATCCATAAGTTTACACAACAATATCCATTAATTCATTTATTTTTCCCATTTTCAAAAAATATTGCTACGAATCAAAGTTTTATAAAACTATTTTGAATCAAAGTTTTATAAAACTATTTTGAGTGAGGGGGGAGGGAAAAGATACTTCATAACCACAATTAGGGGTGATAAACGGTCCGGTCGGACTTAAGTCTCTGTCCGGTCCGGTCCACATTTTAGAGGACCGAAACTTTTCGGTTCGGTCCATGGTCCAGGGTTTTTCCGGACAGAATGAAAAATAAAAAAAAAAAATATATTTTTTATATATAATAATTGTACAATTAACAATATAAATTTTTAAATATATTATTAATACTTGTTAATATTCTATAAATTAACAATATTTTATATATATCTTCATCTAAAATATCACTATTAACAATATAAAATTTTAAATATGTTATTAACACTTGTTAATATTCTATGAATTAACTAATATATAATATCAATTAGTTAATTATATAGTAATTATATAAATTAATAATATAAGTTTTATCTAATTTATTATCATTGACTATATAAAATATTTTTTTATTGAGTTTGTTACATAATCCACATTAACCACTTAATTTAATTTAGTATTTTAAATAAATTTTTTTATTAATTAATTAAAAAAAATAGGCCGGACCGACTGGACCGGACCGGACCGATAGCCCGGTCCTTTTGGGTGTTCGGTTCGGTCAGGTCCAGAAAAATGATGGACCAAAAATATTCAGTCCATCGCCGGACCGGACCATTTGCAGCCCTAACCACAATGACCTAGTTTCGCGCTCAGCCTAGATGACTAATATTATTACATAGCAGTCTGATAGACATTAGAAATGAAAAGCCAGAGATATACATGAAACATGAATCCTAAAAGTATTTCAATTCTTTATTTTATGTATAAAAATTCACTAATGAAGATAAATCAGCACAGAGAAGCAAGAATTAGTGGCACAAAGCCAGAAAACTTGAATGAATCTATCTATGGGGAAAAAGAAAAAACGACAGAAAAGATAAAAAGAATAAAGAGGTAGAATGACGAAATTGTAACCATTGCACACATTTTATAGAAATTTATACATTCAAAGCATACAACAAGCATATCAAGAATATGAAACACGTTAAAACTCAATTTGTCAACTTACTATGAGGAGAGACAAAGAACTGTTGGTGGCTTGTTTGGGTAATCCTCTGTAAACTGAAGCGTCAATTTAAACGTGCCCGCAGGACTCAACAATGGCATTATGAACATAGAATATTGAATAAAAACAGTACATAGAAATATAGCAACCTTGAATGTTGGTAACTACAAATGAAGATTTCTCAAAGCACACAACTAAAATCAATTAGCATAACCGAAACACAAATTTGAAGTTTTTTTCCCACACCCACCTACGGGTACACACATAATGTAGCACAATGAATAGAGCAAGGGATAGAGGGAGGGTCTCGGGCTGCTGGGCTAGGCATGGAGGAAAAGGGGGCTGCGACGGAGGATTGGCGATGGCATTGAGGTATGGGTGGTGGCGAACGGCACCCATAGTGGCGGCGATATACAGAAATCCGAGAGAGAGAGGGGTGAGGCCAAATTCGAAGAAAAGGAAAGAGATCGGCGTGGGGACTGATGAGAAGGCGGGGGTGGCCACCGAGGTGAGGTGGCGATGGCGTCGGCTGTAGAGGAGGCAACGTTGGGCAGCGGCAAGCATGGAAAACCTGAGAGAGAAGAAGCTATGGGGAGGAAGAGGGAGGGGGAGATCGGCATCCACAGGAGGGGAGGAGGAGGAGGTGGCCACTGAGGTGGGGTAGTTGGCGACGACTTTTATCGTTGTAAAAACGTTATTTTATCACAAAACGCTTTTTTCCTACAAAGTTTTACCTGCCGGCGTAATCTCGTGGCAAAATGCTTGTTTTCTTTTCTCACGAACAGTTCTCGTGTCATTAGAACACTTTTGAAATTCGTGGGAAAAGCCTATATTTGTTGTAAATACTTCAATTTAAAATTTTTGATATTTTCATCTAATATTACAAATTTGCCAAACTTTCAAACAAAATACAAAGAACAATTTAAATTATTTAGATCTCAAAACAAAAATTATATTAAAAAATTATAATCTAGTAATATTTTAACTCTAGAATATTTTTATTCAATTTTTTCTCTCATTTTCCAAAACTTCATAAAAATATCTTAATTCAAACTATTTCACTACTATTTACAAATTATTTTATTTCTATTCACAAATTTCTCATCTTATCTTATCTGTCTAACCAAACGAGGCCGTTGACTTGGTTTTGTTTGGTTATACAGTTTAGATGAGATAAGATGAGATGTTTTGTTGAAAGTTGACTAAAATATTGTTATAATATAATTTGTTAATATTATTTTTATTTTAGAATTTAAAAAAGTTGAATTGTTTATTATATTTTTTAAGAGAGTTTGAGAAAGTTGTAATAATTTTTATATAGGATAAGGTGAAATGGTTTGGTTTTGTGTAACCAAATCAGCCATTTGGAATTGGATCGAATTAGCTAGGTACGTACTTACCATCCGCAACGGACTCTTTATTAATCCCTCCACTAGAATTGGTTTGCTGTCTGCTAGCTTCATGTTTCCTTCCTCCCTCGCCTAATTCTTGGTTTTTATAAGGAAATTAAGTTAATTAATTTACCTAAAGAACAAGATTCAAATGAACTCATAGCTAGCAGTTATAATTGGGAACTTAATTAGTTTGTACGCATATCAGAAAGAACTATGAGTGATCGTGGATTGTTATACGTACCTTCTCTGTTCTCAGCTTCAAAAGGATCATGAATATTATCAAACTCATATAATGGGTCTGTTTCCTGCAAATCGTCTGACTGTTTTGAGGGCTCCGTCCCAGCGTGATAAAATTGGGACACGTTATCATCCTGTAGAAGATGGTTCATGATCTGAATAGACAGTGTGTGCTGCTGTTTATCCTCGTATATCTTCCTTATCGTGGGAAATCCTTATTAACGTAACACAGAAAATAATATAAATATGAAATTGAAAATAATAATAATACTATTGTATAAAAGTATAATATTAGGTACGTAATTAGATATGATCAGAATTAAGGACGGAAAAAAAAAACAAAAACAGGGTAAAAACAGATAAAATCTTTGTGAACAGTCCAATAGAAGTAGTTAGTTCTACAGATCACACACCACCAACTCCAAGAACGATCAACATTATGATCCTGTTTGCAAGCTTGAGAAAATTGCAGCAAACGTCATAATTAGCTGGAAAAAATCGACGGTTCCAAGCTGCTTCATTGGTAGCTTTGGATTCTGCAGAAGATACAAGTAATTTTACGAAAGATTATCATGATGAAATAACAATATATATCATGACATATCAATTTATAAATTTTATTTATATAAATACTCTTTCAATAAATTGACCATTTCTCATGCCAAAATAACAAATTTTGAAACTAGGATAAAAAGTTCTAGTTTATAAATTGACCACTTCTCCCGGCCGTTAATTAACTTAACAATCACGCTCCATCTTACAAATTCAACAACTTTACCATTTGGATGGTGAAAGTATTTCATCTCATCTTATCATTACAATTTTTTCAAATTCTCAATTAATAAAATATAATAAACAATTCAAAATTTTCAAATCTCAAAACAATAATAATACTAAAAAATAATATTCTAATAATATTTTATTCAACTTCTAACTTTTATGAAAAACCATCTCATCTCATCTCAATATTCAAATTGCACCTAGTGTACTCACAAACAGTTATCATGAGATCGAATATTATATATATGCTGCGTTGCTTGCCTTGATTTCCTGCGTGTGTTTGAGGGTTCTCTTCGTCGGTCTGCACTCCAACATTTATTCCCATTGCGAGTCGTACTTCATGATGGGGAGAAACAAGAGGTTCGGTCAGTACTAGCCCATGAGCATCTATAGCTAGCAAATGAATCAAATCAACAAAAAACTGCATGCATGCGCGCCCTGATCTTCAACATGAAACATTTAAGCAGATTTGAGAAAAGTTGTTCCTTATATAGCTAAGGCCGTTATATTTTTTGAGACATATTCGTAGGGATTTAAACTACATTTATCACATTAGAATTGCATACAATTCGATCCCTCTTAGATTTTTAAATATTAAATTGAGATATTTGGCTATTTTAATTAAATGTTTGAAGTCGAGTCAAGTTTTTATAAGTTAATTAAGCTCGACTTTTTCATGATCAATAACTGTGTTCATTTGCAACACTAGCTAATTAAAGCCGATATATGTTGTAAATTAACTATAAGAAAATTAATTACCAGTTAAGAAAAGAGAAAGAAAAATGAGTTACATACAAAATGTAAAGAAATTCCAAAACAATCGATAGAAGTCGTTGCATGTTCTGTAGTTCTCAGGATAATTATTTGGATTCCTTTCGTAGGCGGGAAGTCCTTCTATCGGTTGCATAGAGCGCTGGAAAAAATGATCATCCGGTTCCATCACCTTGTGCTCGTCAACATATATGCCTTTCAAAGTAACAACAACGGATAAGATGAATGATTATAATCCAACATTGATGTCACGCAAGCAAAAAAATCTTGCTATCCCACCAGATCGAGAAATCCGATAATTCAGTACGGAATGGATAATAATAATCATGTACAAAAAAGAAAAGAAATGCTTCTACTCATGCATCATCCCTGCATTATACATGTGATTTAATTATCATTTTTATCTTTTTATTTAAACACATATCTACAAATCAATATGTGTTTAAATAGAAATATAAAAATGACAAATCTAGTGTGTGGTATAAAGAATGATGAGTAGAATTTTTCATAACGAGATTTTTCACAACAAAAACTTATATTATTGTAAGCTAGCATATTATATATATATATAATAAATACTTTAACTATTAAGAAATTTTAGAAAAAATAAATATATACATATATAAATTAACATGCGGTATATTAAATTGTAAAATTATTTTTTATTATAAAATAAATCTAAAATATTATATGAAAGTACGTTCATGTAAAAGGACGCATATTATATATATATATATATATATATATATATATATATAATGCAATGCTGACATTAATTACAAAAAGGAGATAGGAAAAAAATTAAAATATATTGAAAGAGGTAATATTTTTCTTGGTGATATGTACATACACTGATAAATGATTCGTTGGAAAAATCCAAGGCGGCTGCCGCTTGGGAAAGCTGAAGGCTTCTCCGCTAGTACATGGAGAGGTGTTTTTCCATCCTCATCGACTGCGTTTACCAGTACTTTCCCGTACAACTCAATTATTCGCAATGCCAAATCTGTCGACATGTGAAAATGAAGCATTAATTCGATCTTTACCCATCTTAATTGTAATATTTATTATACGAAAAAAAAAAAAAAAAAAAAGAAGAAGAAGAAGGTGCAATAATAATATTACTCACCAAAATGGTCTCCAGAAATGGCGCAGTGAAGAATCGTATCACCCCGCGTATTCCTGGAATAACTGTAACGCTCATAGAACGGACAGAAATTGTAAAGACTTAGGAATGCTTGTTTTCCACCGAAGAACACTGCCGTGTAAAGAGGAGTCTCTCCCTCATAGTTACGTTGTCCGATTAATGAAGGATCAACACTTGCAATGCACTTACACATGGCCTCATTCCCCATTAGTGCAGCGATATGGAGAGCGGTGTTCCCTCTCTCGTTTTTAGTCCCGAGTAGCATTTCGGGATTTGGCTGTTCAGAGATAATATCTATGAGTTTTTTGACCGTCTCCTCTTGGCCGCCGGAGACAGCTAGGTGCAACAGTGTGTCCTTCAACCTGGTGATGTCGGCCATCAGAGACACTGGGTTTTCCGTACATATATCGACGACTTCATCCCATCTCCCTTTCATGGCCTTTTCGAACAATACGTTCCCCAATTCTGGATTCGTTAGATCATCTGTCATCGACGGATCCATTGTTCCCGATCTCCTTTCTAATTCAACGTATACGACTACTATTCTAGTGCTTGGATGAAGATAGGAAGCCAGACAAAATTTAGATATATGGATATATGGCATGCAGCCGATGACACTACTAGTGCTGGTGGGTACTGTGTGTTGATTTATACTCGAGAAACCAAATCCTGTGCCGTTCACACTTTCAAACCAGCACTTTGTTTGATATGTAAATAAAAAGGAAACATACTTCTAAAAAGAAAGATTATTCAATGGATGCATGGGAAGTGGATTAATAAATTATATTTACAATCATAGAGTTCGTAAACGTTGCACACTCTTTTAAATAAAGTGAATAAATATGGGATCCATATAAAAAATTAATGTTTTATATGTAAACCCCACTCTTTTTCAAAATGAGTGCATAACACTTGTAAATCAGCCCAAGACAATATCTAACATTACTGTTAACAATATTTATTGAACATTTAAGCCTCATTTGGACAATAAGATGAGATGGAAAATCTATTAATAATAGTGAAATGGTTTGTGAAATTGTAAATAATAATGAAATGGTTTGAGTTGAGATGTTTTCTTAGGTTTTGGAAAATGAGAGAAAATTTTAAATAAAAATATTATAAAGTTAAAAAATATTGTTACAATATAATTTGTTAATGTTATATTTGTTTTTTATTTGAAAAAATTGAATTGTTTACTATGTTTTGTTTGAAAGTTTGAAAAAGTTATAAATTTGTAATAATTAGATGAAAAAGTTAAAAATTTAAAGTTGAAAAGTATTTGTGTTTGGAGAAATGATATTTGTAGTAATAGAGTACTGCGCAAGTGCCGCACTCATTTTGAAAAAAATGAAATACTTTAGACACAAAGGAATTATACAAAAGTATATCAACAAACTGATATGGTTTGATGCGATACGTAAGATCGTAAAGATATTTTTATTCTAAACTAGATCTAACGGATCCCATGAAACCACATCAGTAATTTGTAAGTTTACTTTGTGTAATCTCTTTATATATGTATCAATTCTCTTAAAAAAATGAATAAATATGAAACACATATGAAAAAATTAAATTTTAATAGTGAATTCCACTCATTTTCAAAATGAGTGCGCATCCATTTAACAACTTGTAATTGTCTCTAGCACTAATCGTTTGTTTAAGTGATGTTTAGGAAGAAAATGAGATGAAATCAGTTAAGAGAGGTTCTCAAACGAGGTTTTAATGTTGTCCAAAAAATTTATGTCCATAATATATAATAAATATTATAAGATCCATAACTAATAAATAAGTTTATCGGACGACATAAACCAACCATTGTTAACGAATCAAATGCATCACAAAGTAAAAAATACCATGTCGGACATGACACAACAATTTTTACAATTGTTTTTTATAATCTCATATATTTTAAATTATTGAAGAGTATTTCCGTACAATTATAATACTTTCATAGCTCTATTTTTAAAAAAAATAAAAAATCTCTTCCATTTAAACAATTTATCAAAAAAAAAAAAAATTAAATGGTTGTCATAATTTATCTCTATGAGATAGCTAGGTCCCGCAAGACGTGGAGCTCCAAGCAAGGTATGTTCCAAGTTGCTTTTCACACTACTGTACGTAATTCTAGCTTTCTTTCCCTAAACAAAAGAACGATAGTCTCACTTTTAAAAAAGAAAAAGGGAAGGATATATATCATATGCATGCATGTTTCATGCGTCGCCTTTTTTATTAATAGACAAATTAAGCATCACATTTTCATCTAAACACTAGTACCAAAGGGGGCAGCTTATTGTTTCTCATTAACATATATACTTTAGTTTTTTATCCTTTTTTTTTTAAATTATTTTTTGTTGTAGCTCATTTTCTACTTTCTGAAAAACGCCTTCTACTTAATCGATAGAACATGTCAGAATAAAAGAAAATGCTATTTAAATTGAGAATAGATAGATCTTTTTTTAATTTTTTTATTTAATAATTGAAGAATTGACTATTAGTAAATTGAATTTTTTTATAAAAATAATTAAAAAATAAAATAAAATTACATTTACATTTACATTTACATTTGTCGGTGGAATGCAAGGACACCATTCTCATTTTTTTCTCATTGTCCCAAAAATAAAAGGCGTTATGTATTCTATACGTCTCACGATCAGTCGCGTCTCGACATTCTATTTCTTGGAAGCCAATCATATCAACCTCGAATCTGATCACTTTTACTTCTATTTTTACACTGTTTCCGTTGCATTTACATAAACTAAACAACAATTATATATATGGATACGTGGTTTTAAAGTGAATATCAAAATTGATAATTTGAGGGTGATTATAAACTAGGCGCATGATAGGTTGATCAAGAGCATTTGTATATTTTTTCTTTCCTTTTTTTAACAGAATAAGCAAATTATTATTGCCAAAATTCATGACTTACAATCCATTGAATATATATTAAATAACTAAATTTATTACTATCCATCAATTTACATCTTTAAAAAATAATTTGTGATGTGACAAGACCTGTCTCGAAATTTGAAATTAATGTAAAAAATTAAATTGGTCCCTTTATAATATATATTAACACTTCTATTTGTGTATGGGCAATTCTCTCTTTTAATGAGCAGACTTATCACGTAAAATGCTATTAAAAAATATAATAAATAATTTAATTTTTTTAAATTTTAAAATAAAAATAATATTAAAAAATAATATTTTAATAATATTTTATTCAACTTTAAACTCTTATAATCTCATTTTTTTTTAACTCAACTCATTATCTAAATTTATTTTTAGGCCGATCTCCTCAGTCATTGGCCCATTTTTTATTTTTGAGAGAGGCCGGGTAAGACTTGATTATTTTCCAACTGGTTTTTTCATACCGTAAGTAATTCAAGATTTTCTTTTTAAACAAATGAACTATAATCTCACTTTCATTTGGGAAATACAATGAGATAAAAAATCTCTAAATAGTAATAAAATCATCTGTAAATAATACCAAAGAAGTCATCCATAAAAGATTCTAGAGCCCTTCACTGGAAGAAAACTGTTGAAGAAAAAGCATTACATGTATTCGATGCGAAGCTATTTAAAAGGTGATGCTACAGTCACATGGGAGCATTTTACGGGGCCACACGCAAAATTTTTCTTTTGCATGTGCGGCCCGTAAAATACTCCTCAAATATTTATCATTTGCATTATTAAAAGATGTCTATGCACACTCAACCTAATAAAAGTAAAATACTAAAAGCAAAAAGGTAAAAATATGTTACAACAAAATATATATGCTCTCATCAATGTAATGAAAATGGAATAATAACAAAGTAAAAGACCTAGAAGATTCTTGTGTACTCGAGAATACAAGAACACTACAACACAATTTGTTTTTGTGAAAGAGAAAACGTCACAAAAAATTATCAAAACGTCACTGAAGATATTTGGTGACAGTTTGAAACCGTCACTATGACTGTCACCTAATGTGCATCACAGAAAACAATTGGTGACGGTTTATTGTTGAACTGTCACTAAAGTAACGTTCGAACGTTTCATTTTTTTGTGATGGTTGAGATCTGTCACAGAAAATAACGTTCGGATGTCCAATTGAACGTTCCAACGGCAACCCGATCGATTGCGTTCAAATGACAGAAGTTGACGTTCGTTGATTCAAGTTCGAACATATCATATTTACGTTCGAATGTTTATGCGTCCGAACGTTAATTGCAATAAACGTTCGAACGTTAACTGACCAATGTTCAAACGTAACGGGTTTATCGTTCGGACGTTATTTCGAATGTTAACGAATAAGCGTTCAAACGCAAGTGGTATGTTTGGAGGTTTGTTCGAACGTTCATCGTTTAATCATTTGAATGTTTTTTTCATTTGAGGGTGAGTACGTTTGAACGTTGAGGCCTACGTTCGAATGTTACAATATAATTTTGTGTATTCACGTTCGAATGTTGGTTTGAATATGAACCAATGTTCGAACTTTTTTAATTTATATTCAAACGTACAGATCAGAAATACTAATTTCATAAAATTTAAAAACATACCAATTGTATCATATTACACACCATCAATTAACAACTAACAATGCCTTATAAAATTTCAAAATTAGATATTAAAATTAGTTATATACCCTGATAAAATTGATAAAATTCATTTCTACTTCTTTCCTCGCCCATCGCAATTCTGTTGCAATGACGTAACATGCTTCATTTGTACCATCATCTCCCACTATACTTGCTCTTGGACTTCAATGTGTATTCTTTCCTCCTGATCTCTCTGTTGGTCCTGCAAACGTATCTCTAAATGAGACTGTCCCTCTAAGAGAGACTCTAACTCTTGCAGTTTCGACTTTATATACTCATTCTCACGCCGTGCAGCTTCTAAATCTTTGGTAAGATTAATAATTTGTGAAGTCGATGAGGTTGAGGAGAATGAACATCTATGCTTGAAAGATCGTCCCAAACCTCTTGCCATACTAGACTGCGGCCCAAGCACTTGCATGAATATGTCTATGTCATTAGGAGAGGATTCCCCAGAAGCTGACTGCATCTCCATTATTTTTTATCTGCAATTTGAAAGAAAACACATCGTTAATAAGTAACGTATTAAAAGAAATAGAAATAAAAAATAAATTATTCACGTGTTGCATAATTTATTTAACAAAATTAACACTGCTTACATAATTATCTACAGCGGCAAGATCCATCCACTCACTACGCTCATTAGTGTAAGTAGCAGTATAAACATGAATGAGGGAAAAGTTTTTAAGATCATCACGTTTCTAACAAAGCGACATTAGCAATCTTAAAAAGATAATTTTAGTACTTACATAAAAGAATATCAGAAAAATAAATGAATTCTATAATTTTTTTTAATTACCATTTTTTCAGTAAGACGGTTGAATGACATTGAACCGACATGATGGTGGATAATCAGAGCGGATCTATTCTGTGCATTTATAAAACTCAAGTGCTACAAAATTAATTAGGAATGTTAATTATAATATATATATATATATAATATAGAACGAATATAAATGTAAATAATTAAAGGATATAAATATAAAATACTTGATAATCTAGAGATGCGAAAAGATCACAATACTTTCTCCAATCATCTAACTTCATCTGCTGGAAAGGAGATTGCGCAGTCTCTTCTAACTTCTCAAACTTCTTGAAGTAGTCATGACATCGTCCTTTGTGACGTCGAAATAGTGTAGTCATCAACCCATTCATGGTTCTCAAATCCTCGCTACGGCCAAAGTTGAAGTAGAATTCATCTTAATAAGTGAATCAGGTAAAAAATATGATATATAAATCTAGGTGAAAAAAATGTACTCTCAAAATAAACTCACTAGTACACGACTTTGAGCTCCTTAATCTCATTCGGAACATCTCGCCATGAGTGCACATAAAATGGAGCATAAGCTCGAACTACTGTGCCAATATAGCAGTGGAACTATCAGGAATGGTGATCTTGAATTTTTCATACCTTCTATTTTTCTCAAGAGAGATGCCACGTGTATAGTCACGACCGCGACGTACAGATGCATCAACTATATGATATTAGTATAATTATAGTTATATAGTTATTGAGACAAAAGTATTAACTATATAATTAATTATCAACCACAATATTTCCTTACTGGTAGGTGTTGATTGGCTGTTTTTTTCTTGCGTGTTAACCTAATCTTCAGGAACAGATTCCCTGGGTGGAGAGTCCTCAATAGGTTCAAGATTTGGACTTGGAGGAGGCACATTTCTTCATTATCGTTTTGGCGGCATCGTTGAAAATGATTAATTATATTAAAAAAAATTAATTAAATGAAATTATGAAAAGTATAATATTTTATAGTCACATATATGGATAAAATATTTAATACTTTTATTCTTCATATTCGGATGTATTTTCCATGCATGTTTCAAAATCTCCCTCAATAATATCTTCATCATCATCATCAACCTCTTCTTCGTCCTCCTTATCCACCTCTTGCATGGATTCTGATTCGTCTTTATTTTCTGACTCTTCTTCTTCTTCTTCCTCCTCACTTACTTGAATTAAATGATCATTTAATATGGACGGATTGAGATGGACGGGTGGGACATCACTCTACACAAGGGGAGCAACTCGAGTGCACCGAGGTCAACAAACAAGTTAATACCCTCTCCATCTTCCTAGTATGCCTCTATAATCGGAGTGTCATCTTCATCTCCACTATTCTCGTAATCTGCACTCGTTCTTGCTTCAGATTTATTTTGAGGGATAAGTTTTTATTCGACTCGCCAAGTTATCTCTCCACTATCTTCATCAGCGTTTTTCATTGGATCAATCAAGTAATAGACTTGGGTAACTTGACAAGCCAATACGAAATGATCATTTTCATAATAGACTTGGATGATTGACCAATACATCTGCTGACTGTTCATATGGCTCACCATGCAGCATGTAACGCCTCGTCCCCGAGGGTCCTGAGAGTTAACTCATGTCGCTAAAAATCATTTTCCATCCACATAGTACATAATCAAATTTTTCTCTATCTCACAAACTACTCATTAATTCACATCAAATACTCCAGTATAATTAATCCAAGACAATACAAAGTCTTAATAAAAACATCAATCTCTCAACAATTCATATCATCAGAACGCAACAAACTTATTGAATAACAAAATCCTCAATACTCATGCAAACCTCCAATGCTTAAACCACTATTCTTAACTCTTCTTACCTATGCTCCATATTCTTGATCCTCAACTGGAAATATTCAAATCATCTGAAAATATTGGAGATAAGAGGGGGTGAGTTATCAACAACTCAGTAAGTAGAGAACATATACTAGCGTGCAAGCATGAGCCTTTTCAGAAAGTTCAGTATGCAGAAACAAAACATTATATTTTTATATGCAGATCTCAGAAATATGTTATCAGAAAATCAGAGCGACTTTTCAGACTTTTTAGACTCAAAAATTAACTGTTCATATTTAAAGACACTTTCCATATTCAAAGACCATTTCCATATTCAAAGACTATTTTCATATTCAACATCCAACTGTTCATATTCAAAAATCTGTTTCATAATCAAAGACCTTTTTGGCATTCAAAAACTATTTTCATATTTAAAACCAACTGTACATATTAAATATTATTTTCATATTCAAAATCGCTTTGGTATAACATAACTGAACCTCTTCATCTCATCGTATCATATCATATTGTATCATATCATATACCATGTTTAACCCCCGTGATAGGGTTGTGCTATCCCCGGTGGCCAAACCAGGGAATATCATATGGTGAACTTCTCCTTTTTCAATCCCGGAGCCCCGTGTGTGCACACAGGAAAAAATACGTAGAAAGACCACTTTGTTTCCAAAGTGGGTGCACTCATATCATATCATATCATATCATGGTGATACCAACCATGTGAACCAGTATCATCATATCAAAGCCATATTCAGAATTAGATCCAGAACAGATAAGTATGCCAAAGGTTTATCATATCCATATCATATTAAAACACGTGCGAAACATATTCATATCCTTTCCATTTGATCAAAAACATATCCAAATCATTTCATATCACATGTATAAAAAAAAATATCTCAATGATATCATATTCGCTCTTTTGTATATTTCAGAAACATGTCAAATATTGCTCATGTCTACACAATGCATGTCAGAAAAATATTTTCTCTTTTCCGTACAGATTTCATGAGTGATGCAAATAAACGACCGACGTTGGTTTTTCTCAAGTTTTCATTTCATCACAAAATATGCAAAGTTTTCAGAAGGTCAACCTCAGTCTCAATAATTCGTATAAAACTTAGCACAGGAACCCCGCTTACCTGGAATTCTTAGTTTTTTCAGAATTTTCCTCAAAAAGTCGAGTCGACTATAAATCGTCACCTATAAAATAATCACGTAATTTCCGTAAGTTTCCAATCAATCACATATTTCGATATTTAAGCCTAAACTTCTAAAATAACCTATTTTAATTCCTCAAAACTTAAAACCTTCATAATTCTAAAATATATCACCACTTTCTAAAATCATCAATATCCACCGTAACCAACGTCGAACTTGAAACACTAATATTTAAACCCAAAACTGCCAATAAATCTCACATCATAAACCAATCACACAAACAACTCCATAATCCAATCCAACCGACCCCCTTACTCCTCGGACTTAGTTCGGCATAACCAACCAATTCACAGTAAATATGAGTTAGCGCAGAATATATTTTAATCTCAAAAGTTCTTTGACAAAATACTTACAATGCTATAATATAATTTTTGAAAGATCACGGAGGTGCTAGAAGTGGTGGCACCGCAACAGAACAGTGCAAAATGCATTGTGGCCGTGGGTCTCAAATACCTATTTTTGAACGGAGACAAACCAAGACCCGAAATTGATAGGGTAGGGCTTAGGGATGTCGGTGAAGCTAGTGGTGGTGGTGGTTTGTTGTGAGTGGCGGCGTAGGAGGCAGTTTTAAGCAAAAAATGTCCAAAACGGAAATGGAGTTGGATGTGCTTCACTGTTGGCGGATCGGAGCTAAGGATGGGTGCATTGAGTTGCTAAGAGGTCGAGG
Source organism: Juglans microcarpa x Juglans regia (assembly GCF_004785595.1). Lineage (NCBI taxonomy): Eukaryota > Viridiplantae > Streptophyta > Magnoliopsida > Fagales > Juglandaceae > Juglans > Juglans microcarpa x Juglans regia. Next base: position 24,101,707 of record NC_054601.1, on the reverse strand, counting down.
ATGATGTGGTGAAGAAATGGTGGCCGGAGGTAGCGCGGCGGCGGAGCAATGGCGCAAGGAATGCCGCGGCTTTGAGGAGCTCGTGGTGGCTAACGGCGGCGCGAGGGAGGCTGAAACTGAAGGGAGGTGGTCGCCGAAGGGAGGGGAAGACGATGGGCTGGGCGGTGCCGGCCACGGCGGCGCGATGACGGTGTGCTGGGTGAGGAAGACGCGGACGCGGGGAGAGAGAGGAGAGCTTCCGCGGGAGAGAAGAGAGAAGGAGAGAAAAGAAAAAGGAGGAAAAGGAAAAGTAGAGGGAAAGAAATGAGGTCCAATCCTCACATTTTGGGTCACAAAAATGATCCAAAGGAAAAGATTTTAAAATCGCAATTCAATTAAAATAATTTAAACGTAATGATACAATAAAAATAAAATAATTAAATCCAACAATCAATTAATTTAAAAGAAGAACAATTTAAATGCATAACAATAATAAATATTAAGGAAACATCTCAAATTAATTTTTTCACAATTTAAAGATCATAAAATAAACCATTTAAAAATATCTGATAATTTTAAAACAAGAGATTAAATTTTTGAATTAATAAAAATAATCCTTCAATAAAAATACACTAAAATATAGGGTGTTACACAGCACCCATCGAGTATGCCCTAGATCCATACCGTTCACAAATATATGACTTTCAACTTCATCCAACCTTATCGCACACAAATTTTTACACCCTCGACATGGACACTTAATGTAACCACAACTATCAGCAGAGGCCCGTGCAAAATCAATGAAGGTTCTTACTCCACGCCCATAGAGTACGCACTACAAGAAAACTGCTTATTTGTGGCTAGTTAATTCTAGCTAAATGACTATTTACAGCCAAAATGAGTCCGTTTTGGTCACAAATGGTCTTTCCGCCGCAATTAAATATCCACAAAGCCCTTTTTCTTGTAGTGACGTAATCATTTCCAAGTCTATCGCTCAGACGCATCCAACTTTTGTCTATTTCTAAAAACATCTATCTATTAATAACAAGTACATAGAAAATTCACATGCATGTCATGCTCCGATTCTCATTGTTTTTTTTATAAGGTAGTTGGTCTTATCCCATTCGAGATTATATCACAAATATCGTCACTCTACTAGAGGGATTGTGACCATACGAACTGTATACCCGAAGAACAGCAGAGAAAGACACTGAAACTTCATATTAAACGTGGAGAGTAGGAGTAACAAAATTATGCAATACAGATAATATAATCTCAAACTGTTCACACTGGACAATTCAGGAATTAGTGGACATATAAATGTATACTAATTCCCAAACGGATTTAAGGTTATTTATGCAATGTCACACCTTATCTATAAAAAAACACTACAAAAAATATCCCCATGTTGTTTGCATTAACAATGTCAAACAAATAATAATGCATGTTATATTGTTAAACTAGAGAGAGATTAAAGAATATGTTTACAAGTTTCCTATCATGAGTAGATAACGAGGAAGAATGATCTTAAAAAAATGTCTAAATTTTAGTCTAATTACTTAACTGTCATAAACTCTCAAGGTCAGAGAGATTACGACAGTCAAGCAATTAGACTAAAATTTAGTCAATCATTTACTATTATTATTCCTAAATAATAATTTTAATTGTTATTATATATCTTAGGATATTGTTAATTGATACCTATATAATTTTAATTGTTATAATCAGGCCTTGGACTATTTTAATAGCATGAACTACTCGTTTCATGGATGACATCCTCCTACTGAATTAGCTATTATGGTTGTTGAGGTAAATACAACTTATCTAAATCAACATCAATGGTATGCTGACAGTGGTGCTAATATTCATGTTACCTCCAATATTGCTAATCTTGCGACCTCTCAACCTTATGAAGGTGATGACTCCATAGGCGTAGGTAACGGGACAGGTTTGACCATATCTCGCACTGGCAATTCTTCCATTAAAACTTATTCTTCCACGCTTGTTTTAAATAATGTTACTTATTGTCCTCAAGCTTCCGCCCACTCCTCTCCATCAATAAATTCTGTAAAGATAATAATGTTCTCTTTGAGCTCACTGGTTCTAATTTTTTGGTGAAGGACATCCTAACGGGGGACATGCTCTTGACGGGGCCAAGTGATAATGGATTGTACTCGATCAACCTTCGTCAACTATCTTCATCGAAATATCATGCTCTTACAATAACTGTTGGCTTCAAGGCTCCTACCTCCACTTGACATTGTCGTTTGGGACATCCTTCCACAGTAATTCTTCATCGTGTCATTTCTAATTTTTCTCTTCCAGTTAGTGATTCAATAAATAAGCAGTGCATTTGTGTGTCTTGTCAACTAGGCAAGTCTAAAGAGAATCGACTTCTCCTCTTGAAATAATTCATTCCGATGTTTGGTCTACTTTCACTCCTTCTTTGAGTGGTTGTTGTTATTATGTAATTTTCATTGATGACTTTACTCAGTTTTGTTAGATGTTTCCTATTTCAAATAACTCTAATGTTTATTCTACATTTGTTAAATTCAAGCTTTTAGTGGAAAAACAATTTAATTTCACCATTAAACAATTTCAAAGTGATAATTGTGGTGAATATTGTTCTACCATTTTTATGCAATTTTTGAGTGCACATGGAATTTTTCATCGCCTCTCACATTCTCATACCTCTCAACAAAATGACCTCGCCGAGAGGAAACATCGTCATATTATGGACACGGGACTTACTCTTCTCGCTCAATCCGGCTTACCTAAGAAATTTTGGGTTAATGCTTTCCTAACCGTTATTTTTATAATTAATCGATTACCTACCAAGGTTCTTGATTATTTATCACCCTATGAAAGTCTTTATCATCTTGCTCTCGACTTCACATATTTTCGAGCATTTGGCAGTCAATGTTTTCCCTGTCCTCGTCTTTACTCAAATGATAAATTGTCATATCGTAGCACGCCTTGTATTTTCATAGGTTATTATTCTAATCACAAAGGCTTTCGATGCTTTAACCCTTCCTCCTGACATGTCTATATATCTTGGAATGTGATCTTTGACGAAGGGAAATTTCCTGCTCATGTACAATCCATACTCACCAACCCTGTCAGTTGCATGCACTCCTCAGGTAATTCTCACGGTTTGCTCTTCACTCCTCCCTCACATATTTTCACTCCTTCCCCTGTTTCCTTTATTACTCACGAGCCTTCTTCCCCAAGTATTTTTCATGGTGCTATCTCACCTGACGCTCCTCTCCACTCCTCTATCACATCTCTCAATTCTAGCCAACCCGAGACCCCTGTAACCTCTCCCTTTTCCACTGCACCATTTCTTAGCCATCTCTCTGATCACCAAGACTGTGCACCCCCTGACCACCCAGACGATGTTTCTTCTACTCATATGCCTCCCTCTCATATGATCACTAGATCCCAGACTGGTCATCTTAAGCCTTGTAGCTTTCCTAATTTTAAGTTATATTCTACTTGTCACCTTTTTCAAGCTTTGCATGCAAGTGCATTTCTAAGCCTCGTACCTATGCTCAAGCGGCATCTATACCAGAGTGGCATGCAACAATGGACAGTGAGTTTCAGGCATTATTAAAGAATGAAACCTGGACCTTATATTCTTGTCCTCTTGGTAAAAACGTGGTGCCATGCAAATGGGTATTTAAGCTCAAACGACGACCTGACGACATCATTGAACTTCACAAGGCCAAACTAGTAGATGTCCGTTATCTCCAAAGAAGTGGTATTGATTTTCATGACACATTTAGCCCCGTCATTAAACCTTCTACTGTCTGTATGGTTCTTGCGCTCGCCATTTCTTTCAACTGGGACATTCAGCAACTAGATGTCTCTAACGCTTTTCTCCATGGCATTTTAGAAGAGGAGGTCTATATGACACAACTGAAAGGCTTTAAGGATCTAGTGCATCCCCAATTCGTTTGTAAGCTTCATAAATCTTTCTATGGGTTGAAACAAGTCCCTCGAGCTTGGTTTAATCGACTATCCACTGCTCTTTTGGCTCTTGGTTTTCAAAGTTCACAAGTTGATCCCTCATTGTTTACTTATCACCTTGAGACGGTCCATGTGTTTTTATTAGTGTATGTGGATGACATTCTTGTCACCTTAAATGATCGGGCCTTCATTACTTCTCTTATTTCTAGACTGCAACTTGAGTTTGCTGTGAAGGATCTCGGCCAGTTAACGTATTTCCTGGGTATTGAAGCCGCACGCAATTCTTCTGGATTGCATCTTCGGCAAACACGGTACATTATTGTTCTATTGGATCGTGTGCAACTTCTTGGTATTCGACCATATAGTGCTCATTGTGTCTCAGGCTCCAAACTGTTCAAATTTGATGGAGAAATTCTTCAGGATCCATCTGAATATCGGCAAACGGTGGGTGCCTTACAATATGTTATTCTCACACGCCTCGACATCGCCTACTCAGTGAATCAACTCTGTCAACACATGCAAGCTCCAACCACCGCTCATTGGACAGCAGCCAAACATGTACTATGATACTTGAAGCATACACTTGATTATGGCCTCTTCTACAAACCCAGTTCCTTTGCCATTAATGCCCATTGTGACTCGGATTGGGCCGGTGACCTTGAGGACAGACAATCAACATATGGTTGTGGTGTTTATGTTGGACCCAATCTCATCTCTTGGTCGGCTAAGAAACAACCTATGGTGTCCAAATCGAGTACCAAAGCTGAATACCGGTGTTTAACTCTCGTTATGGTTGAGGTGTAGCTGCGCATGCTCTTGTGTGAGCGAAAGGTTTCTCTTCCTTTTGCTCCAGTTGCTTGGTGTGATAATATCAGTGCTTTAGCTCTTGCCTCCAATCCAATTTTTCATGCAAGATCTAAACACATTGAAGTGGACTATCACTTTGTCTATGAAAAGGTGGCCAACTGAGATTTAAGCTCCAACACGTCCCCACTTCCCTACAACCTACGAATATCTTTACCAAGGGCCACACAGCTGATCGGTTCTGTTTCCTCCGGGACAAACTCTCTATGTTGGATCTCCCTGCTAGTTTGCGGGGGAATGATAAGGATAAGAATCAATAACATTCAAACTAGATAGACTGCCGAAGATGTTGCAGCTTGGCTTGATCACTGTGTTGGCGTGATCACTCCGTTTCTCTTCACGTCATTCTTTAGTAGTTATCTCTTGCACTTGTATTTAAATTCTTGTAAATCTTATCTCTTGAAACAACTTTGGATATATATATGAATGAGAATACACATGTCTCTGGAAAGTTAATCCAGATTAGTTTCAATTCTTTCAGTTTTCATGCGCCACGTACGTCATGTGTAGACAAAATTTCTCTAGCCAGTTGTTTTTCCTTATTTTTTATGAGTTAGAAATTAAACGCTATATGAAATCACTACTTATTCTAAAAGTTTATATTCTTGACACTTCCCTCACATACTGTGGGCTAGGCTTTCATTTAATGAGTGAACATAACAGTACATGAAATATTTAATTAAATGGAATAAAGTGTAGAATCAGTTAACGTTAAAACTCACTAGGACATTTGTTCTGATACCATGTGAAATCATCACTTGTCTAAAAAGTTTAAACTAATAGCTGGACAGTGGTAGATTTAATTATTTTTATTATATTCTTTAACACACTCAACTTGCCTTTTCATTCTTTTTTATTTTTAAGAAGAAACAAGCTGTCAGCAGTTGCAATGGCATGCACTTGCTAAAGTTATATTATATGCTGGTAGTTTTTTTTTTTCGGCAAGAGGTTCAATACAAATGCGAAAACTCATTCTTTATCAATGATACGAAGGGACGATTTTTGTGAGACAGAACAACGTCCAGAAAGAGAAATCTAGTCCAACATTACTTTAATACATATCAGAAACGATTCTTCTTTTATTTATGGGAAAGAAAAAAGAAGACAAGAAACGTGAAATGGAAAAAGGGACATTAGAGAGTTGCCTTATAGCTTCGTCGTGGCACCTTCGTAAAGGTAGCATGTATAAGATCAAAATATAGCGGAAATTGCACTGCAGCAAAAAAAGTTACTGGCAGGCACGTCGCTGCATACACTGCAAATGCTACATACTTCAGCTTATTTTGTACCACAAAGAAATGTCCCGAGCAGAACGAAATCAAAACCGCAGCTATGGAAACAAACAGCGACGTTAAACCTATCAAAAGCTTCCTAGGCAGGTCCTTTCCGAAATCTCTCTCCTGATGTCGTGATGTTAAGATAGAGAGGAACATAACCAAGGCCGTGACCGAGAAGCAGAGTGCAACAAGTGATGAGATGGCAAAGAGGTGGAATGCGGGTTTGTTTTCCAGCGTTGGAATGCCGGTATCCTCCTTGACGCCTCCAGGCACTGTGGTGGAGGTGGCGAAGGCCACAGTGGCTATAAGTGCTGCGACGACAGAGTAGGATTGGGAGGTATTGGTTAACCACTCACCACCTTTCTTGACAAGGTTCTTGTGAGTTTTGATGAACACTTCCTCAGGGGTCTTGCCCTTGTTGTTGTAGCGGGGAACGAAGTTGGAGGGAATGGACGTAGTCACAAACTGCATGAAGCCAAGCATTTAGTATGTTTAATTTATGTGTCTTTGTCACTCTGTGTGAGTATGTGCATGTGTCTATTCGATTCTTCTATGCATGTGTACCTCATACCACTTCATCTCCCATTGCATTTGCAAGGCTTCCCCAGGAATTAGCCAAGGCTTATAGGCTGCAAGCTTTGCCGCGAGATGAAAGGCACTATTCCCTTTCTTATCCACGACACGAAACACGCTGTCTCTATTCAGGATATTTCTTTGCAGCAAGAGTTTATATACATGGGGTTGCCTGTTCTCTACTGCCAACAGCACTGCATTCTTGTTTTCTGCATTCACATCGTGTATGGCAACCGGAACCAATTCCAGAATTTTCTCCACAATTTCGGCAACACCATTTCTAGCAGCGATTAATATTGCAGTCTCGGGTTCATTTTTCGTCATTATTTTCTTCCCTGCTATATATTAACGCGAAAATTTAGTACTTTAACAATAACATACAACAACATTTACGTTTGGAAACAATTTCCCTCCTATCCCATCCCATCCCATCTCATTTGCTTTACAAACATCATTCGAACACAAATACTTTCAAACTTATAATTATAAACTTTGCAAATTAATCATTATAACTTTCTCAAACTTTCAAACTTTTAAACAAAAAATAATTCAACTATTTTAAATCTCAAAATAAAAATAATATTAAAAATTATATTCTGACAATATTAAATTTTATAATATTTTTTATTCAACTTTTTATCTCTCGTTTCTTAAACCCAATAAATACTTATAAACTCAAACTATCTAGCTAACTACTATTCATAAAATTCTCATGATTTCATTTCTCAAGCATCCCTTCACAAATCTTAGATCAAGAGACTCGTCTGAGTCCACTCATGCAGTTTGGAATTGGAAATTAGGTACAGTACTACTTACCATCCGCAAGGGACTGATCTTTATTAATACCTCCGGTAGAATTTGTTTGCTGGCTGCTAGCTTCATGCTTCCTTCCTATGCCACCGCTAATTCCTCCCACCCCTTCTTAGATTTTACAAGGAAATTAGTTTAATCCAAAAAATATATCCAATTAATATAGCTGATCAGTACGTATAAGTCTACTTAATTAAGGGAAGACGCAGAGTTGTCGCGCGCAGACAGATCAAACTGATCTTCTCGAGAGAGAGATCATGAAATGATTGTGATATGAATGGATTAACACCTGCATTATCAACTAGAACAAGCTGCAGTGGCTACTAATTACAGAACATGCATCATGATGAGGTCCTTTATAAGCAGGGAAAAAGTTGGATCTCAGGTAATTGGGAACCTAATTTGTACGCATATATATCAGAAAGAACTATATATGAGTGATCGTGGATCTTTATACCTTCTCTGTTTTCAGCCTCAGAATCATGAGCATCAAGCGCATATAATGGGTTTGTTTCCTGCAGATACTCTTTTCTTGGTGTATCTTTGGCTATATCTGACGGTTGTGAGGGCTTCTTCCCAGCGTGATAATATTCGGACATTTTAACACCCTGTAAAAGTTTGTTCATGATCTGAATTGACAGTGTGTGCTGCCGTTTCTCCTTGTATATCTTCCTTATAGTGGGGATTCCTAATCATTAACGTCGTAAATACAGACAATACTTTAAAATATAAGACATTAATAAAAATAATGCTATTTTATAAAATTATATAATATATATATTTATATTAGGTAATTATATATAGAGTAAATCTATTCATCATCTATTTTCTTATCATCTTATGATATGATATATCGTGGTATTAGATTATAGCTTCACAAGTTATATATAGAAGTGGTAATTAATTCTAAAAGGGTATGAACTGCATTAATTAATTCCAAAATCTTTGTGAACAAACCAATAGATAGAAGTAGGTAGTTCTACAGATCATCACACACCTCCTCCAAGAACGATCAACACTATCCTGTTTGCAAGCTTGAGAAAATTGCAGCAAACGTCATAATTAGCTGGAAAAAATCGACGGTTCCAAGCTGCTTCGTTGGTAGCGCCTTTGGATTCTTCAGAAGATAAAAGTAATTGATCATGTATCTACGTCTAGGCCTATAAATAATACAATTATGAAAAGAAAATAATTTTACAACTATCCACGCATTGTTACTTGATGTTTTACTATAGATTATCAGTTTTTTTACAATTATAAAATAGATTTGATGATGAAATAATAATATCAAAACATGTCAATTAATTTATGAGTTTTGGTTTTATAAATATTCTTTCAATAAATTGACCATTTCTCATGCCAAAATAACAAATCTCAAAAGTTACACACATAGGGGAACAACCCCTGATGCGTTAGTTCCGGGATACACCTGATATAATTATTTAACGGATTTAATGAAAAAACAAAAAAATTTAACGAAAAAATAATAAAAGTTATTATTCATAGTTAGATAGTCACTCATTATAATAGTATATATATATATATATATATATATATATATATATATATATATGCTGCATTGCTTGCCTTGATTTCCTGCGTGTGTTTGAGGGTTCTCTTCATCGGTCTGTACTCCAACATTTATTCCCATCGCGAGTCGTACTTCATGAGGAGAAACAAGAGATTGGGTCAGTACTAGCGCCCATGAGCATCTATAGCTAGCAAATGAATCAAATCAACAAAAAACTGCATGCACGCGCGCCCTGATCTTGAACATGAAATATTTAAGCAGATTTGAGAAAAGTTGTTCCTTATATAGAGCTAGGGCCGTTGTATTTTAATTTTGAGTCATATTCGTAGGGATTTAAACTACATTTATCACATTAGACATACAATTCGATCCCTCTTAGATTTCTAAATATCAAATTGAGATATTTGACTATTTTAATAAAATGTTGGGGGCCGAGTCAAGTTTTTACAAGTTAATTAAGCTCGAGTTGTTCATGATCAATAACTGTGTTCATTTACAACATGACTAGCTACATTTTCCACCAAACTCTGCTAATTAAAGCCGATATATATTGTAAATTAACTATAAGAAAATTAATTACCAGTTAAGAAAAGAGAAGAAAAATGATCAGTTACATACAAAATGTAAAGAAATTCCAAAACAATCGATAGAAGTCGTTGCATGTTCTGTAGTTCTCTGGATAATTATTTGGATTCCTTTCGTAGGCGGGAAGTCTTGCTATCGGTTGCATAGAGCGCTGGAAAAAATGATCATCTGGTTCCATCACCTTGCGCTCGTCAACATACATGCCTTCCAAAGTAACAACAACGGATAAGATGGATAATTATAATCCGACATTGCACGATCATGTCATGCAAGCAAAAAAATCATGTTAAATTTACAAATTGATGTGGTTGAATGTAGTATATTATAATCCAACATTGATAATAATAAAAACCGTGTACAACAAAAACATATATTTATATATATATATATATATATATAAGAAATGTTTTAGCCATAAATTGATTTAATTTACAGAATAAATTTATAAATTGATGTACTAGCTTGATGTAATATGTCAGATTGTAAAATTATTTTTATTATAAAGAACTTGTATATATATATATATATATAATGCAATGCGGACATTAATTGAAAAAAAAAAAGAAAAAGGAAAACAAATTGAAGAGGTATTAATTTGAATTGGTGATCATATGTACATACACTGATAAATGATTCGATCGAAAACTCCAAGGCGGCTGCCGCTTGGGAAAGCCGAGGGCTTGTCCGCTAGTAGATGGAGAGGTGTGATTCCATCCTCATTGACAGCGTTTACCAGTACTTCCCCATACAACTCAATTATCAGCAATGCCAAATCTGTCGACATGTAAAAAACGTACGAAGCATTACTTCCATCTCTATCCATCTTAATTAATGTAATATTTATTTATTAATTTATTTATACGAATATTTTGTCAATCTACATAAAAAGCGGTAGGTAAAGTACACCTCAGCTATTTAATTGACATTACAAAATTTAATATTCTAAAAAATAAAATCTCGTCTTATCAATTAAATAGAATTTTCTAATATTACTCACCAAAATGGTCTCCAGAAATGGCGCAGTGAAGAATCGTGTCACCACGCGTATTCCTGGAATAACTGTAACGCTCATAGAACGGACACAAATCGTAAAGACTTTGGAAAGCTTGTATTTTACCGAAGAGCACTGCCGTGAAAAGAGGAGTCTCTCCCTCATAGTTACGTTGTCCGATTAATGAAGAATCAACACTTGCTATGCACTTACACATGGCCTCATTCCCCATTAGTGCAGCGATATGGAGAGCGGTGTTCCCTCTCTCATTTTTAACCCTGAGAAGCATTTCGTGATTTGGCTGTTCAGAGATAATATATGTGAGTTTTCGGACCGTCTCCTCTTGGCCGCCGGAGACAGCTAGGTGTAACAGTGTGTCCTCCAACCTGGTGATTCCGGCCACCAGAGACCATGGGTTTTCCGTACATATATCGACGACTTCACCCCATCTCCCTTTCATGGCCTTTTCGAACAAAACGTTCCCCAATTCTGGATTCGTTAGATCATCTGTCATCGACGGATCCATTGTTCCCGATCTCCTTTCTAATTCAACGTATACGACTACTATTCTAGAGCTAGGATCAACCTAGGGAGCCCAGACAGAATTGATATATATATATATAGCATGCATGCATGCATGCAGCAGCCGATGACACTTCGGGCACCGTGCTGGTGGGGACCTTGTGTTGATTTATACTCAAGAAATTCCTGTGCCGCTCACACTTTCAAACCAGCGCTTTGTTTGATATGTAATAATACTTCCATGACGCTGTTTTACGAAAAATATCATCCATTTAAACAATTTATCAAAAACAAAAAGCATATTAAAAATGGTTGTCTTTTACCATACTCCATGAGATGAGCCCCGCAAGACTTGGATATCAAAGCAAGGTATGTTCCACGTTGCTTTTCACACCGTACGTAATTCTACCTTTTCTTTTTTTCGTTCCTAATTGAACAGAGGAACGATAGTCTGATCACTTTTTAAAAAGAGAAGCGAAGGAATATATAATGTCTTATATATGGCTCTTTCGATTATTCTCTCTCTAACATACTTTATGGTTCTTCATCCTTTTTTTAATTAATTTTTTGTTGTATTTCATTTTTTTAAGAGCAGCGCTACACTTTCCGAATAGATGTCCTGAAAATTACATTTCACTTTTTTTTTTCTTTTCTTTTTTTTATGTATTTTTTTAATCATCATAAATATTTAAAAAAAAATTCACATCATTAAAAAATATTTTCTTAATCACTAGGTAAAAAAAAAAATCTCATTCGGGACACTTTTTCGGTTCTATAATGCATTTCTCTTTTTTTAATTAGTTCTTACCCAATTATATGTTCGTTATACATATATATATATATATATATATATATACACTTAAATATATCCTATATATATATATATAAATGCAAATTGAAGGGAAAATAATGGAAAATATATAATTCTACCGAAGAGGTCGTAAAAAAAGATTTGTGGTTATTTTCTGAAAAACGCCTTCCACTTCATGAGCGAAAGAATAATGTCAGAAGGAAAGCATTATGTTAAGATCTTGGCACACGCAAACTATTTTAAGTACTGATCAAAGCACAAAAAGAGAAAAACAAAAGTGTTCTGAAAAATTTATGCTCCCCGCGAAAGTATAAACAATACTAATAATATCATCAACAACAACAACAATAATAATAATGAGTAATGTTATTCATCATTACTAATTTTTTTCATATAATTGATGATAATAATAATAAATTATTTCACTACTATTCACAAATTTCTCATCTTATCTTATATGTATAATCAAATGAGGCCTTAATCCTTAGTGTTGAGGGAAAAATGAGTTAATTGGCATATTCTTGTGAAAACCTATGTAAAGTTGAGTTGTAACAAGTATTGATGCATTGATACATTAAAAAGATTGAAGTGTGCTCAACATGGCTCGACTGGCGCTCGACGGGCGCTTGAGCGGAACCTTCCAGAGTGGTTCGCTCGATGTGCGCTCGACTCAGCGCTCGAGCGGAACCTTCCAGAGTGGTTCGCTCGAGGTGAGCTTGACGTGGCGCTCGAGTAGAACCCATCCAGAGCGGTTCGCTCGATGTGCGCTCGACTCAGCGCTCGAGCAGAAACCTAACAGAGTGGTTCGCTCGAGGTGAGCTTGACGTGGCGCTCGAGCAGAACCCATCCAGAGTGGTTCGCTCGATGTGCGCTCGACTCAGCGCTCGAGCAGAAACCTAATAGAGTGGTTCGCTTGAGGTGAGCTTGACGTGGCGCTCGAGCAGAACCCATCCAGAGTGGTTCGCTCGATGTGCGCCCGATGTTGCGCGCGAGTAGAACTCATCCAGAGATGTTCGCTCGACACCTCGCTCGAGCGGTTTCAGAAGATAATGTGCGCTCGACCTTCGCTCGACACCTCGCTCGAGCCAATGTTCAAGACAACCTAAAGATTCATGTTTTGAGCGCCGTGACTTGCTGGGACTATAAATAGAACAGATCATTTCTGTTCTGTTATGTGGAAAAATAGTTCAAAACCCTAAGTGTTTCAAGAGCCAAAGAGAGAAACATTTTCCTCCCTTGTGAATCTCTCTTGGACAAACACATATCCACCACACCACACTCAAGATAAAATCTCATTCAAAGTCCATTGAAGTGGACGTGTTGATGGCCGGAAGGTTTCCAGAGCTGCTGTGATGCAGAGATCGAGAGGTTCTCGTGGAAAGCTATAGAAGGTCGGAGTTCCGACACTACATGCGTGTAGAGATCGAGTGGGTCACTCGTGATGTTGCAAGCCAGGTTTAGGAACTACAAAGGTTTTGTGAGTGTCTCTAAATTGGTTGTAATAAACTTTTTCTATAGTGGATTTTAGGTGGTGCCTTACACCCGGAGTGGTTTTAGAATTTGAAGAAGTTCTTCAAATGAGTTTTCGCTTCGTGACCAAAATCATTGTGTTAATTGTTTTTGTCCATTGATTAACTGTTTATTTGTTTCTAATATTGAAAAGACTATCAAAATTGGAATACACCTATTCACCCCCCTCTAGGTGTAGTGATTGGTAGAACCACTGCTTTTTCACTTAGAATGTTAATGCCGATAGTCTAAGGTTGTATTTGGTAAGTGAAGTACTTCACTACCACTCAATACTGTTCACAAATTATTAACTACTTTTTCACTACTAAACACTATTTTCTCACTACTATTCACAGTTCATCGGAGACCACCATAGCATCGAATCCTAGCCTAAAATGAGCTTATATTTATATTCAAACTAATACCGAATAAAGTCAAAATTACTTCAAAATAACCCAAGAACCATTAAACTCCTTATTATATACCATCTACAATATTGTTATTTATAGATGGTTATCGTTAGTTTGTTGACAGATTCCTTTAGACCTTCTAAACGATCCAAAGTTCCTATCATAAAGTGCTTGGGACCATGTGTACGTAGTAGGACATGTTTTATGTAAAGGTGTTTTTGTTTATGTGTTGTGCGGTGGCAGTTGTAATGTATTGTGTAATAGTGGTTGTAGTCTTAAATAACCGCTTCGAGGTGTCTGTGTTGCATCTATATCAAGTAGTTTACTCTAATATTTAATGAGAGGGCGAAAGGGAAAAGGACACAAGTTTGAGGGGTGCCACTCGGCCCTAGCGGCCAAGCAGCCAGGGCCCCCAACCTCTCTCTCTCACTCTCCCATAGCCACCACACTCTCTCTCACTCTCCCATAGCCTCTTTTCCTCAAAGTTGGCCGATCTCCTCTGTGCACCGCCACCCATGACCACCAGCCACCACCATCAACTCCATTGACCTCCATGAGCCCCTCCATGACCAACCCAAGCCTCCCATAGCTCCCCTTCGAAATTTCCACTTTGAGACCCACAACCGTTGCTTGGTATCCTCTGCCCGCTACTGCTCTGCTAGTTTTGGCGTCACCCTTAATCTTCCAAAGTTTCCTTTTGTCTTTGTAAGTATTTTTATAAAGAACTTTTGAGATTTAAATGTATATTTGCGCTAACTCATATTTACTATGAATTGGTTGGTTGTGCCGCGGACTGAGTCCTAAGAGTAAAGGGGTCGGTTGGATTAGAGGATAGAGTTGTTTGTGTGATTGGATTATGCTGGAATCTATTGGCTACGAAGATTTGTGTGGTGTCATTTATCATTGCATAATTACATGCACGTTTATGTTTGTAAACGAAAACTAAGTTTTCGCATAATTGCATGCATGTTCACGTTTTAATTGGAAATTGAATTTTCATGTGAGAAATAATTTTTGAGTGCTTGTGTATCACAACCTCAAGCCGAGATGAGATATTATCTCGATGGAGCTCATCTGGTCACTCGAAAGTAAAATAGACTGAGTGACGTCCCCTAGGTTGTCGCTGGGAGACAACGAAATCAGATGAGATGGTAGTGCTCTCGTGTCGACACCGTGGCCCCTCTTGCTGGCGGGGGTTAGAGGATACTTGGCCATGAATGCTCTAGGCGCGAAACTGAGCATAGCTCGATGCGAAGTCACTCGCACAGTCGTTACCCGCGGTGTGACGAAGGGAGCCAGGGTGTGGAGATGGTCCCTAGGGAAAATCATGGTGCATACGGTAAATGGATATTGGGCCATTTTCGAGGAAAATGGCGAGAAATGTTTTAATTAAATGTTTTGGGCCAAAATGAGATTTTGGCGTGCGTTGAAAAATATTCATTTTTGGGAAAAATGATATTTTGGGTCTAATGCATATTCCATCATATGCACGCATGTTTTTTGGTTGCATTAATGCATTTTTATCTCTTGGGTTGTTAATTACTGAGATTCATATCTCATGTGATATTCCTTACCTTGCGGTACCATTTTATGGTACCGTAGATTTTGATGATGAGAATGTGGAGCCTAAGGGATCGACTCCATTGGAGAAGTGACACGTGGTCACCTAGGATTATGGGGCTTGTTTCCCACTCGTTTCTGTGTTTCGGTCTTTGTATTATATTTTTTGGGATAACTATATAACTTTTTTAAACGTTTTATTTAAGTAAATCTATCGTTAAAATTCTGGTACTTAGTTGATTGACTTTAATTTATCTGTTGCGCTTTTGTTGTACACTTTCTACATGTACACACACTTGTCACTCATCGTTGGGATGTGTGACCCATGTTGTCATCATTCCGACGTCACGAGTCTCGCGTTTCAGTACGTGTGAGTCGGGGCGTCATAGTGATAGTGATGGCTACTATGCATTGTCAGCTGAAGCTAGAAGAGACTTAGAGCAAAGAGCATCAAAGAGATTCGAGAGCAGGGGAGAGATGAGGAAATGGGGGTAGATTTACGTTATACATACTTGGTCTAAACGGTATCGTTAGGGAGAAAAATTGCCTAAATGATGTCGTTTTGATATATATATATATATATATATATTTAAAAATGAAATGAAAAATTATATAATACATATATGCGGGTAGGTGGGTTGTGATCCACACCCGGGCCCTGTCCGCATACTAAATTTTATTCAAAAAAAACCACTTGCTCGTTTGCTTAATGTAAAGGCTGAGCAAGGGTGCCAGGCGGGCGGAGTGTGTGTGCTTGCCCAACACCCCTATGTGACACAAGTTTATTTCATAAAAATTTTGTAAGTGGTTTCCCCAACTTGAAGTGGAGAGAATATTGTATTTATTCATTTTTTTACCAAACTTTCAAATTGACCTAGCTATAACTTAAAGTCACAATTAAGGGGTTAACTATTCATTGAACTAAGCTCAATGATTACAAATCTGCAAGATTTTGTTAGACCAAACTAGTCAGAATAAGGTAGCCATAATTTCTTATGCTAACATTGGATTAAGAAGAACTTGGAGGTATTGGAAAGAAGACTCAATTCTAAATGAATTCTTGTTTTATGAAGATATTCAAATTCTAATGTTTACCAAGTTAAAATAGCTCAACATTGGCTCAAATGAAAAACTAGACAAAGAATTTGCTTGACCTTTGCTCAAGTGAAAAATTGGACAGAGGGTTTGCTTAATGTTGGTTTCGACATTGGCTCGAGCAAAAATTACGTGAAACACGATTTGACTTGGATTTGAAGTCTCTAATAGCCTAAAGAAGTCCCACCTATATATAGGTTATTATGCATGACTTCAAGGGTAAACAGAGGCTCTAACAACTCCAATATTATCTTCATTGAGAGAAAAATTATGATCACATATTGAATGCTCAAGATAATCTCTCCTTGATTATTTTCATTATACCAAATCACAGAAATGTCTATAGTCACAGAATTGCCTCATGATAGTTTTCGTTATACCAAACCACAAAAATGCCAATAGTCACTGAAGTTGCAATTTTAAACAAATAAGTTCTTACCTCAAGTTGATCCATAAAAAAACAGACTAGAGGTTTAACTCTAGAGTCACTATGCGGGTGGCAAATCGGTCATTTGCCGAGGTTGCAGGTTGGGTTTTCTGGAGGTACAAAGAGTTTGTAGTAGGATCAATTTGTAACAAAAGTAATTTATAGTTCATACCTTTAGGTTTGCTAGCCCTGGAGTAGTTTTAGATTTTAAAGAGGCTTTTCAAATGACTTTGTAATTCGTTCCTAAAATCTCTAGGTTGATTGTTTTACTCCTTTCTTAAATTTTGGTTTGGATTAAATACTAAAATAGTCCATATGGTTTGTCTGTTAGACAGATTAGTCACTATATTTTAATGTTGAACTTTTTACTCTCTATACTTTTAACTTTGATCAAATTAATCCTTCCATTTGTTTGCTCTTTATAATCTTTTAAAATGACGTATGTTAGCATCAATCATTAAGTGCCACTTATCATTTAGAAATTAAAATTTAATTCTGAGGAAAAAAATCTTGATGACTCAGGCAGCACTTGATTCACACACCCTGACACATGGCGCCTAGGCACCTAGCCGCATAAGTGTGCCCAAGTGTTGCCTGGCGGCAAATCACGTCAAACTGAGTCGACCATAAGAATTAAAGTACTATTAGGAATAAATTATGTTGGAGAATAATAGGTCTTTCAACATAAGACCTTCCATGGGAAGGAAAGATGGGACATAAAGTATTAAGAAAAACACTAGGGGTAAAAAATGATCTCACAAACTGGCATGACACATTATCAGTGTGCTATGCCAGTTAAGTTTTTTTTTCTTTCTTTATTTCACTTCCCCAGCCCCCTCTCCCACCCATTCTTTTCCCAGGGCCTAGAGAGAGAGAGACCAAGTGAGAGAGAGAGAGAGAGAGAGAGAACGAACCTATCGGTGAGGGGCGACGATGATGATGCCCCCTTCTTGTCAAAGATGAGAGAGCGACATCAATGGAGGGCAAGGAAGGGGGGAGGAGGGGAGACGTTGGAGAGGGATAAGGAAGATGGTTGGGTTGTGGTGAGGGTTGAGGAAGATTTGCGGTGAGAGGCGAGGAAAATGACCGTGTTAGGGATCTCGGTCAAGTCTCCAAACACTAAGGTCTTCTAGCTCCCCTCTTCTTGTCATGGCCGATTGCACCTTGTCTTCTTGCCGTGTCTTGGAATGATTATGGCAATAAAGGGTCCCTAGGGTTGTGGAGGTTTGGTGTTTTATGGTGGAAAAGATGATTGTAGTGGTCATGATGTATTAGGGTGATTTAAGAGATGAACTTGTGAGTATGATGAAATGTGACACGGCTTAATATTGTTCCTTGAAGGTGGTGCCTCTTGGGTGGTGATTAGGGTTTGGATGTGAAGTAAGGCTAGGGTTTGGAAGATGGAAGATGATATCCAAAAAGTAGGAGGTGATTAGGTTGGCTAGGATTTTCGGCTAGATCAAATATGGAAGGGATTTGGTAGTTTGGATGAGGCTAATGTTGGTTCCTTGAATTTAGGGATTCAAGAATGGAAGATAGGATTTGGATCCTAGATTATAGGAGTTTCTTATGGAACATAGGGTTTGGGTCCTAAATTATAGGACTTGCTTATGGGGGGCTAGGGTTTTCGGCTATGGCAATTAGTGATGGATGAAGGGTTATTTTTAGGAAAGGTGATAATGTGAAGAATGAAGAATGTGAGGGGTGAGGTTAGGATATGTTTGATAAGCGAGAAAGTGCAAGAAAATATATGAACAATGATAGATAATTGGATGAAAAATGGAGAAATACTCAAAAGATAATAATGGAATCACCATCTATTCACGAATTGCATGGTGGTGTCCCTCTCCTTAGGATTTACTAATTTCACCCAAAAAGTCTAAATGCAAAAGTACAAAAAAATATTAAGAACAACTCAAACAGTCTACAAAGAAAATTAGCTAAAAGATACAAATAAAATGTCAAAAAGACATTTAAAGCAATAACATAAGAGGGAAAATCCAAAAAGGTCATCTTTCAAATATATCTTGGGTAGGCCCCATGATGGGCTCATGGCATGAGTTGGCCCGTGGTTGGTCTTGGCTGGCCCATGACATGGTTGGCAGCTTGGCTGTGGGCCACTTTCCTTGGAGTCTTGACATTTTCTTTCCCTTCAAGCACATCCTTTCCCTCAAAGATCAAATCCGAAAATCTCAATATCATCTCATCATATTCCTCCCAAGAAGCATCTTCCCTTGGCACTCATTGTCATTGTATCAACACTTGCCACACCTTCCTCTTACTCCTCCTTTTAACCACCCTATAATCAAGTAATTTCCTTGATTGCAAGAGCATTCTTCCCTCTTCATCAAAGGTAGGCAACTCCTCAATGATGAGCCTAGTGTCCCCAACCAGCTTCTTTAGCATTAACACATGAAAGACTAGATCTAGCTTGGATGTTGGAGGAAGTTCCTAAGTCACTTCTCCCAATTTTTTTGGCACCTTGAAAGGCCCATAATATCTCTTGGACAACTTCAAACTAAGTTTCTTCCTCAAGGTCTTTTGCCCATATGATTGTAGCTTCAAGTGCACAGTCCCCCACTTCAAAGGCGATGACACACCTCCCTTAGTCGTAGTATTTCTTCATTTCTTGAGCTCTCTTAAGCTCCCTCTTCACCTTCACTAGGATCTCATCTCTAGTAATCAACTCTTTCTCCACCTCATCATTCTTAATCGTTCCCATTTCATAATTTACTAAAATGGGTGGTGGTTTTCCATAAACAACCTCAAAATGACTCAATTGAATGGAATAGTGAAATGTTGTATTATACCAATACTTGGCCCATGTGAGATAATCACCCCTACTTCACTTGCTCTTCATGACAAAAGCATCTCAAATATTTCTCAAGTGTCCTATTCACCACCTTGGTTTTCCCATTGGTTGGAGGATAGTAAGAGAAACTTGCATTCAACTTGCTCCCTTGCAACACAAATAGCTCATTCCAAAATGTGCTCATAAACACCCTATCCTGATCGGTCACGATGCTCTTCGGAAACCCATGTAACTTCACCACATTATTAAGAAAGCCTTGGCCATATAAGGATGCTTGAGGGGAATAAAGTGAGCATACTTTGTAAGTCGATCAACCACCACTAAAATCAGCTCATGGCCACCACTAGTAGGTAGCCCTTCCATAAAGTCCATTATCAAGTCCTCCCAAATCAAGTTCGAAATTGGCAATGGTTGTAAGAGGCCGATTGGTGGTCTTGTGTCATACTTGACCTTTTGGCACACATCACATTCAACCATTAATTTCTTTACCTCTTTCTTAAGCCCCTCCCAATAGAAGAAGTGATTCACCCTTATGTAAGTTCTTAACCACCCTAAATACCCTTCTTCCTTACTATTGTGGAAGTGATCAAGAATCTCCTTCCCCAAGTTTTGAACATAATGAATATAAACATAGTCTTTGTAGTAGATAAGACCATCCCTCTCCTTGAAGCCAACTACCCCTTCTTTTTGTGCTTCCAAAAGTTCAATAATCTAAAGGGCTCTCACATCAATTCTTGTAGCTTCTTGAATCTTGTCCCAAACTCTCCATTCGGCCCCACTCAAGGCCATCATAGAGGACTCATCCTCCTCATACACAACCCACAAAATTGAACTCCCTTCTCTTCTACTCAATGCATCAGCCACTTTGTTCTCATTACCCGGTTGGTAAACAATCTCATACTCAAAGTCAAGTAGCTTGACAATGAACTTTTATTACTCAGGAGTGACAATCGTTTGCTGTAGGAGGTGCCTTAAAACTTGTTGGTTGGTCACAGTAGTAAACTTACGGCCCAAAAGATAAGGCCACCACATCTTCACCGCATGCACAACCGCCAACATCTCTCTTGCATAAGTGCTCCATACCTTCTTCATTGACCCAAATGCCTTGAAAATAAAGGTCAATAGTCATTTCTCTTACATCAAAACCGCACCTATTCCTTCCTCACTCGCATCTATATACACCTCAAATGGCTTCTCAAAGTTGGGCAATGCAAGCATGGCAATCACGGTCATAGCCCTCTTCAAATTCTCAAAGGCTTCCCTTGCTTCTTATATCCACTCAAAATTGTCCTTCTTGAGTAAAGAAGTGAGTGGCTTGGCAATGAGACTATAGTTCTTCACAAATCTTCTATAATACCCGATCAAACTCAAGAAACCCCTCAAAACCAAAACATCCTTAGGCAATGGCCAATCCACCAAGGCCTCAATCTTCCTTTGATCAACCCTTACCCTTTCTTCCAAGATAAAGTGACCAATATACTCTAATTCTTTTTATATAAATGCACATTTAGAAGTCTTTATGAAAAAATGGTGTTCTTCCAAAATCATCATCACAATCTTCAAGTGCTCTTTGTGTTCTTCAATGGACTTGGAGTAGACCAAGATGTTATCAAAGAAGACCAATACAAACTTCCTCAAAAGTGGTTTAAAGATTGTGTCCATGGTGGCTTGAAAAGTGGAGGGGGTGTTGCACAACCCAAATGGCATCACTAGGTACTTAAAGTGCCCGAAATGAGTCCTAAATGCCGTCTTGTGGACATCTTATTCCCTCATACAGATTTGGTGATAACCGGCCCATAAGTCAAGCTTGGAAAAGACCTTAAACCCATGTAATTCATCCAACATCTCATCAACCGTTGGAATAGGAAATCTATCATTTACCGTTGCTTCAATCAAGGCCCTATAATCCGTGCAAAACCGCCACGATTCATCCTTCTTCCTTACTAGCAAAATTGGAGAAGAAAATGGGCCAGTTCTTGGTCTTATCAACCCACTCTTCAATATCTCATCTATTTGCCTCTCAATCTCCCTTTTTTAAAAGTGAGCATACCGATAAGAAGGCACATTCACTGATTTCTTCTCCTCCACCAAAATAATGCGATAATCAAAGAGCCTAGAATGTGGCAAGATAGTGGGTACCTGTAGAACCCCTCTATGGTCCTCTAAGACCTCTTTAACCTCCTTGGGCAGCAACTGCAACTCATCTTGCTTGCCCCATTCTTCCTTCTTTCCCATCTCAAAAACAAAGTCTTCATTGGCCACCACAATGGCAAAACAATGTGCCCAGCCTTTGCATAATTTTTCAAACATAATGGCCTCACAATACTTGACTTCCTTGGCTGCCAAAGCTGTCCAAACTCTCTTTTTGGACCCAAGCTTGAACTCCATAGTCATATTGTGGTAATCATGCACTACCCCTCTAAGGCCTTTGAGCCATGTAATGCCCAAGACCACATCAAGTCCTACCAATGAAAGAACATGTAGATTGGCAAAAATTATCACCCTTTAGACATTCATATTCACTTCTCTCATTAGCCCTTTACACTTCAACTTGTCCCCATTAGCAACTTTGACTTCAAATAGTTTAATAGCAACCGGTTTCAATCTAACTTTGGTGACAATGTTGGAATTGATGAAGTTGTATGTAGAACCACTATCTACCAACAAAGTAACTTCAAATTTCCCAATTCATGCCATCACTCTCACAGAAATAGGCTTTTGGACCCTTGACATGGCATTAAGGGACAATTCGGCCTCCTCTTGTTTCTCACTAGATTCGACCTCTTCATGATCAATCTCTTGGCTTGATGATTCATCATGGCAACCCTCACCATCCTCACTATCTTCCACATTAATCAACACAAAGGCTTGACTCGATTTACACTTGTGCTCTCTACTCTACTTTTCACCACATTTGAGACAAAGACCCTTCTTGATTCTCTCTTAGACCTTTCCCTTAAATGTTTATTCACTTCAAATGGGTTGGACTTAGAAGCACGCCCATATCCTCCTTGCCTTTCCAAGAAACTTTGGTTTGCAAGGGTTTAGAAAACTTGCTTCCCATGCCCTTAGATTGGCACCTCTCCATAATAGTGCTTTCTTCTAGGATCTCTGTCATCCTCATCACCTATTGGAGTCTTGTAAGTTGCTTCAACTTAATCTCCTTGGCTAGCCAAGGCTTCAAACAATCCACAAAATTGCCCACAAGTGCCTCTTCGGACCAACCTCTCACCATAGTTTGAAGTTGCCTAAAGTCTTCAATGTAAGTGTGCACTTTTCTCTCTTGTCTCAACTTAGCAAGTTAGCCATGGTGATTGACAATCGTTAATGGGCCAAATTGCATAAAAAACTCCCTCTCAAAGGCCGTCAACCCCAACCTTCTTCTTTCCTTCTCATATTGATCATAGATCCACCTCCACCACTTGCTAGCCTTCCCTTCCAAGTAGAAGCATGTTGTTGACACCCTTTCCTCTCTAGGAATCTCATAGGAATAGAAAGAGTGGCCCACCTTGTCCAACCACTCAGGGAAGTCCACCTTAGGTCTCTTAGGTCCTCAGTCATAAGTCTGGTTTCTTTTCCTCTCCTCATGGTACCCATCATCATAATGTCTTCCATAGTGGCCTCTACCCCTCTCTTGTTGGTGCCTTCTTTTATCAAAGCAATCACCTCGACCATAAGGTCTTCCCATCTCATGCTCATACTCGGCCTCATAGTCTTCCTCTTCTTGTTGATGTTCAAACCTCACATCTTGAGGTTCTTGTCTCACACTAGGGCTCTTGGTACGTTGGTCTTCATTTTGGATCCACCTTTCTACGGCAACATGCTCATTCTCAACTCTTCCGCCTCTTCGGAACTTGGCTCTTGCATAGACCTTGTCACAATTATCTCAACACATCAACAAAAGCATTTTGTCTTTGCCCATTCGGATTTGGAAGTGGCCCATGGCCATTCCCTTCAACAACTTTTCTTTCAAGCCTCTTAAACTTGCATTGGTATCTTTTCTCATGGCTGCAATGGCTCTTCGGTTCTCTTCACTATCTCAGTATGTGGCATTCAAGGCCATCCTCAATTCGGCCATAGTGGTAGTTCCCTCATCAAAGACATTAGTGAGCCTTGTGGTATGCCCCTCAAGTGTCTCAATGCATTACCAATTGGAACCTTGATGTCCCATGCCTTCATGAGTGCCTTCTTGCATTGTTGCTTCAAAGTCTTGAATAAAAAAAAAAAACTTGCAAACTAAAAGATTTTCATAAACTTGTACAACAAATTTGAACCTCTTGAACACTTGTAACAAGCTTCAATAGTCCAATCTTGGGTCCTCCACCTTCTTGGGTGGTCAACCCCTACAACCTAACTACTCTTACCTCCTTCCTAACTACAAGTTTCACAAGAACACAATATGAAACCTAAGAGGGGTTCCCTAATCCAACTACAAAGTTCAAGTTAAAGCATCGTTTACCTCGAAGAGAAGTGAGAACTACTCTATAATCACCAACAAAGATTGAGCCTCTAAATGAAAGCACCAATTAATGTTAGGGACCTCGATCAAGTTCCCAAGCACTAGGGTTCTCTAGCTCGCCTCTCCTTGTGATGACCGATTGCACCTTGTCTTCTTCCTTGATCATGGAATGATTATGGCAATGAAGGGTCCCTAGGTTAATGAAGGTTTGGTGTTTAGTGGTGGAAAAGATAATTGTAGTGGTGATGATATATTTGGGTGATCTAAGAGATGAACTTGTGAGTATGATGCAATGTGGCACGGCTTAATGTTGTTCCTTAAAGGTGGCGGCTCTTGGGTGGTGATTAGGGTTTGGAAGATGGAAGATGATATCCTAAAAGGTAGGAGGTGATTAGGTTGGCAAGGATTTTTGGCTAGGTCAAATATGGAAGGGATTTGATGATTTGGATGAGGCTAAGTTTTGTTCCTTGAATTTAGGGATTCAAGAATGGAAGATAGGGTTTGGGTCCTAGATTATACAAGTTGCTTATGGAAGATAGGGTTTGGGTCCTAAATTATAGGACTTGCTTATAAAGGCTAGGGTTTTCGACTATGGCAATTGGTGATGGATGAAAGGTCTTTTTTAAAAAAGGTGATAATGTGAAGAATCGAGAATATGAGGGGTGAGGTTAGGATATATTTGACCTGTGAGAAAGAGTAAGAAAATATATGAACATTCAAGAAAATATATGAATAAAGATAAATAATTGGATGAAAAATGGAGAAATACTCATAAGATAATAATGAAATCATCACCTATTCACGAATTCCAAAGTGATGTCCCTCTCCTTGGGATTCATGAATTTCACCCAAGAAGCACAAGTGCTAAAGCACCGAAAAATGTTAAGAACAACTCAAACCATCCACAAAGAAAATTAGCCAAAAGATACAAATAAAATGTTAAAAAGACTTATTTAAAGCAATAACATAGGAGGAAAAACCCTATGATGGGCCCCATGATGGGCTCGTGGCATGGGTGGGCCCATGGTTGGCCTTGGCTAGCCCATGGCATGGTTGGTAGCTTGGACTTGGGTCACTTTCCTTGGGATCTCGACAGACCGGGTTGCAGCGGCGCTGGTCTACAAGAATGGGGGGTCTCGTGGAAGGGGGGAGGACAGGAAGGGCACAGTGCATAGAAAAAAAAAAATGATGGGACACACTAGCACTGCACCATGTCAGTTTATGGGATCCCTTTATTTCTCCAACAACTCTCAAATATTAAAGTTGCTTAAGATCTCGTTTGGTTACGTAGATGAGAAATCTATGACAGTAGTAAGATTGTTTGTTAATAGTAGTGATTTATATTTTAAAGGGTTTTGGGAAATAAGAGAAAATGTTGAATAAAAATATTGTTAGAATATAATTTTTTAATATAATTTTTGTTTTTGGATTTGAAAAAGTTGAATTATTATTTTTTATTTTGTTTGGAAGATTGGAAAAGTTGAAATGATTAGATGAAGAATTTAAAAATTTGAAATTGAAAAGTGTTTATGTTTGAATAGTATTTGAATTTTGAGATGAGATTGGTTGAGACTCTCTGTGAAACCAAACGGAGCCTAAAACTAAAAAAAGGACGAGGTTTATATAAGACGAAACATAAAGCAAGAGAGGTCATAGACTAAAAGAGGGAGAACGAGATAAAGAAATTGGACTTTTAGACAAAAGAGGATATTGGACTTTGAGGCCAAAGGCCTAGAGGACCATCTTCTTCCTTCTTCTTCGTCCTCTACAAAGGACTCCAACGAAGGATGTTCATCTTGATTAAGAGAATGAAACCGACTGAATCACTAATTGTGTAAATGGAGGAACAAGATGAATGTCAAATTTAGAGAATAACATAAATGAGTATCAGATAGAGAAGAAATTGTGAGAAGAGGTGCTGTGAAAATATTACTGTTCAATAAAGATGGAGAGAGAAACTAACATAAGAAATTTAGATGGCTAAGTTACTGTTTACTTATATATAGGCAACCACTGTAGCTTATAACTAGATGACTTATACTTGACTATTCCAATGCATACCAATTTTTCTTCATCTTGGGCATATTTTAGATAGTGCAAGCATATGGCTTAGTCAATGTCAATACTTTTAGACAGATCTCCAAACAAATACTCTTTATAAAGTAATTTATCCTTTTTTGGAAAGAGAAATATTTTAGCCATAAAGAGAATTCACAAAAGTAAACCCACAAAATTGCATGACTTGATGTACTAGATTAGATTGTAAAGTTACTTTTATTATAAAGCAAATCTAATGTATCATATGAAGACATGTTAGTTTGTAGATTTACTTTTGTAAGATTATTTTTGTAGTTGTAACACTTATCTTTCGGGCGTGCAAGGCAAATTCCATCCTTACTAGTCTTCAAGATAAATCTAGAAAACTTTTATCACATTAGATTTTTTTGGATGACTGTGCATAGATAGTAGATTTTCAAGATGATTGTGAATTGAAAGTTTTTGGGAAGAGAGAGGGAGGGGTGTTACCGACTTTAACACCATTGCTCTCTTTGTTTTCTATGTTTACCAAGAATGAAACTCTATGGGACATGCTGAATATACTAAATTAGTGCTAAAGTGGGAAAACCACTGCCTGAAACTCATAATCTTTCATTATTATAAAAATAGATCTTTCGTTATTGTTGTTGTGTCATATGTATCCCTACACTGATGCATATGGTGCTTTTTAAAATATGAGTTCCAATCTCTACCACAGAATACAGGGTTTTTAATCAAGATTTTTCTATTCAATAGCCAACACAGAAAAAGGAGACGAGAAAAAGAAGAGAGAGAAAGACATGAAATTCAATGGAAATGCAGTGTGAACAGGCACAATGTAATAACCCAACCCAAAGG
Source organism: Juglans microcarpa x Juglans regia (assembly GCF_004785595.1). NCBI lineage: Eukaryota > Viridiplantae > Streptophyta > Magnoliopsida > Fagales > Juglandaceae > Juglans > Juglans microcarpa x Juglans regia. The sequence goes on along the minus strand of NC_054601.1, from coordinate 24,074,628 downwards.
CCCAACCCACCCCTTTCCCCACCCCAAAATTCCCATGACCTAAAACCCCCATTTCTTTGATTCTCTCACACCCCCTATATCTGATTCTCTCACCCCCCCCCCTCTAGTTCTGTGTGTGCGTGTGTGTGTGTGTTTGGTAATCTATTTATGTCTCTATTTCTTTGTTTTCCCCTCAATTCTTGTCTTTGCAACCTAATAATCTCCACCCACAGCCATTACTCCATGCCATTTTATCACCACCAATGACAATATTAGGTAAATTATTCTTCCTCATAAGGAGTATATTTAATGAGTTTCGAATATGAGACTTGTTAACATTTGAATTATTGAAAACATATACTTAGTTAATTATGTTGTTGGGGTGTCTTGAAGATGAATTTAATACTCAAGTGCTAGTGGCGGTTGTGTACAGTATGAGGTTGGTGAAATTTTGGAAGATTGAATCTTTGATAAATTCTTTTAACGTGCCTAGATGTTTTCGAATCTGTCTAGGTTTCAACTAGACTTACTTTAGGGTAAATTAGCAAATCTCAATTTTGGCTATTAGCTAGAATTAATCCATGTTTATGTCACGGGTATATGATTGAGTTTAGACCTTATTTTAGTGTAGACATTAACTGATTGTAATGGCCTTGAAATAAGTTCCAATTGACCGTTGGAGAAGGAATATCGTGTGATTAATTTGACTAGAAATTGAGGTAAATGGCTCTTTAATGGGTTTTTTTTTTTTTTTTGCTAAAAGAACTGGTTGGCTTTGTTTGGAATTGTCCACTTTGGTATTATATTTCAAACTTATGTAAACTTTGGATTTGTGCACTTTGTTTTTTACTATTTTGGCACTGGTTGTGGGAATTGTGCAAATTTTGTAATAGTTGGAATGTTTGAGAAATGCTGTGACTTATTAAATTTTGAAAATTAAATATGCGAATGCTATTTATTCTTGAGCCCATTAAATGAATGTCTTTGTAACATGTTTGACGTCCCTTATGGTGTGATGTCTTCGTGGCGTGATATCTTTGTGGTATATCGATGCCCTCATGACATGATGTCTTTGTGGATGATGTATTTGTACTATATTGATGATTTTCCTAATATCATGTTTCATTGAATATTATATTTGGCTGAACGTATTGTTTGAGATAAAATTGTAGTGCTTACATTATATTTTTATTGGAAACTTATTCACTCTCTTATAATCAAGAAAACTGTCAACTCTCACACTCCCATTAAATTACTCCTTACTGAGCATATAACATGTAACAACTCAGCCCAATAATTCTAATGTTGAAATATTGATGATTTTTATTGGGCCTAAATTATATTTAAGGGGTCATATTGGATAAGCCCATGAATGATAATTCATTGAGGTTGATTAGAAGTTTTAATTAGGCTCAATAACAAAGTTAAATCCCATTTATTATCTATTGAACGAGATAGACTCCTTTTAGAATTTAAAGATCGGTCATTAGAAATTTATTTCAATTTAAAATCAGCACTGATTGAAGTCCCTTACGCAGTCTCAATCACTATCAATTCTTCATTGAATGGACTACTAGATTAGTGTCACTATGTGTATTAACCGAGTCCAACTCGAACTCGTTGGCACCCTTTTTCCAAATCTCTCTATAAATATCTTCTCTTCCACGTGTTATTTAGAAAAATCATATACCTTTGTATGTGCAGCGACCGAAATCGAGATACCCAGTCTGTCCCACGTTCACCACGCCAATAGCCGACTACTTCATTCCTCTCACAACATCCCTCACATTTTCTCTCTTCTTCTCTCTCACACTTGCTTTCTCTCAAGCTCTCGGTTAATCTATTTCTCTCTCTAGCCAGCACCAAGCCTATGAAAGGAAATCTTTAAAAGCCCACTAGAAATTCAATGGTGAAATTTCTGTAGGCTTTAGGAACCTCGTGAAAACTCCATAAGTTTTCACGAATCGACCAATCGCATAGGTTTTGGTATGTTAACATTAGGGGTGTGCAAAATTCCGAAAATTCTGACTCCGTCCGACTTCCGCTCCGACTCCGACTCCGACTTTGTCGGAGTCATCGGAATTCGAAGTCGGAATTCGGAGTAGCTCCGAATATGTATGTCGGAGTCGGAGTCAGAGTCGGAGTCGGAGCTCCAAGAAGCTCCGATTCCGACTCCGAAATTTTTTTTACTGTACACTTGCGCTCGAGCGAGGTGTCGAGCGCAAGTCGAGCACACGTTGTATTGAACATTGGCTCGAGCGACATGTCGAGCGGAAGTCGAGTGAACCTCTCTGGAAGAGTTCTGCTCGAGCGACATGTCGAGCAGAAGTCGAGCAAACCTCTTCCAGAGAGGTTCGCTCGAGCGACATGTCGAGCGGAAGTCAAGCGAACCTCTCTGAAAGAGTTCCGCTCGAGCGCCACGTCGAGCGCACGTTGAGCTCCGATCTTATGTCGGAGCTCCTATAGGAGGTCGGAGCTCCGATAGGATGTCGGAGCTCCGATAGGATGTCGGAGCTTCGACCTCCGATCGGAGTCGGACTCCGACTCCAATTCGGAGTCAGAGTCGGAGCTCCAATTTGGCTCCGACTCTTGTCGGATTCGGAGGTCGGAAACGATCACTCCGACTCCGTCGGAGTCGGAGCCCAGCCCTAGTTAACATAGTCAGTGTTACTACTTACTATAAGGCCAAAAATGTGATTTTATTTATTTGAGATAGTTAAGAGAATCAGAATGGAATACAGTCTACGCCATTAGACTCAAAGAAATATTTAGGATTTTATGACACAATAAACTCAGTTTCAATTTTCGGACGAAACGACCATTCAAAAACACATTTTGATTATTTCGAGGAACTTCAAAGTTGATTTTTTATAAAAGAATTACACTATTAGGTTAATATGTTTATTTAGGATCTTTCAATGTAAAGTTTATTTTTCATTTTTTCGAAGTGAATAGTAATCTCAATAGTAGCACCAAGTGCAATATTTTCAAAATCACAATGTGGAATGTCTAAATTATGTTAGAGAAGTTTTGTTTGGACACTTGGCAATATATTAACCACACTTAGTGAATAGTATTGGACACCTGGTACTAAGAGGAATTATGAGATAGAAATGTGAAGGAAATCAATGTATGAGATCATGTCGCCTATGCAAAACTATATTACATTCAATCATCCATTTTGTATCAAACCAAAGAGGCTTTCAATCCTAGTGAAACCCTAAATACTTAGAACTTAATTAAAATCTCAAAAATCTTGGAGGAAACCGAAACCCTAAACGGTTACCCCAAGCCCCAAACTTGATTTCAAAACCCTAATAGCTCTGACTTTTAGCATTGTGTTTAATCACTTGATTAAATCACTTCCACATACTATTAATCCCTCAAATTCATGTTATGATATCATTATTCAACCCTTTAAACCTTGAAAATTTGATTGGGTCAAGAAAAATTAGATTTGGACTTGATAGCATCTCTAATCCTAACAAAACCTCTTTAAACTTCAAAATGAAGCCCATGTTTTGGTTTAATTTTGGCTATGTGATTTCAATTTTAATGCTTGGATCTAATTTAGGACATATTTTAAAGACATATGATATATATTTTTTTCTTTAATGTTTTATCAAGGTATGTTTTCGATCAAGTGTTTGATCAAATCAAAGTTGAGAAAAATTCTAATTTTGTCTAAGTGTTGGAGCCAAGTACTTCAAGTGAGATTTTGTACTTTTTGGTGACTTCTATGTGTAGATTCAAAGCATTTTAGTTCTTAAGAGTGTGTTATGAACATGTTAGAAGAAAGTTTTGAATTTTTTGTGTTCTTGGAGATATTTTTATATAGAATAAAAACCTTGAGATTCAAGGGTTTGTGTTTTAGTTAAAAAGTTTGGATCTTTTAATTAAAAAGTTTTATGTTTATGTGAAGTGGATTTTTGTGGACTGTGTTAAGCATACTTCTTCTAAGTATAGGATGTGATGAACTATGTAACAATATTTTGGTTTAAGTATGAGTGTTGAAGTTGGATAAAATTGCAAAAAAAATCAAGAGAAAATGCCTAAGGGTGTTTCGGCCATAGTGTGTTTTCATGGTTATGATTTGTTTTAAATTTTTATAATTAGATATTTGAGTTTAGGACAAGATTTACATGAGAAATGTTTATTTTGGTATTTTTGAAGTTAAAATGTGAAATCCTTAAGTTATGGGTAAATTTGTCATTTTCCTATTTGTGGAGGGATAAATGGTAATTTTACTTTAAGTTGGCATTTTTTATATTACTAAGTTATTAGTAATAAATTTTCTAACATTTAGAATCCTTACTTACAGTTTCTCGTATTTTGTACTTTTATCCAAAAAGTGACAATCACTATAAGTTAGCTTCTAATTTACTATCAGAGTACTGTGTATGTATGATGGTAAGGTAACTAATGTTCATGTAATTCTATTACCTTATATGCCATGTTTCATCATATATGTCTATTACTTAATACATTCTGCCATGAGATATTTATCTATCACATAATATATTTTTTCATGCAACATTGATCTGTTACATAATATATTTTGTCATGTAATGTTATCTGTTATACGTTATGTCATGTTACATAATATTGTTTGTTACATGTTATGTCAGGTCATATAATATTGTTAGTTACATGTTATGTCATTTTGCATAATCTTGTCTGTTATATGTTATATCATGTCATGTAATGTTTTCTATTACATGTTATGTCATGTCACACAATATTATCTGTAACATATTATGTCATGTCATGTAATTATATCTGTTACATGTTATGTCATATTACATGTTGTTGTTTGTTTCATGTTATGTCAAATCATGCATCTCACGTACATGTCATGTCACATTATGTCAGGTCATATGTCATTTCATTTCATGTCACACTATGTCTCGAATATAGATTGTGTTTCGAAAAAAATATTTTCTCAGTTAGTCATGCCTAAGATACTCATGACGTATTCATTATGATTGTATGAGTATCTCCATTAATAATTCATGCGAGGTACTTTCGGTGTAATCATTTTAATTGTTGAAATAGCTCCACTCAAATGCTCTTGATAGAATCATTTTGATTATCAAAATATTATTAGGTACTTCTTATGTAATCATTTTGATTGTTAGGATTTCTCATTTAAAATACTCATGATGATGGCGTAATCATTTTGATTATCTGAGTATCTCTAACGGAATATTTTGGGTGAAATTATTTTTATTATTCATTATTCTTGACGAAACAAATGGCGAAATCATTTTGATTGTCAAAATTCATGTATTTTCATGCTCATGTTCATGTTATGCCAAGTTCATGTATTTCATGTTCAGTTCAAATTCAGGTATTTCATGTTGAATTTATGTTTCAAGTTCACGTTCATGTTTCATGTTCAAGTTCAAATTCATGTTAAGTTTAAGTTTACGTTCATGTTCATTGTTCAAGTTTAAGTTCAATTTCACATTCATGTTTCATGTTCAAGTTCAAGTTCATGTCATGACGAGTTTAGTTTCAAGTTCAATTCACGTTTCAGTTCAAGTTATGTCAGTTCATGCCATGTTATACTTCAATTTATTTTATGCTTGCTTATGACTTGATTATGCATTCATACATTTACTGTCATGCATGCATCATTAACTTGTGTATAAGTTTCATATTAACTTACTGAGATTTGTACTCAAATCTCACCATAGTCGTCCCAAATACCATTCCGGGAGGAATGGTAGCTCATGTGTCAAGATCAAGAGGCACTACAAAAGATGATCGACTGGAGAAAGTCGATTAAACAAAGATGGCACGATGTGGAGCTCATCATTTCGATGTTCCAATTTATAGATAGTAATATGGCATCCATGATTAAGTTGTGCGAACTACTCAATGGATTAGCCTAGTAGATACTATAGTTTCTGCTTGTACTTATGGAGCTCTGTCTCTCGTACCGTTGAGCTTACAGAACTTTTGGATTTATGTTGTAATCACGGATATCTATCACTTCAATGTTTATATGTTTCAATTTATTGGGATATCATTTGTTTGGTGCATAGTATTGCTCAAAAAATAATTATTCGCTGTGAATATTGCATCTTTATCCATCATGAACGGGGTAGGTAACCTTGTGTTGCATGTCTCGATGCTTCAGATGTCTGTCCGATCCCAAATGAAATCTGGGGGCATCACAAAATCAATCGTGCCTCGAAAATATCGAATTAGCGCTACAAGGTAAGTAATTTGATTATAAATTAGGATTATCAAACGTTATCTAGTTATATATATTATTATCAAAGTCAGTTCTTTAGAAGCCAATGTTTATGTACTACGCATGTCATGATATTTACAAGCGCGCCATTCATCATAATTTATGATCATGTTTCATTCCACATATTATAATTATGTATGTGTTATCTCATGCATCTCACATTGCATAAAACATGTAAACTTTCATAAGATCAATTGCAAGATGAAGATCAGATTTATCATATTTCCATTCAGATGCTTGGTACCAATGCTATCAGAGTGGATGTGCAAGCCACTGACTCAAGTGTGGTCCACCATAGTATTTTATCATATCAAATCAGCGGTTCTCTTGGTGGCCATAAGATGTGGGACTTGTGCACAACCTTGCACAAAATGTTAAGTGTGTTGGCCAGTCAGACAAGTCAGTTAATTCAAATAAGTCAAATAATTTAGATCAATCAAATCAGTCAATATACTAAAAATATTTCCAAGTCATAAATGACATCAATATTGTGGCGCCCCCAATCCCCCTTATATAAATACACAGGGATTGAGACACCAGGATGGTGACAACACAGTCACACATCCCAACGAAGTGCCAGTGTGTGTACATGCAACAGTGTACAAATAAAATAACGCAGCGGATAGTCAACAAAGTACCAGAATTTATTTACAATCAAACATCAGTAAAAATTTAAATAGCAGTTATACAGTCATCCATAAAATAATTTACAGTAGTTCCAGATATACAAACGAGTGATCCCAGATCACTCCTCAGGCGGAGCCGTCTCCTCAAGCTCGCCCTCCTCCTCCTCATCTGCATCAAAATCTGCGTTACCACAAAATGGTATCGCAGGTAAGTATAACCCAAAACAACAACGTAATATAAAATGCATTAAATGCAACTAACATGCATGCACATGATGAAATATGTACTTTTCCACAAAACATCATTTTTCCCGAAAATGATAATTTTCCAACACACGCCAAAATCCCATTTTGGCCCAAATTATCCGTAAAACATTTTCCCAAAAAATGATTTACCCAAAAACCAACTCGCACTATTTTCCCAGAAAATAGTGCATTAATTCCAAATGCACCATGCATTATTTCCATATGCACCATGGCCTCCCCTATGGACCATCCGCACGTCCTGGCTTCGTAGCGGTGCTCAGTTCGGCGCCCGGCGCGTACATGGCCAAGCACCCACACTACGCAACGAGCGATGCCCAGTTCCGCGCCCAGCGCGTACGTGGCCAGACATCCTCTAGTCCCCGCCAGCAGAAGGACCACGGAGTCGGCACGAGACCATCTCGTCCGATCCCATTGTCGCCCGGCGACAATCCAGGGGACATTACTCAGTATATTCCGCTCCCGAGTAACCAGAGGAGCTCCACCGAGTTAATGCCCCATCTCGGCTTGGGGTCGTGATACACACGCACCCAAAAATAATATCACATAAAATCACAACCTTTCAAATCACACGAGCATGAATGCAATACACGAAAACCCAGTTTTCTTTACAAACATGATCATGCATGAAATAATGAAATGCACATGTACCAACACCAATCCAACGTCCATCAATAACCAGTCCCAACAAATCCAATCAAAACAACTCATCAACAACCAAACCAAATAAACCAAACAACTCCAATCACAAATCCATCCGACCCCCGAACTCCTCGGACTCAGTCCGGCATGCCAAAAATACAGTGAAATGGGTTAGTGCAAAAATACATTTAAATTACGAAAGTTATTTGGAGAAATACTTACAATGCAATATAACAATTTCCAAAGGATCACGAAGTTGAAAAATGCGACGTTTGAGCAACACCACAGTGTAAAATACACTGTGGCCTAGGTCACAAATACCAACTTTTCAACGGAGGCAAACGAAGACCCAAAAATGGTAGAGTAGGGCCTAGGGAGGTCGGTGAAGCTAGTGGTGGTGGTGGTTTGCCGTGGGTGGCGGCGCAAGGGGTGGTTTTAGGCCAAAATGCACAAATCGGAAATGGGCTTGGTGGGGCTTCACCGGTGACGGATCGGAGCTGGGGTTGGGTCCAATGGGTTGCCAAGAGGTCGAGGATGATGTGGTAGGAAGATGGTGGCCAATGGCGTTGCGACGGCGGCGCAACGGCGGAAAGTGTGCCGCGGCTTCGTGGGTTTCGTGGTGGCTAACGGCGGCGCGAATGGAGCTGGAAACGGAAGTGTGGCGTCGCCGGTGGTTGGGGGAGCTGGGGAGCCGGGCGGTGTCGACCACCGCCAGCGCACGGCGGCGGGCTGGGGAAGAGACCAACGCACGGCGAGAGAGAGAGAGAGAAGAACTCGCGCGCGAGAAGGAAAGCCAGGAGGAGAAAAAGAAAAGAAAAGAAAAAAAAGAAAAGAAGAAAAGAAAAAGAAAAGGAAAAGAAAAATAGAGGGAAAAGAAATGAGGTCCAATACTCATAACTTGGGTCACGAAAATGATCCAACGGAAATGATTTTAAAACCACAAGTTAAATAAAATAATTTAAACGTAATGGTAAAGTCAAATTGAAATAATTAAATGCCACGGTAATTAATTAAATATGAAAAACAATTTAAATGCACAACAATAAATAAATATTAAGAAAGCACATAAAAATTAATTTTCACCAATTAAAATCATAGAAATAAACTCATTAAAAATCAAACCAATTTTAAAATACGAGAATAAAATTTAAATAAATAAAAAATAATCCTTTAGTAAAAATACACTAAAATGCGGGGTGTTACATCCTCCCCCTTAAATAAAATTTCGTCCTCGAAATTGGCAAGGTCAACATTAAGACTAAGACAGGAATAAGATTCAACTAAGAGCAGACTAAGAACATACCACCAAAATAGTCCGGCAAGGCCACTCTATAAGCAACAAACCCAACCTTCTCTACGAACTGAAAATGGCCCACATATCTTGGAGTAAGCTTTCCTTTCTTACCAAAGCGCTTAACGCCTTTCATAGGAGAGACTTTAAGATAAACCCAATCACCTACTTCAAAGGATAAGTCTCTTCTTCTTGTATATGCGTAACTCTTATGGCGACTTTGCGCTTCCGCCATTCAGTCCTTATAAACTGAACTTGATCATTCATTGAATTCTACTATTGGAAACCTAATAGCCACTTTCAAAGTTAACCATCAATAACAAATTGCACAACCAAATGATTAATCTCTAATTACAAGTATCTTCTCAAAATTCAAGTCACCACTAATTCTTCAAATCAGCACAATTTGAACTCCTAACTACAACAAAAATACCACGCTTCTGCTGCGCACTCTGATATTCGCCACATGCATAAAACTTACATCCTCATGAAACTAACACCATCGAGTACAAGGTGGCTCCATTCCTACTAACCAAAACTCTTATCACAATTTGGTAGAAAAAATACTCTCTCCCAAAACCACGAGTTATAACTCAAATTCCTCAACTAACTCCAGCTGCCTTGATCAAAATCAAATTCCATAAAATACATCCATCTCCTCTAAGATAAGAAACATACTTTAAAAGACTCAATTCCAACCTAGCGAATCAAAAAGCGTGCCTAGAGACTTCTACCTAACAACCTAAACCCGAAAGCTCACCATCTACATTCTGAACATCTAATCTAGAGGTGACTAAACTCACAACGAACCACCATCGACTACACCAAAACATTAACAAAACTTCCTTGGTAACTTGACCACCTATTTCTACTCCAATAAGCTAGTATTAACACAACTAGTTCCTTCAATAGCACATCACTATTAAACCTCAGGGCAAACCATACTGCTCAAATCATCGATCCACCAAAAGCCAATGCAAATCACTCAAGGATTCTAATACTTGATTAACTCACATACTTGATCATATTATTCATCGCTAATGTCTAAACTTCAACTTCAAAGATCTTTTCATACACCATACATGACATCTCATCAATCTCTCTTCAAGTTAAATAACAATGTCCTTCATTCAACCAACTAGATGCTCAATCTCCAAAGAAAGTATAGCCTCAAAAATTTAAATTCCTAGGTGACCTCAAGTCACAATTAATTCCTGAAGATAATCACAATAACTATTCCCAACCATGATTTCATTGAGTAACCCGCTCGACTACACACTTCGATCAACTCACCAAAAACTCCAAGCCAAGGTCTCTTAAATTACTACTATTGTGTCGACTCCTCTTCCACACCTACCAAAACCACTCCTTTCAACACAAAATGAGACTAGGACCTAAACTCTCCGAAATATGCATAAATACTCACCACTACCATGCATCGATCACATGCACCCTTAGCCAAAACCAAAAATGCTCCAAATGTGCAAGTGTTCATCATTACCATTTCCATCACTAAACTTATATCCTCGAAATCAATAAGAATCATTTCTTAAATCATCACCATCTATTATCCTTAAAATTGATATTGGATTAAATCATTAACCTGTCACTGTAACCTCAAGCTAAAAACAATTATTAACCGAACTAGATCAACATCTTCCATCTCCAAAGAAATTCTCCCCTAAAAAAAAATTCTCATATGAGTAACTTAACTCAGATCAATCCTATTTTAATTCAGTCATTCAACCCTGAAATTCTAAAACTTTAACCCAGATATAAATCATTTCCTGAAATCCTCAAGATCGATGAACTTAAATCTAAAACATTCGCCTTATAAAACTTGTAAATTCTAAAACCCCAAATGTTATCAAATTGCTTATCGAGGTCGGCAAGATCAAAAACTTCTAATCTAAGTAATCCCTTAATTGCTTGTTGAACCTACCAGCTTAAATCTCTTAACTTATTTTCTAAAAAACTATGGGGCCACAAACCTTAGATGAACTTCTCATAAATCTAACATTGACATTCGCTGAACTTACAACCTCCTACCCCAAAGACTCATTACCTAAATTCTACGGAACCTAAATCCTCAATTATCCTAAGCAATTAAAAACTATTCCCCTCCTTAGCAGCAACTTGAGTACCTAATCCAAAGAGTTCACCCAGACCCTGATGTTCGAGCCTTGATATTAAAACAACCAATCACAAAGAGTTCAGGCCTAATATACCAATATTTAAGCCTAACAATGGCCTTCTCAGTCGTACCATCTTCCTGTCATAACATAACCCTTAACCCGCCTTTCAATTTCGAACAAAACAAAATAAAATAAAATTCCATAAATAAAATAACATACGACAAAATGCATAAAACCAATGAAGTAGTTCACAATAAAATAAATAAAACAATAAAATAATCCGACATAAAATAAAACAATTAAATTAAAATGACATACAATAAAATAAATGAACAACAAAATTATTATACAATAAAATAAATAAACACCAAAATTATTATACACTAAAATAAATAAACAACAGAATTATTATACAATAAAATAAATAAAGCCAATAAAACCATACTCAATCAAAGGTAAACACTAATTAAAGCAATAAAATCAAATAAATCAAATAACATCAATTAACATAAAATAAAATAGCAATAAACTCATAATATAAAATAAATAACTTAACTTACATCACTTAAACAAAAATTTTATTATTTTAAAATAATAATAAAAATAATTTTCTGGTACTATCCTAAGGGACATGTGGTTTAACCCAGAGCCGAACTGCTCTGATACCACCTGTGGCGCCCCCAATCCCCCTTATATAAATACACAGGGATTGAGACACCAGGATGGTGACAACACAGTCACACATCCCAACGAAGTGCCAGTGTGTGTACATGCAACAGTGTACAAATAAAATAACGCAGCGGATAGTCAACTAAGTACCAGAATTTATTTACAATCAAACATCAGTAAAAATTTAAATAGCAGTTATACAGTCATCCATAAAATAATTTACAGTAGTTCCAGATATACAAACGAGTGATCCCAGATCACTCCTCAGGCGGAGCCGTCTCCTCAAGCTCGCCCTCCTCCTCCTCATCTGCATCAAAATCTGCGTTACCACAAAATGGTATCGCAGGTAAGTATAACCCAAAACAACAACGCAATATAAAATGCATTAAATGCAACTAACATGCATGCACATGATGAAATATGTACTTTTCCACAAAACATCATTTTCCCCGAAAATGATAATTTTCCAACACACGCCAAAATCTCATTTTGGCCCAAATTATCCGTAAAACATTTTCCCAAAAAATGATTTACCCAAAAACCAACTCGCACTATTTTCCCAGAAAATAGTGCATTAATTCCAAATGCACCATGCATTATTTCCATATGCACCATGGCCTCCCCTATGGACCATCCGCACGTCCTGGCTTCGTAGCGGTGCTCAGTTCGGCGCCCGGCGCGTACATGGCCAAGCACTCACACTACGCAACGAGCGATGCCCAGTTCCGCGCCCAGCGCGTACGTGGCCAGACATCCTCTAGTCCCCGCCAGCAGAAGGACCACGGAGTCGGCACGAGACCATCTCGTCCGATCCCATTGTCGCCCGGCGACAATCCAGGGGACATTACTCAGTATATTCCGCTCCCGAGTAACCAGAGGAGCTCCACCGAGTTAATGCCTCATCTCGGCTTGGGGTCGTGATACACACGCACCCAAAAATAATATCACATAAAATCACAGCCTTTCAAATCACACGAGCATGAATGCAATACACAAAAACCCAGTTTTCTTTACAAACATGATCATGCATGAAATAATGAAATGCACATGTACCAACACCAATCCAACGTCCATCAATAACCAGTCCCAACAAATCCAATCAAAACAACTCATCAACAACCAAACCAAATAAACCAAACAACTCCAATCACAAATCCATCCGACCCCCGAACTCCTCGGACTCAGTCCGGCATGCCAAAAATACAGTGAAATGGGTTAGTGCAAAAATACATTTAAATTACGAAAGTTATTTGGAGAAATACTTACAATGCAATATAACAATTTCCAAAGGATCACGAAGTTGAAAAATGCGACGTTTGAGCAACACCACAGTGTAAAATACACTGTGGCCTGGGTCACAAATACCAACTTTTCAACGGAGGCAAACGAAGACCCAAAAATGGTAGAGTAGGGCCTAGGGAGGTCGGTGAAGCTAGTGGTGGTGGTGGTTTTCCGTGGGTGGCGGCGCAAGGGGTGGTTTTAGGCCAAAATGCACAAATCAGAAATGGGCTTGGTGGGGCTTCACCGGTGACGGATCGGAGCTGGGGTTGGGTCCAATGGGTTGCCAAGAGGTCGAGGATGATGTGGTAGGAAGATGGTGGCTAATGGCGGTGCGACGGCGGCGCAACGGCGGAAAGTGTGCCGCGGTTTCGTGGGTTTCGTGGTGGCTAACGGCGGCGCGAATGGAGCTGGAAACGAAGGTGTGGCGTCGCCGGTGGTTGGGGGAGCTGGGGAGCCGGGCGGTGTCGACCACCGCCGGCGCACGGCGGCAGGCTGGGGAAGAGACCAACGCACGGCGAGAGAGAGAGAGAGAAGAACTCGCGCGCGAGAAGGAAAGCCAGGAGGAGAAAAAGAAAAGAAAAGAAAAAAAAGAAAAGAAGAAAAGAAAAAGAAAAGGAAAAGAAAAATAGAGGGAAAAGAAATGAGGTCCAATCCTCATAACTTGGGTCACGAAAATGATCCAACGGAAACGATTTTAAAACCACAAGTTAAATAAAATAATTTAAATGTAATGGTAAAGTCAAATTGAAATAATTAAATCCCACGGTAATTAATTAAATATGAAAAACAATTTAAATGCACAACAATAAATAAATATTAAGAAAGCACATAAAAATTAATTTTCACCAATTAAAATCATAGAAATAAACTCATTAAAAATCAAACCAATTTTAAAATACGAGAATAAAATTTAAATAAATAAAAAATAATCCTTTAGTAAAAATACACTAAAATGCGGGGTGTTACAAATATATTTATGAACAATCATGATTTTAATTCTCAACATGAAGTATTTTATGAAAAATCTTATGTTAAGTATATTTACATTATGATGGATTTCTTCTTGAATCTTTGACTCATTTTAGTTTATTTTTATATTTTTAAACCACCCCAGGTCAGAATATTTATAAAGGTAAAGCTGTAAGACGAGACTTAATCCAGGGAGGCGTGATAGTGGCCTAGATCATGTACAGAGATTTTAAGTTATGATTTTTATAGCACATACTTTGAGAAAATTTAATAAATATTTACGCACTCTCATTTATGCTTTCAGTATTTGACTCTAATTATTATAAAAAATCTTTGTACATGACGTTTTGAATGATTTTAGCTGTATAGAGAATTTTCTTATAGTCATATCTTAGTTATTTTTACAGTTTTTGTATTATAATTGTGAATATTTGGAGATTGTGTATTTGATATATATTTGTAAATTGGAAGAAAGTTAAAAAAATATAATCGGAACTTTGTCCGTTAATGATTTTGGGTTTGGAGCGTTACACACAACGCAGCACCTTGGCAAATTGGTTCATGGACATGCGTATTCTATTCTATTTGGAATCTGCCGTACAAATATCTTCAGCTTGACCAGCATTCAAGTACGCTTCTTATTGGATCACAACGAATTTGCATATTACTACACTGACTAACATATTACTTGCAAACAAAAGGCTTGCAGTTGGCCATGGACAACCTCTACCTTTCCAGCCTCCTCTATTGAAAGAGCGAGACGCTTACCTCCGCAGGAAGTTCAGCCGTCCTACAAAATATGCAAACATGGAAGCAAAAACAAGGGGGAAAGCCATGAGAACAACCGCCACAACAGCCAAGTGATCATGGTGAAACCCAAAGTAATCTTCTAAGAAGGCAGCCACTGTTTTCATTTCTCCGAATACCATGATGGCCTTATTTACATCTCCATATTGGGAAGTGAGCATACCATTCAATGACCAAGATGTGGGTGTCAGATAATATAACCAGATCCACCACTTTGGAATTTTCTGTAAGAATAAGACAATCAGGTCAGTTTAACTGTATATATTGTTCATAACTTGAAGACTCCACGGTGTACATCAGCTTACCGGTTCAGGCATCAGAAAACCAGAAAACAGGTTCAATAATGTGTAAAAGGCTGAGCACAAAATTGCAGCTACCATCAAGTTTGGCGTCAATGACATGACTAGCATTCCCAGATAATTGAAGTAAAGCAATGAACAAAATATTGCATAGAAGTACCAGAAAACCTTATAAGCCGACCCATAATATCCAATCATTGGATATGAGATTGTCACAAATAACACAGTTTCGATGAACAGATAGGGGATTTCCACTATCACCTACAATATCAGTATACCCAACTATATAAGCTGAAAATAATGGCTAAACAAGAGCCCCTAATCAATACCCTAGATTCCACCAATTTTGTTTTCAGAGATCAAATGGTGATAGTAGGCCACACCAGTAGAATTTACAGGTAGAGAATCATACCTGTGCAAGTGAATGAGCCCATGAAGAGTACATCCCGGCAAATCTTTCCCGGTACATAACATCTCTCTCTGCTGCTATATATGTAAGAACTGTCGAGCAATTATTTGTGCCCAAGAAGATAACAGTAGCGTTCATTGAACCAAAAATATTGAATAGGTTCTGCTGGTTGTTTCTAACAGAAAAAGAAAAAAAAAAACGCAGCATTTAGTTCTTTGCAATACACCTAAAATATGCACCCTACAGAAAAAGGCATATATCTGACGGATGGAGTGCTTTGTCTTGAGCAAAGGAGAGACTGACAGCTGAATTTAGCCAAGTTAACGAGACTAGCAATTTCTCATGTTATATAGATTCTGCCAAAAAGAGAAAAAGTAGAAAACAATAAATAACTAAAACTTACAATTTTTTTCCTTGGTTCCAATATAGCGCTCCAAGACTTAAAGCAGTTACAAGTGTATGCACCATACGAGTCAAGTTGTATTCAGGATTCCTCCAATACGTCAAATGTTGTTTCCATAGGCAGGATTTGACTTGTCCCCAACCATTTTGAGAAAAGTGGGACACAAAATGCAGATCTGTTGAACCAGGAGGTGGGCTACTCATCTGCCTTACAAGTTCTTTGTTGTTCCTGAAAATGGGATAATAGAGGTTGCCATGTTTGTATAGAGAATGCAATACAGGTCATATGACCATGATCTGTTTCCACACAATAGATGAACATGTAACAACACAAGGTCCAAGCCACATCTAAACCTATATATAATGCAAAATGACTAATCAAATTACAATTGGAGTCCTTGAATCAAATGGCCAAGAACTCCTCATTACAATCATGCCCCTTTAAATTGTTAATGTCCTCATCAGGTCAAGCCTCACATTTCTAGTAGGATTTGGCTCTGATACTATTTGTAATGACCTAAGACCAAAGCCACATCTAAGCCTATAGTCTAAAAGGGCTGGTTAATGTTAGAATTGGAGTCCTTAGAATTTGTAAAATGGAAAGAATTTCCCCTGTCAAACAACGTAGAATTCCTCTGCTGAATTGAAGTTACTATTTTGAAATAGCAACGCGTTACTTGACATCAGACAACATCAAAACCAAGTACAGTTCTAACTGAAGAAATCAACTCACTCATATAGGGGAGATTCCCTGTATTTCTGGGCAAAGTCTACACCAAGCTCAACCTCTGAAGATGTCGAAGTGACCTCTAACATCCACATTGATGGGTTGTAATTTTCTCTAATCTTTGGAACTCTTGGAATAACCTGTCAAAATAAAACTTAATTATCAATGTAACATCTTAAAACAAGTGGTACTACCATACAAAAAATGGATGCAGAAAAGATCCCTAAGATATGTGTATTGCTACAGCAAATAGCAAGCTAACCTCAAAATATTCTATAACCCGACTTGAATGCTGTCCTAATGGTCCAGAGTATATCATGCGCCCACCAGTTTTTAGAAGGATCAACTGTAAAAGCAAAAGGGGAATGAGACATATTACTCTTGAAGATTTGTTAACAAGGAACTTGATTCCTAGGATTGAATCTTGTCCAACACCAGTTCTGATATCATTTTGTCGGGGAGTAGGCTGGATGCAACATATCTTACATACTTTTCTTCATTGCAGCCGTCAAACCTAAATGCTCTTACTTTATTTCTTCAGTAGCCATGCATGTACTACTGAGTTAGTGAGATAAACAGCACTTCTTGGAGAAGTAAATACTTCCTCAGTATATTCCGTGGATAAATTTACATCAAAAAAAAAAAAAAAGAAATTATACCTCATCAAATGTTTCAAATATGTCAATGCAAGGTTGGTGGATGGTACAAACAATTGTTCTTCCCATATCAGCTACATTCTTCACTGCTCGCATGACAATTGCAGCTGCTCTTGCATCCAAACTTGTTGTCGGTTCATCCATGAAGATGATTGAGGGGTTAGCAACAAGCTCCACGGCTATTGTAAGCCGCTTGCGCTGCTCATTTGATAGACCGGTAGCCCCAGGTACACCTACTAATGCATCCTTTATTTCATCAAGCTCAATGGTCTCAAGGACTTCATCCACAAACGCCTGCAAGACATCACACTAAAGCTTTAACAAACCATTATATAATCTCAACAATGAATATAAATTCCAAACCTTTGGACTTAATGCCAGTGCATTGTGATCTTACGGCTTTAATTTTTTGGTCTACTTCAGCAGACAAGCGCAGCCAAGCAGAAAATATGACTGATTCCTCTACAGTTAGTTGAGGAGAATGTATATCAGTTTGTTCACAGTAACCCGATAACCTAGCAAAGGTTGCTTGAACCTTGGGATACCCTCCAATCTTTATTTGCCCTTCAATATAACCACTGGTCTTTCTTCCAGCTAGAACATCCAGAAGAGTTGTTTTGCCAGCTCCACTGACACCCATCAAAGCTGTTAGAACACCAGGCCTCAATGTGCCGGTAACATCCGAAAGAAGTTGAAGTCTTTTGTTTGTGAATCCCTGTTCTCTCATTTCCTGAGAGCCAGAAATGAAATAGGAAAGAAAATTACAGGAATGGATATAATGTTGTAAATGATTATCAATCCAGTAACCACAAAGGACATGACATAAAATTAAATGTGATTACCAGTGGGGTGTCAACATAGTATTGCACATCTTCAAACACTATCGTTAGGGGTGTAAGAGGTAAGACCATCCTACCTATTATTGGAAAAAGAGACTCATTAAAAGCTGGATAAATACATTTAAAGAAAATAAAGAGGTAATGATCTGAATAACAATCCAAAGATCGAGAAAATTTATCTGACCTTTTTTCGGTCCTATATTAGCCCGTAGATGAGAATTTTTGGACTTTTCATCCAAATGGTCCCCATCATGTGAATCATCACTTCCAGGTACTTTGGAGAGCATTTCATGCGAAATAATAACACGCGATGATCCAGGAGCTGATTGTTTATCGAATGTTAATCAAATGTCAACAAATCTGCATCTATTGTTGCAATGCTGTTTGAAGTTGAAATAAAACAACAGCAAAGAACTTACACTTCAAGTAACTTAACGCCAAAATATATCCAACGTTGAATACTACTGTAAATCCAAATAAGGCACCGAGTGATATCCAAAAAACATAACCATCAAAGTCTAGTCCACGGCTTTCAAGTATTTCTTGCCCAATCATAGTGTTTGCCGATGTCATCTATAGATAAGAAAGGAAAGCAGACTTAGCTGGAACATCTGTTTCTCCCCGCCGTTACAGTCATAATTAATTACAGGAATAACACAGCATTATCAGGCTTGTACCAGAAGTATTGGAGTATAGGTCATACAACTGAAATTGATTGTGTAATTTATCCAAGCATTCAGTACTCCAGTTATTGGTGCATCAATTAAGATGGAACTTAAAACTTCACCTAAGATTCATTTAGCTGGACATTGGCGATCAGGAGAAATATATTGCACTGAGGTGAAAGATATGGAGTGAAATGCTACTGAATTTCCAGTATTAGAAGATATAAATAAATAAAAAACACCAAACTGGATGTAGAGTTGATAGTAGTAACTTACGGGATAATTCTCTAAAAGATTAAAACAGGCAAAAAGTGGGCGGATAGAGTTAGTGAGGACGGATTTGAACTTGAGTAATCTAACAGAAAGCTAAGCTAAAATTACGAAGCCAGAAGTAATGCTGAGGGAGTCTCACCTTTTGCCATCTTGGGGCAAGAAACTCATTCAAAGAAAGCCCTATCTCTCCATATGTCATGGGTGAAACCCAAAAACCCCACCTCAACCAGACAGGCATGGAAGCTGCAGCAGAACAGTTAAGCTTGTCATTTCAATTGATTATCTTAGAATGAGATTTGGCAAAAGGAGATATTGAAACCTTACATTTATTAATAAGGAAGCCACCGAATAACAGTTCAAAAAATATTGCAAGATTCCCAGCTGTAAGAGATCGATTATTTGTCTGGAAGACAGAGGCCAGGAAACGGAACATGGACATTGAAGATAGGTGCACCGCAAAAAGTAGAACCAATTGGCTGAAGAACCTGAAACAGCAGCAAATGAACCAAGGGTCACAATTAACAGAATTTGGCACAGCTGCTGCCCTCAACATTCCTGATGTACTTAAGTATATTGTAAAGGTTCGATTAAAGAAAATTTATAAAAAAAAAAAAAAAATTGCTTAAGCAAAAGAAGATGCTGCGTTGAGGCTCTAGTGTTTGAAAAGTTCTGGATACAAATTTCGAAATTCATGAACCAAAACTAGGCAAAATTAACAAATATGAACATATTTCATGTCAAACTCACCTCTGGGCCTCAGGACTGTATCCAATGACATAATACGTAAAACACGTCCAAACCAGAGATTCCACAAATGAAAGAGGGATCTTTAGTATGCTTGCTGGAATGGCATAAGCCCAAGCTGGGTAAAAATAAAATGCTTTCTGTTTGTAGAATACTTCAAGTCTTTGAATAGTCATGGATATCTCTGGTATACCATCAACAAGAAAGATGACAAGAGCATAGAACAGGGCACCCATGTAGTAATTTGCATGATAAACATCAATATCCATGCGAGACCACAAAAACAGAGTCATTGTTATACATGCAATGATAATAAGCTGCAGGTAGAAAAAACCAAAACATGTTTCAGATTTCGCAGGGCTTTGGACAAACTAAACAAAGAATAAAGATGAAACAGGAAGAATGAGCATAGGTTTTAACATTCCCACACCAGGAAAAGTAATGATAGTAGGATCAAGGAACATCAGCATAAGTACAAATCTTAACCTGACTTGTTTTGAATATGTAGATAAAAGAATTCCTTTTCATGAGAAGGAGCTCCCTTGAAGCGCAAGCTCTAAAAAGATCCCATTTAGAAAGGGAATACAGACTAAAGGAAAGAGCACTCTGATGGCTTTGGGACTTATCATATGGCTCTGAGAGCTCCTCTTCCAGCTTCTTTCCAAATGGAGACTCTTTGAACTTCCTAGAGAACAAATCAACAGGAATGTAACTGTGAGGTACTCCTGTGTGATACCAGTGCTGTGCTTGATCTTTCCTTGAGATTACCTGTATAAACATAGGGTGAAATAGTTTTTTTAAAGAGAGAAGAGCTTGAAAAGAAAACAAATATAGGCTGAAATGCACTTACCTCCTGGATAAAATCAGCAACCCCTTTCCTCGCCGGACATCTAAAACCACAATCCTCAAAAAACTCTAGAACATAATCACGTGGTCCATGATACACAATCTTTCCTTCTGACATCAAAATGAGGTCATCAAAAAGATCAAATGTCTCTGGGGCTGGCTGAAGAAGGGAAACCAGTAATGTAACATCTGTGATATGCACCAGCTGCTGAAGACAAGTAACAATTTGAAAGGCAGTGGAACTGTCTAAGCCATTTGTTATCTCATCCATAAACAGAGCTTTTGTAGGACCTACAATCATCTCCCCTGCAAAATTGAAGTCCAATTCCTTATAGTCAAAATCTAACCTGGCATTGGGAGTTAGTTCTCTCATTAAAACCAGCTAAGGTTACTTTTTTCACTCAGATTACCTGTAGTCAATCTCTTTTTCTGACCACCAGAGATACCTCTTCTCGAGGCATCTCCAACTAGAGTGTCAGCACAGATATCAAGTCCAATGATCTGAGAACTCAAGGCAGCAATAGAAATAAATTGGCAACGTATTCGTCCATTTACAAATTACATGGTATAGGTTTTCTGTCAGCTTTGTTGAAAGAGAATGACCTTTAGTATGTAGTCTGTTTGAAGGGTTCTTTTTAGTCCTTCCACAGAAATCGCCTGCCAAAAAAATACAGTCAATATTACAATGAAAACCCTCAAGAAAACCATCAATAAGTAGAAACAAAAGAAACAAAGTGTGACCAAAATAAATTATCTTATTTCATTCCATAAGTAATAATACCCAGAGTGTGACCAAAATCTTTTATATGCTAAATCTTTCGCTGTAGCTGCGATTAACGCACATGCAACAGAGAATTGTCCTATGAGTAAGAGGATTCAGCTTCAATGATTTTGTCAATGATGGTTTTCATTATCTTAAGTTTTCCATCATTTTATCAAAGAACAAAAAATCGCATATGGTCTGGATGGGATTTCTTCCCAAGTTTCTGTCAAAAACAAAAATTTCAACAACTTTAACTAGTTTCATGTAGCCAAATCAGTTGGCATACAGCAGTATAGATTATTTCATAAACAAGGAAAGAAAAGATTAGAGATGAAACCGTTACCTTCATGTAAGTGTCTATGTCTGGATCGGGAACAACTCCGGCTTCCTTCTCTCTTTTACTGACTTCCATCAAAACATCTGAATTAGTCCAAAAACAAATGTTGCTGTCATTATCAAAGTGTTGGGGGTTTATACTTTATAAGGCAGTACTTACTAAAAAATCATGTTCCCAGTTGAACTCTACGGAAAACTTACCTGTTCGGCTCCCAACACCCATACAACGAGCTGAAAAGTCCAGTATTTCCCTCACGGTCATGTCAGGAATGTGCACGTCATTTTGGCTGATATAAGCCGAAGTCTTTTGGGGGACAAACTCTTCTAGCTTGTATCCATTGTAAGATATTTCACCAGTAATCTATTAGGCAAAACAGATAGATTATACATAAATTTGAAAGACTACAAATTAGATTAGCAATCAACCAAAAACTTGGTAACACTTATTATATACTACATCAAACCAGGAGATATACCTATAATTATATATACAAAATTGTCTGCATCGATTGGTTTGATCTTTCTTCATTTTTTTTTTTTTTTCCTATCAACATTCTGCTGATTTACGTTTCAAGTTATAGTTTCAAACTAGATGCCCATTAATGAGCGTACATTGCCCTCATCAGGCTTACTATATAAATGCATTCTTCAAGTAATATGGAAGTACAAAACCTTGAGAGATTCGTCTAGATTCCCGGACAGGGCCTTTAAAAGGGACGTCTTTCCGCAACCCGGGGGGCCAAGCAGCAGAGTTATCCTGCAGAAAAGGTCAGGCCATGTGAATACGTCTCCAGCCTCATATATATATCACCCAAACGTTTCGAATCCTCTCTATAGAAAGATTTCTGTGAAGAAGTTATCAAAATTGAAATGGAAGTATTAAAATTAAAGGCAAAAAAGGAAAAAAAAAAGAAAGATATTCCGGTTCCAACTGATCGTAAACTTGTATTTTGAGACACTCGAGAGGGGAACATTTCGTTGAATGTGGGGATAACACTAGGTGATGAGGAATCACAACGTGATAATGTTCCCGGGTGAAGTCTCTGTGCTTTGAATTAGCAACTCCATGGAACAAAGCATGGCGATCCAATATACAACGCACAGTCCTCAGAGAGTCCCTGACTCCCTAATACAGACCTAAATCTTTATAACAGATAACGCGCGGTTTGGATTGAGAATCTAACTCATTTCACTGTTATTTAATCATATTCATAAATTTTAACTCACAAATCTTAATACAATTCACAAACCATCTAAATTCATCTCATCTCATCTCTCAACCCAAAACCATCCATCTCTCACTCATTGAAACAGTTCATTATCAGGAAATCTTCATTTTGGACCTCTTTCGCTCTGGAATTTTATATATTATTCACAGTTATCCAAAGCTTAGGCTTTGCCATGGAGAATATTCGACAGCAAGAAACAACATTTCATCAGAACACACCAGCGAGAAATTAAAGAATGAGAAGGGTACCAAAAAAAAAAACTGAAAATCATTACATCCTCGAAATTAAAATATGTCTAATTTTGGGGAAATTAACCAAATAATAATAATAATAATAATTGAAAGCTTTATTTATATATGAAAAATTATATTCATCATCTTACATACTACACACCATATTTTTTTATTTTTATTTTTTTCTCTTATAAAATGAATGATAAGTAGAAGAATTCAATTAATTTAAGAAGAATAAAACTAAAAAAAAATGTGATGTGTGGGATGATGAGTGGCAAAACTATATATATATAGGAAAACTCTTGTTGACGGAGACTTTTTGCACCGATGCACACCAAAATCTAAAGTGGAAGTTGGATTTAAAATGAAGATAAAACAGTGCGTGTTGATGGAAGGTGGGAGATGATGCCCTTCTTTGAAAAAAATCCTTCAATGCTATGCTTAGCTAACAATCCTTCAATCCTCCTAGTCTTCCTTGCTATGACCTCCTGAAGTCGACGGCATCACTAGCGGCCTGTGCTGAGGTGGAGCTATGTGGAGCTATCCCAACGGGGTCCAATAGGATGGAGAGAATTGAGGGTGGAGTGACCTACAGGTACGAGTCAGCAACACCGACAGCAGCACCTGGGTGTCCATCGGTGTCCTAGCGGTGGAAGTTGATATGGCAGTTGCAGGCAGCGCATTTGAGGGCATCAAACATTCTTTCCATTCCGGCCGGCAAAAACTCGCAACAGCCATCGAGCGCATGCCCTCCAATGCCAACGACATGATTCTTCAGGCACTCCCAATACCTTGGCCTCCCCTTCTACTATTGTGCAAGGGCTAATTCAGGTCCGCCAACTCCATCCCACTAAAATTTTCTCTAAAATAATATATGTTATTTATATAACAAGAAAAAACAAGAAGAAAGCAGAATTACCACCACCGCCACCAAAGACAAGAACTTTATTTTTTTTCTTTCCAGATTTTGACTATATTCTTAAACCCCCAAAGACGAAGCTGAAGCAAGAAGATAAGAGGAGGTGAGAGAATGTGGCCATGAATTTTCCATTCTTCAAAAAGAGTCGTCTCCCTTCAAAGTCACTTATATACTTTTCTGATTTTTGAAAGTTTTATGGATTGTATAGAATAATGAGATATAGATTGTGCTGAAGTGTTTTCCATTGCTTTGAATGTATACATAAATGAGTTTATATACATCACTAGTAAAAACAGAACACCTAACTCACTGTTGTTGTTAGGCTATTTATCAAGTATTCAAAATTCAAATACTTGATTTACACAAGATGACTATAACGTTTAAAATTCAAATACTTGATTTACAGGATCACCATAACCAACTCCTACAATATAGGGACCGTTTCAGCAAGTCTTGAGTCTCTTGAGTCAGCAGGCTTGGAGTCCGGTAATAGTTGGTCTTCAATACGCCCCCTCTATCGCAGGGGAAGATCTCGGACAACTTAACAGTTTGAAACGAGAAGCTACTAGTGGTTTGGTGAGGAGGTCAGCGAGCTGGTCTTGGCTGTTGATGAATCGAACTAAAAGCTTGTTGTTGGCGACAAGATCATGAACGAAGTGAAAATCTATTTCGATGTGCTTTGTTCTTGCATGGAACACAAGATTAGCACTTAAACAGGTTGCCCTAATGTTGTCGCACCACAACACAGGCAGATTCTCAATATGAATACCAAGTTAAAGCGTGGGGGATTGCAACCATAGTAGTTTAGCAGCAGCATTTGCGAGTGATTTGTACCCTGCCTCAGTACTGCTTCGGGCCACCAAAATCGAAGTGAGGTGTGACGTGAAATAAAAAGCCCTTGTGAAACCGTGTGCTTCAAAAATCTCAGAATTCTCTTCACTGTCTACCAATGAGACATTTTTGGATTATGCATAAACTTGCTTACTCGATGAACTGAGTAAGCGATATCAGTCGCATGAAACTTAAATATTGTAATCCTCCAACTATACTCCTATATAAAAACGGGTCTTCAGAATCACCTTCATCATCAACTGAGATATGCAAAGTGGTAGATATAGGAGTGACACATGGTTTGCATTTATCCATTTTGGACCGTTTGAAGAGCTCGACTATATACGTACGTCGAGTTAAGTACAGGCCATCAGTAGAATGTAAAGCCTCGACGCCCAGAAAAAAAAAGATAGCTGCCCCAGATCTTTGACTGTGAATTCTTTTTGTAAAATAGTGATCAAGGTGTTGATTAGTTGAGTATCGGATCCAGTGATGATGATATCATCTACGTAGATGAGGAAAAATATTATCTAAGTTTGAGAGCGACAGATAAATAACGAGGAGTCAGCCTTACTGTCAACAAACCCAAGTTGTAGCAGAGCATCGGTTAGTCGTGAAAACCATTGTCTTCGTGCTTGATGCAATCCATCAAGGATCGTTTAAGTCGACGGAGGAGATGAGGATATTGCGGGTGTTGAAATCCTAGAGGTTGAACCCTGAAAACCTCTTCCTGCAGTGAACCATGTAGAAAGGCATTTTGGATATCAATTCGGCGAAGACACCAAACTCTAGATACTGCAATGGAGAGAACAAGTCGGACAGCTGTAGGTTTAATCACTAGGTTGTAGGTTTCATGAAAATCAACACCGTGTTGTTGATGATAGAACCTGGCCACCGGTCTCACTTTATAGTGCTCAATAGCTCCATCGGCACATCATTTGATCTTAAAGATCCACTTGCAGCCCACGACATTAGCATGCGGATTAGGAGGAACTAAGTCCCAAGTTTGATTTTTAAGTAAAACATCAAATTCCAAATTCATTGTAGCATGCCAATGATTATGTTTTGCAGCTTCAGTGTAGCAAGAAGGCTCACTTTATCTTCTATAATGGCAGCAAGTAGAGCTCTAGGAAGGGGGTGCACGACACTGCCATCTCGTACATGCTTAGGCTTAGAAATATTATTTTTGGATCTAGTAGTCATGGCATGCATATCAGTGGAGCTTGGTTGGACTGCACTTGTAGTCTCGTGGGATACTTGCTGACAGGCATTTTGTGGAAGAGGAAGAGCTTCATCATGTGGAGGATCGGATATTGATGGTGCTGCACAAATTGTTGTAGGCTGCGATGAAGTTTGCAAGGTACCTACAAATGGCAAAATAGAGGAGGACGTAGAAGAGGGAGGTGTGATGGAAGTGGACAGAGCAACTGTATTGGACGTGAGAGTGGACTCGATTGAGGGTGGTTGTGTATACGGGAAGGATTTTTCATCAAAAATTACGTGACAAGAGACATATATTTTCCCACTTGTGAGATCAAGACACTTAAAACCATGGTGGTTGAGATTGTAACCTATGAAAATACATGTTTTTGAGCAAAAATCGATTTTATGTTTATTAAAGGGACGAAGGTAAAGCCAACATGCACATCCAAAAACTTTAAGAAAATGATAACCGAGTTTAGTGCAATAAACAATTTGGTAAGGTGATTTATTTCATAACATAGGTATAGGGAGTCGATTTATCAAATAAACGACTGTAACAAATGTATCTTCCCAAAATTGTTGGGGTAGATGCGAATGAGAAAGAAGTGATAAACCAACCTCAACAATTTGTTTATATCGCCGTTCAATGGCACCCATTTGTTGATGAGTATGGGAACAGGCGATTCGATGTTGAATACCAGTGTTTTGGAAATGAGTTGTTAACTTGCGAAACTCACCACCCCAGTCAGATTGAAACATTTTTACTTTACGCTAAAAAAGGCATTCAACATAGGATTAAAACTGAAGAAAAATAGACTCAACTTCAGATTTTAATTTGAGTGGAAAGAGCCACAAAAATTTCGTGCAATCATCTAGAAAGGAAACATAATAGTGGCAACCAGAGATTGAAAGTACAGATGATGTCCCCCATACATCACTATAAACTAAATCAAGTGGAAACTTGGAAGAAGAATGAAGTGATCGAAATGGTAGGTAGCAGCTCTTGGCACATTGGCAATCTGAGCACACCAGAGGTCTTTATTGGAAGGAGAAAGAGTAAAATCAGACAGCTTGTTTGACGACAGGAGTATAAGCATGACCAAGACGTTGATACCATAACTGGTAGGGAGCACGAATGGCAGGAAAACAGCAAGGATGAAGAGAGGCGGCAGAGCTAGACAATGAATAAAGTCTATCTCTAAACAACCCTCGATGAAGGAGTCTCCCCAAGTAATCCTTAACATCAAAAAAATCATAGTAAAACTCAAAATAAATGTTATTATCTTTGCAAAACCGATGGATGAAAACTAGATTTTTTTTGAATTTCACGAACAAGTAAAACTTGATTTAAAATGAGTGGTTTAACAGAAGTAGAAATGGAAGAAGAGCCGATTTTGGAGATTTGCAAACCTGCACCATTGCCGACATGAATTTGATCAGGACCATCATAATCTTCACTCCATAGATTGAGGTTAGCTATGTCGTTGGTGAGATGATGGGTGGCGCTAGTGTCAGGGTGCCAATCAAGTTCAGATTGTGAAGAGCTTGAGGCTACCAAGGCTAGTGGATTGCGCTGATCAAAGTTGGCAGCATATGTTATATCAAACCTGTGAAAACATATTTTCGCGGTGTGGCCAAACTTACCACATACTTGACAAATAATAGCATCACGGGTGGATGGTCGCGTCCAGAAGGAATAAATTGTTGAGAGCTACCACGGAAACCATGCCCCTTGTCGCGATAGCCACCACGACCACGTGAATAATTTTGGGAAGTCTGTCGAGTAGCAACATTGACACAAGCCTATGGCAGTGGCTGAGTATTATGAGACAGGCAGAACTCTGTAGTGAGGAGAAGAGAGTAAACTTCTTCCAGGATAATAGGATCTTTGCGAGCAAAAATTGTAGTCACAAAAAGGTCGTTGTCATGATCGAGACAGGAAAAAAGGTATGTAACAATCTCATCACATGTAAATGAGTGCCCTGCAACAGCGAGTTCATCAACGGAACGTTTAATTACATAAAATAGTCAGTAGCAGAAAGAGCACCAGTGCGAGCATTAGCAAGATCAGTGCATAACTGTATTACACGAGCTTGTGATTGAGAGGAGAAGGATGTTTCAAGTCCTTGCCAGACACTAGAAGAGGTAGTGTTAGAGACAACCTGAACCAAGATGGTTTCAGTAATGGTAGAGAAGAGAACAGCAAGGATAATAGCATCTTGTCAAAGCCAGTGTTCATAGAGAGGGTTCAGGATAAGAAAGATGACATGAGATTCAGGGTTGGTGAAATCAACGTATTTAAGAGGGGTTGTGTTGGTACCAACAAGATATTCAAAGAGACCTTGGCCATAGAAGAAAGGAATAAGTTGAGCTTTCCAAACATGGTAATTGTCACGAGATAGTTTAGTAATAGTTGGTGGGGTGATAAGAGAGGGAACAACAGAGGAGGAGTGGTCTGACATAGTTGAGGAAGAAGAGGACATGGAAGGACGTAGCTCGGTTGGCGAAATCTGATACCATGTAGAATAATGAGATAGAGATTGTACTGAAGTGTTTTCCACTACTTTGAACATATACATAGATGAGTTTAAATACATCACTGGTAAAAACAGAACACCTAACTCATTGTTGTCATTAGGCTATTTATCAAGTATTCAAAATTCAAATACTTGATTTACACAAGATGACTATAATGTTTAAAATTCAAATACTTGATTTACAGGATCACCATATCCTACTCATATGTTAAAGGGACCGTTCTAGCAAGTCTTGAGTCTCTTGAGTCAACAAGCTTGGAGTCTGGTAATAGTTGGTTTTCAATAGATTGGAAGCTTCAAAAGAGATTATGTCTGTCATGGGCAATGGAAAATTTGTTGTCATATTTTCTCGGTATGGTGAACCAATGAAGCGTGTGATTGCTTCTAATGAAGGCTTCTGTAGACAGGTGACCAAGTTTTTCAATTTTAATGACTTCAGTTCAGAAGAACTAGCCAAGATGAACAATTGAGCAGATGATGGCTTGTTGTATGGATTCAAGTTACACCCATCTTGCACTGAAGAAGCTGTGGCAGCATTGATACAGAGAGAAACAACAAAAAAGCAGCGAAAGGAGTTGAATGGAGATCGAGCATTTGGACCTCCGGTTAAGTTTCGACTTTATAGACACCGATAAACTTTGCACCCTTACCATAAAGGATTTAGAAGCTAGTCTGCGGCTGTTATCACAAGGGGACAAAGATCAGAAATAGTGAAAAAGGGCAGTAGAGGGGAGACAAAGATGATACAGTCGAGCCCCTTTCTTCTTTCATTTTCATCTTTTGCCTTTTCTCTCTTTTTTTTAATAAAAAAACTAAACATTTCCACGTCCATCTTTCATACGCGTTTGTACGCCAAAACGCTTGTAATAGTAGAACTAATATATATATATATATATATATATATAAATTCTACTCATCATCTTCACACCACACAATATACATTATTTTTTTTGCTTACCAAATATATAATGTATAGACGATGAGTAGAATAAATCAAATAGTTTAGGAAGAATAAAACAAAAACAAAATAAAAATAAGTATGGTGTGTGGAGTGTGGGATGATGAGTAGTAAAGCTTAAAAAAAAAAATCATCCACCGCATTAACTAAAGTAAAAATATTGATGTTTAATTATTTTTTTTATAAGAACAATAAACTTTATCACAAGTCTTGTAATTGCACAACAGAATTCTAGCAAGAATATTATCATCATTAAAAACTTGTTGATCAAGCTAAAGGCATTACAAGGATAACCGAAAAAATCATATAAGAGTATACATAAGTTTAAGGAACCCCTAGGTCTCCATTTGGATACGAAATTCTCTCAACCTGTCTCATATCATTATTAAAATTTTCTCAAATTTTCATATAAAATATAATAAACAATTCAATTTTTTCAAATCCTAAAATAATAATAATATTAAAAAATAACATTTTAACAATATTTTATTCAACTCATCTCATCTCATCTCACTATCTAAATGATCCCTAATGGTTGTGATCTTGTATTATTATTGGGCTACTCTCGTATAATAGTTTAACCTGTACTAAGTTCTAAGTATGGATATTTATATGAATTCGTACGTCTTAAATAATTAGTATTAACTGCCTAACAATTTATCTTTCTGTATAGTTTTTATGTGTAGAGTATTATTATAATTTATGGTCACTTTAGAGATATAGGTTATATTTTGATTGTAGAGTGAGTTCTGTAAGGTCTACTTAAGATAAGTTTAGATGTGTTTGATGTTAAATATATTTATAGGAAGTTGAAAAAGGTTGTGTGTCTCACGTATAAAGACGTATTGAGTTGAAAAAGGTTGTGAATCTCACATGTAAAGAAGTTTTGAGTTGAGATGAATTTAGTAATTTAAAAATTAGATACTTGAATGGTCTAAACTGATTGAATGAGTTCGGTCAAAGAACCAAATGTAGCTGTGGCTATAGAAGGTATTGTTAGACAGATAAGCCAAGATTCAAATACCTCCAAAGATCACTCACTACAAGTCCAGAATTTATCTCATGCACCAATAGAACTCCAACACTTATCTGATATACAAACTACAGCGTCTATCCCTCCTGATATATAGGAGTCATAAGGCTTTAGATAAGATTTATATTGTACATATCTACTTCATCTGTAACTATCACATACAATGTAAATGTATATAAATAGAACAATACACACGGCTGAATATATATTAGCCTATTCAGTCAAATATTTACATGGTATCAGAGCATGTATGCTCATGCAATCTCTGATCCTTTTTCTATTTTTCCTATGGCTTCTGCTTCCACTATTTTCATTGCTCCAAACTTCAACCAGTTGGTCTCAGCCAAACTTGATGGGTCAAACTATTTGATTTGGTTGTCTCAGATGGTTCGCATACTAAAAATCAATGACTTGATGGGTTTCATGGATGGTTTCAAACCGTGCCCATCATAATTTCTTCTTGATGATCAAGGGAAATTCACAACTAATCTAAATCCCAAATATGTCCTTTGGCTTAGAAAGGATCAGTTTGTGCCAGGATGGATCAACACCACCTTGTCTAGTACAGTGGCTCCCTCAATTTTTGGTATTACGTCTGCACGTTCTGCTTGGATTACATTGGAAAAGAAATTTGCCTCAAAATATCGCTCTCGTGTTAGCCATTTAAAACGCAAACTTCAAGCTCTCTCTCAAGGCTCACGTAGCTGCTCTGTTTATCTTTATGAGGCAAAGGAAATAGCCGCTCAACTAAGTGTTGCTGGTAAGATTGTTGAAGATGATGATCTGATTACCTATGTTACCCATGGCCTCAATCCTTCATACCTACCCTTATGACCTCCTTGTCTTTAGCCACCAGAGATCAACCTTTATCTTTTGATGATTTCCAAACTGAACTTCTGTCCAATGAAGTACTTTTAGACCACAGTACAAATCTGTTTCCCCAAAAACAAACAATTTTGCATTATTTGCACCCAAAAACACTCAACAATTCTTCAACCGAAAACCAAAATCTCCCAACAGGTCTACCCAACCTTCATTATCAGGACACCAATCCTCCCATTTCTCTTCCCAACGCAAATTCATGTACCATTCTAAGCCAGCATCCAATATAGGCCCACCCCAGTAGAGTTTTCAATCTCCTAAACCTTCACCAAATGCTCCATCTCCTCTCTCACCTTGCCAGATCTGTTTCCGATCCAACTATCGTGCGCTTGACTGCTTTCATCGCATAGATTATGCATATCAAGGGAGACACCCTCCTGCCCAACTAGCAGCCATGGTGGCTCACACCAATGCAGAGCACGAGAATGAAACCTGGTTTCCTGATAGTGGAGCAAATCAACATATCACAAGCAATCTTGAGCAACTCTCTCTTTCACAACCATACACAGGACAAGAGCATGTGGCAGTCGGTAATGGTCAGGGTTTAACTATTGCACACATTGGTAATGCAACTTTTCATACGACCAACACTCAATTACACCTCAAACGTGTATTACACTGTCCTAATGCCTCTGCTAACCTCCTCTTAATCAACCAGTTCTGCTTAGATAACAATTGTTTTTTTTTTTAATTTTAACTGCTTCCCATTTTTTTGTGAAAGACATACTGACGGGGAAGACTCTACTTGAAGGCAGTAGTGAAGGTGGTCTCTATCCATTTCCCATGCAATCTATTTCTCTCAATAAGCCGCTTGCCTTAGCTATTATCGCAGGAGTCAAAGCACCACTTGCAGTTTGGCATTCTAGATTAGGCCACGCATTTATTTCTATTGTATCCCAATTATTGAATAAATACAAGTTGCCTGTTCAAGGTTCAATTCAAAAAATGGATTTTTGTGAGTCTTGTCAACTCGGTAAAGGAAAACAACTTCCATTTCATGCATCAAGTCGTATTTGTGAGTTTCCCTTGGATTTAATACATTCTGATGTCTGGTCGTGTTCTACCAAATCATTAAGTGGCTGCAAATATTATGTCCTTTTCATAGATGATTTTTCTCCATTTTCCTGCCTCTATCCCCTTCATAACAAATCCGATGTTTATCCATGCTTCATTAAATTCAAAACCTTAGTTGAAAATCAATTCTCCCAAAAAATCAAACAATTTAAATCAGATGGTGGTGGTGAATATAAGTCACATCACTTTTAGTCTCACAAATCATGGTATTCTTCATCGGATCACTTACCCCCATACACCCCAACAAAATGGGGTCTCCGAAAGAAAACATCGACATATTGTCGAAATGGGATTATCCTTTCTCGCCGCGTCTCACTTACCATCAACGTTTTGGGTAGATGTCTTTCTAACATCCATTTTTCTCGTCAATCATCTACCTACGCCAATTCTAGAAAATCACAGTCCATACTTTAAACTCTATGGTAAGAATCCAGATTATACTTTTCTTTGCACCTTTGGCTGTGCATGTTTTCCTCTACTTTGTCCATATAATTCTCACAAATTAATGTTCCGTTCCAAGCGATGCATATTTTTGGGCAATAGTGCGAATCATCTAGGCTACAGATGTTTGGATCCTGTCACTCAAAAAGTTTTCATTTCTTGCTATGAATGGATTGCAGTCACCCGAACCCTTGCTCGCGGTCTCTTCCCCAGGTATACTTCTTACTTCGCCTTCATTTCCAATTATTACAAATTCTACTAATTCTTCCTCTCAAGCCATCCATCCCATACAACGTCAACACATTCAGAACAACCCTCCCATGACACATCACCTTCCCCACATGACCAAAAGTCCTCTCTCACCACTCCAGCCTCCTCATTCCCACATCCAGACCTGTATTCTCACGACCCAACCTCATCTCCAATTGCTCAGACTTCTTCTCCCATCACTCAAGCTTCCGCATCCACCACATACACTACCTCGAATCCCTTGCTTCCTAACCCAAATTCTTCTACTTCCACTGCACCTCAACCTTCTCACCATATGACCACCCGATCACAAACAGGGTCCTTAAAACCTTGAGACTTCTCTAACTATCATCTCTATTCCACTAAATACCCCCTACATGCATTATCTATTGTTGCAATTCCATATGAACCCCGTTCTTATCGGCAGACTGCTCTCTTACCTGAATGGTATGCTGCAATGAAGGAGGAGTATGATGCTCTTATGCCTAATAATACATGGACACTCTGTCCTAGGCCTCCCAATCAGAATGTTTTTGGCAACAAATGGGTGTATAAGATTAAGCAAACCCCCACAGGTGAAGTTGAAAGCCTAAAGGCACAGTTGGTTGCTTTGGGATACCTTCAGGAGAAGGGGTTGACTTCACCAAAACATTTAGTCCGGTAATCAAAGCTGCAACTGTACATATGATTCTTTCCCTTGCTGTGCAATTTGATTGGGAAATTACCCAACTAGACGTCTCTAATG
Source organism: Juglans microcarpa x Juglans regia (assembly GCF_004785595.1). Taxonomy (NCBI): domain Eukaryota; kingdom Viridiplantae; phylum Streptophyta; class Magnoliopsida; order Fagales; family Juglandaceae; genus Juglans; species Juglans microcarpa x Juglans regia. The sequence continues at coordinate 24,040,410 of NC_054601.1, read as the reverse complement.
CCTTTCTTCATGACATTCTTGTCTCGATTCTACTTGTCTCGACCATGTGTGCAAGCTCAACAAATCACTATATGGCCTCAAACAGGCACCTTGAGCGTGGTTTCTGAGATTATCCACTACTCTCCTTGAGTTTGGCTTTCTGTCATCACCAGTAGACACTTCGTTATTTGTCTTTCATAAGGGGAACTCTCACATTTTCTTTCTTATATATGTATATGATATCCTTGTAATAGGCACCGATGTTGCTTTGATTCACTCACTAATTAACAAGCTGCAAGCAGATTTCAAGATGAAGAACTTGGGGTCCTATTGGCTACTTTCTTGGCATTCAAGCCACACGAGACACTACTAGACTACATCATAGACAAACCAAGTACGTCCATGACTTACTCCATCGCACCAAAATGGCAGGTGCCGAACCAGCTTCATCTCCATGCACCATGGGATAGAAGCTCTCTTCACATGTTGGTGAACCACTCACCTCATCTCAAATTATAAAGTATCGACAGACAGTAGGGGCACTTCAGTACTGCACATTAACTAGGCCCGACATCGCATTTGATGTTAATCAACTATGTCAACACATGCATCATCCCAACTCTACTCAGTGGACTGCAACAAAACTCATACTTCGATATTTGAAGGGCACCATGGACATTGGCTTGTGGTACACTAAAGGTGATGGTCATCTCCAAGCATTATGTGATGCGAACTTGGCGGGTGATCCTGATGATCGACGATCCACCACAGGCTACACTGTCTTTCTTGGTTCATCTCTCATTACTTGGTCTACTAAGAAACAATCGGTGGTTGCTAGGTCCAGTACGGAAGTCGAGTATAAGGCATTGGCGATGGTCAAGACTGAAGTGTATTGGGTTCGAATGTTACTCCAGAATTTGCATATTACCCTTCATAATGCTCCTACAATATGGTATGATAACAGTGGCACCATTGCACTTGCTTCCAACCAAATATTCACAGGTATTAAATATTTTTAAAATTTTAATGATGGCTACTGTTTTATTAAAGGAAAAATCTAATTACAAGCAATTCTGCGTATTAATACGCGCATCCATTCAATATGATTGATCAAAAAGTAGATTTTATTGAAAACAGTGCTAATTTGAATTTAAAATATGAAGGTAATAATATTAGTACGCAGATTAGTATGCAAACTTACTTATATATAGTAAAACTCTTTATTAAAATATGGAATTGAAATCATTAAAATGGAGTTGAATTCAGGACAGTTGAGTTAGAGCATAATCAAAGCTGTATAGCAAACCTTCCCGGCTTTATGATACTACTAACGTCATTGATGATGCTTATCTTGGCTTGACGTGACTTTGAACCCGGCAGCTTTGCGTAGAACTGTTAAGGATCAAAAATAAAGAAATTAATTAATTAATTCACTTCTAAAATATTAAATACTAAAACAAATATTAACGAAGACGGCAACTTAGAAATATTATTACATAAAATGATAATATCTTATTCTACAAGATTTGGGCAATCTAGCTATCCAGGTCGGTTAATCTTTGTGATGGACGGCAGAATTGTCAAAATTTCAGGTGCGGCCACGTCAGACATATTAGAAATCAGAAATAAAAATATATAAAAAATTAATTGAAAACTTCTAAAAATTATTTTTTGAGAAAATATTATCCAAAAAGTCATTTTTTATGCATCTAGACATGCACGCATGTAGCTAGCTAGACTGTGCATGGTTTGAACACAACGTTGCCGTTTTATTCTACTATATACGTACGTACCAACCATGTTTAAAAGTCCAAGAACTTGTATACTTACGCTCGAGATGGTGCTTTGAAGAGAATTCCATAGGGTTGGAAGGGCCTTGCCATGCACGACCTCACACTCAGCTTCAACACGCAGATTTCTGCACCTCACTTCTACAGTAGGCAACTTTACACCAACCCTACAAAACGATATATATTTATGCCCGGCCAGCCGGAAAGCCGTAAATGAACTGAAATTTGATTCGGATAAACTCGATTCAAGCTTAGTTCATTTCATAAATATTGATTTAAGTTGTTCTAACTTTATCATGACAATATTATAATTAATATTTAGTGTTCATCGATCAAATTATTTATTAAAGAGTGTTCATCGATCGAATTCATGAGTTTTAGTGTCAAAAATTGTGTTCTATGTATGACTATCGCACTCATTCCTTTCATATATATTCATGATGCTACACAAATGTGTTTGCGTTTAGAGATGCAATATATATCACGCTTATGCATGATTTTTAGGAGGGATTTTTTTTGTCCATACTTTTAAAAGAAATTACACAGATAGATAGATAGATAGAGAAAAAAAAAGAGTAAAGGGCGGGCTTACTTGTCTATTCGGTTTCTAATTTTTTGCAACAAGTGATGGTTGTCATTCTCAATCTGTTTGACGAGCTTCTCTACAAAGACTTGCCGTTCTAGAGCCCCGAGTTTCGTAACATTAATCACTTGTTTTCCTTTCTTTTCAACAGCACCACCACCTTCAACATCAACATCAACATCAACATCAGCATCCTTATCAAATAGAGAAGATCTCAGCCGCTCAAATGTAGGTAATCTCTCAATTTCAGCCCACTGTAATGCGTATTCAACGTCACCATCTCCTTTTGCAGAACTCAATCCTGAAGTACTGCTTCGGAAACTTGAGGTATGCCGCTGAAAAGATGATCTGATGCTTCTTCCCATCTCTGCCAACTCAATTCTCCTTGACTCTATCTCATCTATACTAACTATCTGAGCCATGTCTTTTTCCTGAACTTGGAGAACTTCAACTAGCAGAGTTATATGCATATATATCAAGACAAGCAAGACTTTCGGACTATATGATTGATGAAGCAAGGATGATGCATGCAGTACTAATCATGCTCTTGAAAGCCAAGCTAATTTAAAATATTACTAGAGAGAGATGCTTCTGTTGTTGATCACTTTAAGCCAACTTCTGATTGATCGCGCATGAAGGCTGATGCATGCACTCTTCATGCATGTTCTTGGCAGCCAAGCAAGTTGAAAGATATTGCTCGGTACAGCCAAGCATGTTACTCAAGCTTAACCAAAATAAATCCTTTTTAATGCTCAGACCATAACTTATATATATATAGATATATATATATATATATATATTATATAAATGGTTTTACAAACACATGCGTGGAGCCAATTAAGTCCCTACTTAATATATATATATATATATATATATATATATATATATATATATATATACACACACACACATTAAGAGTGCTGCTAGGTTGCTGCCCAATAGAGATTGATGGGGGTGCCTCCGGATAAAATTCACTTTTTTAATTAATTGAAAAGTAAGATAAAAAATAAAAGTTGAATAAAAGTTGAATGAAAGTTAATAGTTGAATAAAATATTATTAGAATATTCTTTTTTAATATTATTATTGTTTTGAGATTTGAAAAAGTTGAATTGTTTATTAATATTTTGTGTGAAAATTTGAAAAAAAATATAATAATAACATAAGATGAAATAAAAAAAAAATACTTTAACTATCCAAACAGGACCTCGTTGAAAGATTTTTTGTATTTTTACATGATGGTCAACTTACCGATATCTTAGCATCATGAATAACCACTTATATATATAATGTCATCCCCAGGAAATTAACTTAGGGAAATGCTTGTCTCAATAGCGGGTTTTGATAATGGTTCCTGATTTTTTTTAATTTAATGATTAAGAAAATATTTTTTAAAATTGTTGTAAATTTTTTTAAAATATTTTAAATGATTAAAAGAATATATGAAAAAAACAAAACAAATACACTTGTCCGAAAAATATCTCGAAATTCTCGGTGGCTAGGTCCACTCATTAACCTAGCTAACAATCTTATTACAGGCCACCAATCAAAGGTTAATAGAAAATACTAGCATGTCGTCTAAATTTTTTTTTATTTTTTATTTTTTATTTATTTTTATTTTGGTAGTTGATGTATTTAATTCTTATTTTAATGATTAAAAAAATAATTTTTAATATATTAATATCTTTTTTTTAATTTAAAAAAATAAAAATAAATAAATTGTACTAGCGGATGCCCCGCGGTCAGCGGAACGCTAGCACGACTCAAGGTTAATTTTGGTCGGGTTAAGTACATGATATCATTCCGACAAGAGTATGTCTTGAGTTCATCGATTGCTTGTATTCTCATGATTATTGTGAGGCGGCCACCATAGTACGTATTACGTACTTGCCGCGTGCAAGATATACGACTGCTCTGGAATTGTTGTATATAAATTTAGGAAAATGTCAGCATGACTCTAAGATATGTCCATCAAATATATTCATTTATATTTTTTAATTTTCTTAATAATTAAGAAAAGGATTATTAATAAATTTGTATTTTTTTATTTTTAATTTAATAATTAAAGAGGTTTAAAAAATATGTAAAAAAAAAATATTTGCACTAATGTATATATTTAAGATGCACTTTGTGACGCCCCGACTTCCACGTACAAAAAACACAGGAATCGTGACGTCAGGATGATGACAACTCAGTCACGCATCCCAACGAAAGTGTCAAGTGTGTATATGCAACAGAGTACAATAAACAACGCAGCGAATAATATAAATAAGTCTACTAAGTACCAGAATTTTAAATACAAATATTCAAAACAAATCATCTTTAAAAAGTTATACAGTCATCCCAAAATATATTACAAAATAAATACATAAATAATTGATAAAGCGAATCTCGATAAACGAGAGCAATCTCAGATCACTCCTCCAACGGAGCCAAGCTTAAGACTCGTCATCCTTATCTGCATCAAAATCTGCGATACCATAAAATGGTACCACAGGTAAGTATAAACCAAACAACCATGAGATAAAAACATATTGATGCAACCAACATGCATGCATATGATAAAATATGCATCAAATCCAATATCATTTTTCTCGAAAATGAATATTTTCCAACACAAGCCAAAATCCCATTTTGGCCCAAAAACAATAATCTTTCATTTTGCCAGAAAATGACCCAAGTCAATAAAACATCATTTTTCCAGAAAATGAATCACATAAAATCCTTTTATTCAACACACGCTATTTTTCCAGAAAATAGCCTATTAATCCATTAACCAATGCACCATGATCTCCCCTAGGGATCATCCGCACATCTTGGTTTCGTAGCGATGCTCAGTTTCGCGCCCAGCGCGTTCGTGGCCAAGCATCCACTACCCAATGAGCGATGCCCAGTTCCGCACCCAGCGCGTTCGTGGCCAAGCATCCTCTAGCCCCCGCCAGCAGAGGGGCTATGGAGTCGGCACGAGACCATCTCGTCCGATCCCATTGTCGCCCAGCGACAACTCAGGGGACGTCACTCAGTATATTCCGCTCCCGAGTGACCAGAGGAGCTCCACCGAGATAATACCCCATCTCGGCTTGGGGTTGTGATACACAAGCACCCAAAATCCTTTAACACATGAAAATCCAGTTTTCATGAAACACATGAACATGAATGCATGTATACGAAAATCCAGTTTCCTTTACAAACATGATCATGCGTGCAATATGTCATGTACCTGAACAACACCATACCAACGACCAACATTTTACAATACCAATCAAACACACAACTATGTCCACAATCCATCCGACTCCCGAACTACTCGGACTCAGTCCGGCATGTCTAACCAGATAACAATAATATGAGTTAGTGTAAAAATATATTTAAATCACAATAGTTCTTTGGAAAAATACGATTTTCGAAGGATCCCGCAGGTGCAAGAAGTGGTGGCTCAGCAACGTAACAGTGTAAAATGCACTGTGGCCGTGAGTCTCAAATACCCATTTTTGAACGGAGACAAACCAAGATCCGAAATTGATAGGGTAGGGCTTAGAGTTGTCAGTGAAGCTAGTGGTAATGGTGGTTGAAGTGCAAAAATACTCAAAATGGAAATAAAGTTGGATGTGCTGCACCGGTGACGGATCAGAGCTGGGGTTGGGTCCATTGGGTTGCTCTAAGGTCGAGAATGAAGTGGTGAAGAGTTGGTGGCCCGACGGCGGCGCTGGAGCTCAAGATGCACCGCGGCTTTGAGGAGTTCGTGGTGGCTAATGGCGGTGCGAGAGAGACTGAAACTAAAGAGGGCTGGTCGCCGAAGGAAGGGGAAGCTGGAGGGCTGGGTGATGTCGGCCATGGCGGTGAGGCGGTGGCACACAAGCACCAAAAGCCGTGCGGCTTGAAGCTACGCGTGGGGGAGTTTTTTGGCACCGGAGGGGCTGAAAACACGGGAGTGGGGAAGGAGGCGGGAAAGGGCAGTGCATGGCGGCGCTGTGGGTGGAGGAGAAAAACGGACGGGAAGAGGAAGAAGGCTGTGGCGCGCGGGAAGAGAAGCAAGGGAGAAATAAGGAGAAAAAGAAAGAGGGGAAAGAAAAAGAGGAGAAAAAGAAAAAAAAAAAAGAAAAAGTGAGGGAAAGAAATGAGGTCTAATCCTTACATCTTGGGTCACAAAATGATCCAACGAAAATTATTTCAAAACAACAAGTCAATTAAAATAATTTAAACGTAATGATACAATGAAAATAAAATAATTTAATCTAATAATAATTTAATTTAAAATAAAGAACAATTTAAATGCATCACAATAATAAATATTAAGAAAACATAAAAAATTAATTTTCACAATTTAAAGATCTTAAATAAACCATTTAAAAATATCTGATAATTTTAAAACAAGAGAATAAATTTTTAAATTAATAAAAATAATCCTTCAATGCAAATACACTAAAATACAGGATGTTACACACTTGATGTGCACCTTATCATTGTCTATAAATTTATATACACAAAAATATAAATTTGAGGTGATTAGTATACTACTCTGGATTTAAATATAATCTGATGAATATTTATAATATTGTTGTCCTGATCTTCACTTGGATATGTGTGTGTGTGGTTGCCTTTAATTTTGAGTGCATGGTCTATGGTTGGGTTTTGACTCTTGAGTCTTCCCATGTCCTCATGAACAGTATTATTGTTTGATACTAGTATTTACACTTTTTTTTTTTTTTCCTTTTGCTTGGATGCTTGTTTTTAGTGCTTTTTTTTTTCTTTTTTTTCTTTTGGAGCAGTATATATTTTTACTTGATAGGCAACATGAGTCTGTTATATAGGCAATTTGCATTAATTATCTTGGTCACTCGTACGCTTTATCTTCATTCTAAATTTAGCTGTTATTTAATGAAAAATAGTAATCTAATTATCTTAAATATCACTAGAATTTTCTTGTAAATTGTAATTACCAAGACATAAACTCATATATATATAGATTTTTGGGTAAAAATTTATGGTGATCGGTAAATTGGAGTCTCAAAAATGTTAGTTGTATGGCCGAGATCAAGCAAGCATGATAAAATCATTGATAAAATTAGTTTTTGATATATATATATTTATGAAATAAAAAAATTATATAATACATATATGCGGGTAGGTGGGTTGTGATCCACACTTGGGCCCTGCCCGCCTACTGAATTTTATTAAAAAAAAAACTGCTTGCATGTTTGCTTGATGTAAGGGTTGAGCAAGGGTGCTAGGTGGGCTGAGTGTGGGTGCTGACCGACACCCCTATCTGACACAAGTTTATTGGATAAAAGTCTTGTAAGTGGTTTCTCCAACCAAAACTGGAGAGAAGATTGTATTTACTCTGTTTTGACCAAACTCTTAAATTGACCTATCTATCACTTTTAAGGGGTTAACTATTCTTTGAACTAAGTTCAATGATTAGAAATTTGCAGGACTTTGTGAGACCAAACTAGTCAGAATAAAGTAGCCATAATTTCTTATGCTAACATTGGATTAAGGAGAACTTGGAGGCATTGGAAAGAAGACTTGGTTCTATATGAATTCATGTTTTATGAAGATATTCAAATTCTAATGTTTACCAAGTTAAAATAGCTTGGCATTGGCTCAAATGGAAAACTAGACAAAGAATTTGCTTGACCTTTGCTCAAGCTAAAAATTGGACAGAGGGTTCGCTTGATGTTGGTTTCGATATTGGATCGAGCAAAAATAACATGAAACACGATTTCACGTGGATTTGAAGTCTCTAATGACCTAAAGAAGTCCTACCTATATATAGGTTATTATGCATGACTTCAAGGGTAAAGAGAGGCCCTAACAACTCCAATATTATCTTTATTGAATCCTCAAGATAATCTCTCCTTGATTATTTTCATTATACCAAATCACAGACATGCCTACAATCACATAATTGCCTTAAGATAATTTTCATTATACCAAACCACATAAATTCCTAATCACTGAAGTTGTAATTTGAAGCATAAAAAGTTCTTACATCAAGTTGATCCATATGAAAAAGACTAGAGGTTTAACTCTAGAGACACTATGCGGTAGGAGGCAAATCAGTCATTTGACGGGATTGCAAGTTGGCTTTTTTGGAGGTACAAAGAGTTTGTAGTAGGAATAATTTGTAACAAAAGTAATCTATAGTTCATACCTTTAAGTTTGCTAGCCCTGGAGTAGGTTTAGATTTTAAATAGGCTATTCAAATGATTTTGTAATTCCTTCCTAAAATCTCTAGGTTGATTGTATTACTCCTTTCTTAAATTTTGGTTTGGATTAAATACTAAAATAGTCCATATGGTTTTTTCGTTAGACAGATTAGTCCCTATATTTTAATGTTGAACTTTTTACTCCCTATACTTTTAACTTTGATCAAATTAATCCTTCCATTAGTTTGCTCTTTATAATCTTTTAAAATGACTTATATTAGTATCAATCATTGAGTATCACTTATCATTGAAAAACTAAAATTTAATTCTAAGGAAAAAAAGTCTTGATGACTCAAGCAATACTTGACTCACACACCCTGACATGGGGTGCCTAGGCACCCAACCGCATAAGTGTGCCCAGGTGTTGCCTGGCTGCAAATCACGTCAACTCGAGTCGACCATGAGAATTAAGATACTATTAGGAATAAAATATGTTGAAGAATAATAGGTCTTTCAACATAAGACCTTCCATGAGAAGGAAAGATGGGACATAAAGTATTAAAAAAAAAACACTAGGGATACAAAATGATCTCACAAACTGACTTGGCACATTATCAATGTGCACGCCAATTAAGTTTTCTTTCTTTCACCCCCAGCCCCAGCCCCGTCCCCGTCCCCCCACCCAATTCTTTTCCCGAAGCCTAGTGAGAGAGAGATCATGTGAGAGAGAGCATACCTATCAGTGAGGTGTGACGATGAAGAAGTCCCCTTCTTGTCAAATATTGTGTGTGTGTGTGAGAGAGAGAGAGAGAGAAATGAGATAGCGAAATCAATGAAGGGCAAGAAAGGGGGGAGGAATGGAGATGTCGGAAAGGGATGAGGAAGATGGCTGGCCTGCGGTGAGGGGCGAGGGAAATGACAAGGTTGTGGCAGTGCTAGTCTGCAACAAAGGGGGGTCTCCTGGAAAGGGGGAGGAGGGGAGGGGTGCGGGGTGCAGTGAAAATGAAAAAAAAAAAAAAAACTGACGTGGCCCACTAGCACTATGCCATGTCAATTTGTGGGATCCCTTTGCGTTTCCAACAACTCTCAAATATTGAAGTTGCTTAAGGTCTCGTCTGGTTACACAAATGAGATGAAATTTGAAATCTATAAATAACAGTGAGATAGTTTGTGAATAACAGTGAAATGGTTTGAGTTAAGATGTCTTATAGGGTTTTGGGAAATTAGAGAAAAAGTTGAACAAAAATATTATTAGAATATTTTTTTATATTATTTTTATTTTGAGATTTGAAAAAGTTGAATTATTTTTTGTGTTTTATTTGAAAGTTTGGAAAAGTTGTAATGATTAGATGAAAAAGTTAAAAATTTGAAATTGAAAAGTGTTTATGTTTAACTGGTATTTGGATGTTGATATGAGATAAGTTGAGACCATTTGTGAAACCAAACGAGGCCTAAAACTAAAGAAATGATGAGGTTTATATAAGATGAAACATAAAGCAAGAGAGGGCATAGACTAAAAGAGGGAGAACGAGATTAAAAAAAAAAAAAAAAAAGAGAGACTTTTAGACAAAAGAGGAGATTGGACTTTTGAGGTTGAAGGCCTAGAGGCCCTTCTTCTTCGTCCTTTACAAGGGACTTCAACAAAGGATGTTCATCTTGATTGAGAGAACGAAACCAATTGAATCACTAATTGTGTGAATGGAGGAATGAGATGAATGAGAAATTTAGAGAATAACATAAATGAGTATCGAATAGAGAAGAAATTGTGAGAAGATGTGCGATGAAAATATTACCGTTCAATAAAGGTGGAGAGAGAACTAACATAAGAAATTTAGATAGCTAAGTTACTGTTTACTATAGGCAACTACTGTAGCTCATAACTAGATGACTCATACTAGACTATTCTAATGCATACCAATTTTTCTTCATCTTGGCCATATTTTAGATAGTGCAAGCATATGGCTAAGTAAATGTCAATACTTTTAGACAAATCTCCAACCAAATGCTCTTTATAAATTAATTGATCTTTTTTTTTTTTGGAAGATAAATATTTTAGCCATAAATAGATATTACAAAAGCAAACCCGCAAAATGGCGTAACTTGATGTATTACGTTAGCTTATAAAGTTACTTTTATTATAAAGTAGATCTAATGTATCAAATGCAGACATGTTAGTTTATAGATTTACTTTTGTATGATTTCTTTATAATTGTAGCACTTCTATTTCGAGAATGGGGAACACACACGTGCAAGGCAAGTTCCATCCTCACTAGTCTTCAAGATAAATTTAGAAAACTTTTATTGCATTAGATTTTTCTGGATGACTGTGCATTGATAGTAGATTTTTCATGATGATTGTGAATTGATAGTTTATGGGAAGAGAGAGGGAGATGTGTTACCGATTTTAACACCATTGCTTTCTTTGTTTTCTATGTTCACCAAGAACGAAACTCTATGGGACATGCTGAATATACTAAATTAGTGCTTAAGAGGGAAAACCACTGCTTGAAACTTATGATCTTTCATTATTATAAAAATAGATCTTTCGTTATTGTTATGTTAAATGTATCCCTACACTGATACATGTGATGTTATTTTAAAATATGAGTTCCAATCTCTACCACATAACACAAGGTTATTAACCAAGATTTTTTTGTTCAATGGCCAACACAAAAAAGGAGACGAGAAAAAAAAAAAAAGAGAGAAAGAGATGAAATTCAGTGGAAACGCAGTGTGAACAGGCACAATGTAATAGCCCAACCCACCCATTTCCCCATTCTTTTTTCCCCCATTTTCCCTTTCCCCACCCCCAAAATTCCCATGACTTAAAACTCTCCCTTTTGTGGCGCCCACGACCCCCATGTAAGGAGACACGGGAATCGAGACGCTGGGATGATGACAACAGGGTCACACATCCCAACGTTAGTGCCAAGTGTGTGTACATGCAACAGTGTACAAAAACAACGCAGCGGATAATTAATACAACTAAGTACCAGAATTGTTAATACATTTTAAACAATCAGTAAAAAGGTTTAAAAATTATACAGTCATCCAAAATAAATATTTTACAAGTCTCAAACCAAAACGAGTGATCTTAGATCACTCCTCGGGCGGAGCCAAATCCTCAGGCTCACCCTCAGGCTCATCTGCATCAAAATCTGCGTTACTTTAGAACGGTACCGCTGGTTAGTATAACCTAAATAACCACGAGATAAAAATACATTAATGCTACCAACATGCATGCATATGATGAGATATGCATTAAATCTAAAAATACTATTTCCTCCGAAAATAGATATTTTCCAACACACGCCAAAATCCTATTTTGGCCCAAAAAGAATACTCCGTCATTTTCCCAAAAAATGACCCAAATCAATAAAATCTCATTTTCCCAGAAAATGAATCACATAAAAACCTTTTAATCAACAAACGCTATTTTTCCAGAAAACAGCTCATTATTCCATTAACCAATACACCATGATCTCCCCTAGGGATCATCTGCACATCCTGACTTCATAGCAATGCTCAGTTCCGCGCCCAGCGCGTTCGTGGCCAAGCACCCACTACTCAACGAACAATGCCCAGTTCCGTGCCCAGCGCGTACGTGGCCAAGCATCCTCTAGCCCCCACCAGCAGAGGGGCCACGGAGTCGACACGAGACCATCTCGTCCGATCCCGTTGTCGCCCAGCGACAACCCAGGGGATGTCACTCAGTATATTCCGCTCCCGAGTGACCAGAGGAGCTCCACCGAGATAATGCCCCATCTCAGCTTGGGGTCATGATACACACGCACCCAAAATCCTTTAACACATGAAAACCCAGTTTTCATGAAACACATAAACATGAATGCATGTACACGAAAACTCAGTTTCCTTTACAAACATGATCATGTGTGCAATATGTCATGTACATGAACAACACCATACCAACAACCAACATTTCACAATACCAACCAAACACACAACTCCATCCACAATCCATCCGACCCCCGAACTACTCAGACTCAGTCCGGCATGTCCAACCAGTTCACAATAATATGGGTTAGTGCAAAAATATATTTAAATCACGATAGTTCTTTGGAAAAATACTTACAGTACTATATAATAATTTCTGAAGGATCATGGAGCTGCAAAAGGTGGCGACACAGCAACGTAACAGTGTAAAATACACTATGGCCTGAGTCTCAAATACCCACTTTTGAATGGGGACAAACTAAGACCCGAAATTGATAGGATAGAGCCTAGAGAAGTCGGTGAAGCCAATGGTGGTGGTGGTTTGCTGTGGGTGGCGGCGCAAATGGTGGTTTTAGGCCAAAAATACCCAAATCGGAAATGGGGTTGGATGTGCTTCACCGGTGACGGATCGGAGCTGGGGTTGGGTCCATTGGGTTGCTAGGAAGTCAATGATGAAGAGGTGAAGAAATGGTGGCCGGTGGTGGCGTGACAGCAGCGCGCGAATGAAGTGAAGGCCGCGGCTTTGGGCGGTTCGTGGAGGCTACCGGCGGCGCAAGGGAGGCTGAAGTTGGAAGGGTGTGATCTTCGGCCGGAAGGGAAGAGGTTAGGCTGGGCGGTGAGGGCCACGTCGGCGGCGCAACGGCGCAAGGAATGCCGCGGCTTGCGCCATGCGTGGAGGAGAACAACGGAATGAGGGGGGCTGGAATTTAGGAGGTGGGGTCGCCAGCTGATGGGGAAGTGAATGGTAGGGGCGGTGACCGACACGAGCGGCGCACGGCGGTGCTGTCGGTGGAGGAGAAAACGGACGGGGAGCGAGCGCAGGGGCTGCGCGCGCTGGGAGAGAAAAGGAAGAGGAAGAAATGGGGAAAAAGAAAAGAAAAATGAGAAAAAGAAAAGTGGGGAAAAGAAATGAGATTCAATCCTCACATCTTGGGTCACAGAAAATGATCCAACAAAAATGATTTTAAAACAGCAAATCCATTAAAATAAATTAAACGTAATGATACAATGAAAATAAAATAATTAAATCTCACAATCAATTAATTTAAAAAGAAGAACAATTTAAATGTATAACAATAAATAAATATTAAGAAAACATAACAATTTAATTTTCACAATTTAAAGATCATGAAAGAACCCATTTAAAATATCCGATAATTATAAAATAAGAGAATAAAATTTTGAATTATTAAAAATAATCGTTCAGTGAAAATACACTAAAATACGGGGTGTTACACCTTTATTCTCTCACAAGCCCCTCCTCTGGTTCTCTCTCTATGTGTGTTTGATAATCTATTTATGTCTCTATTTCTCTGTTTCCCTATCAATTCTTGTCTTTGGAATGTAATAATCTCCACCCATAGCCACTACTCTAGGCCATTTTATCACCACCAATGATAATATTAGGTAACTTCTTCTTCCTCATAAGGAGTATATATAATGAGTTTCGAATATGAGACTTGTTAAGATTTGAATTGTTGAGAGCATATACTTGTTTAATTATTTTGTTGGGATGTGTTGAAGATAAGTTTAATACTCAAGTGTAAGTGGCGGGTGTGTATAGTTCGGAGTTGGTGAAATTTTGAAAGATTGAATCTTTGATCAGTTTTTTTAACGTGCCTAGATGTTTTCAATTTGTCTAGGTTCTTAACAAATCTCAATTTGGGTATTAGTTAGAATTAATCCATGTTTATGTCACGGTTATATGATTGAGTTTAGACCTTATTTTAGTGTAGAAGTTGACCGATTGTAATGGCCTTAAAATAGGTTCCGATTGACCATTTGCGAAGGAATTTCCTATGATTATTTTGACCAAAAATCGAAGTAAGTGGCTCTTTAATGGGATTTTTTTTTTTTTTTGCTAAAAGAATTGGTTGGTTTTGTTTAGAATTGTGCACTTTGGTATTATATTTCAAACTTGTGTAAACTTCAAATTTGTGTACATTGTTTTGCTATTTTGGCACTACTTATGGGAATTGATCAAATTTGGTAATAGTTGGAATGTTTGAAAAATGCTACGTGGCTTATTAAATTTTGAAAATTAAATGTGAGCATGCTATTTTTTCTTGAGCCCATGATATGAATGTCTTTGTGACATGTTTGATGCCCCTCGTGATGTGATGTCTTCGTGACATGATATCTTTGTGGTATATTGATGCCCTCGTGACATGATGTCTTCATGGCTTGATATCTTTGTGGTATATTGGTGATTTCCCTATTATCATGTGGCATTGAATATGATATTTGGCTGAACATATTGTTTGAGATTAAATTGTACTACTTACATTATATTTTTATTGGAAACTTATTCACTCTCTTATAGTAAAAAAAACTGCAACTCCCACACTCCTATTAAATTGCTACTTACTGAACACGTAGCATGTAACAAATCAGCCCAATAATTCTAAGGTTGGAATATTGGTGATTTTTATTGGGCTTAAATTATATTTAATAGGCAATATTGAATAAGCCCTCGAGTGATAAGTCATTGAGGTTGATTAGAAGTTTTAATTAAACTCAATAACTAGGTTAAATCTCATTTATTGTCTATTGAACGAGTTAGACTCCTTTCAGAATTTAAAGATCGGTCATTAGAGATTTATTTCAATTTAAAATCAGCATTGATTGAAGTTTCCTACGTAGTCTCAGTCACCTTCAATATTGAATGGACTACTAGATTAGTGTCACTACATGTATTATCGGATTCCAACTCGAACTCGTTGGTACCTTCTCCCAAATCTCTCTTAATTATATTCTCTTCCGTGTGTTATTTGAAAAAATCATAAATCTTTGTATGTGCAGCAGCTGAAACCAAAATACCCAGTCTAGAACCGTGCGTATCCCACGTTCACCATGTCAATAGCTGACTACCTCATTCCTTTCACATCACCCCTCACATTTTCTCTCTCATTCTCTCTCACATGTGTTTTCTCTCAAAGGTCTTGGTTAATCTATTTCTCTCTCTAGGCAACACCAATCCTATGAAAGGAAGTCTGTAATAGTCTACTAGAAATTCAAATACGAAATTTATATAGGTTTTAGGAACCTCGTAAAAACTCCATAAGCTTTCACAAATTGACTAGTCGCATAGGTTTTGATATGTTAGTATAATCAGTATTACCACTCATTTGGAGGTCAAAAATACAATTTTATTTATTTGAGATAGTTAGAAGAGTCATAATGGGATACGGTCTACGCCATTAGACTCAAAGAAATATTTAAGATTTTATGGCACAATAAACTCATTTTCAGTTTTCGAACAAAACGTCAGTTCAAAAACGCATTTTGATTATTTTGAACACTTCGAAGTTGATTTTTTATAAAAGAATTGCACTATTATAGGTTAGTACGTTTATTTAGGACCTTTCAGTGTAAAGTTTATTTTTCACTTTTTAGAGTGAATAATAACCTCGATAGTAGCACCAAGTACAGTGTTTTCAAAATCACAGTGTGGAATATACAAATTAGGTTAGAAAAGTTTTGTTTGGACACTTGGCAAGATTTTAGTCACACTTGGTGAATAATATTAGACACATGGCACTAAAAGGAACCATGAGATGGAAATATGAAGGAAATCAATTTGTGAGATCATGCCACCTAAGTAAAATACTATTTATTCAATCATCCGTTTTGTACCAAACCAAAAAGGGTTTCACCTAAGTGAAATCGTAAATACATAGAATCCAATTGAAACACCAAAAAGTTTGGATAAAACTGAAACCCTAAACTGTTACCCCAAACCCCAAACTTGATTTCGAAACCCTAATGGATCCGACTTTTAGTATTGTTTTTAATCACTTGATTAAATCAATTCCTCCTGCTATTAATCCCACATATTCATGTTATGACATTATTATTCCACCTTTTAAATCTTGAAAAATTGATTGGGCTAAGAAAAATTAGATCTGGGCTTGATAGCTTCTCAAACCCTAACGAAACTCTCTTGAAACCCCAAAATGAAGCTCATTTGATTAAGGCCCATTAGGCTTACGAATTTTGGCCGCCTTGGCAAAGCTTGTTGATAAATTTTCCACGCACCAAAGGCTGACCACTCACTGACCACTCCTTGTTGAGAAAGCAAAGACCACCTCCCCACAACCACCAACATGGCACCTCAAGGCAGCCCATAACATGGGCCGTTTTCCCCTTGTTTTGGCCAAGACTTCCATCACTCAAGTGTTACTCAAGACCTCACTTCACCCTTCAATTTGTGTAAGAAGAGTGCAGACAATTCACTTTCTCATTTTATCTCTTTTCCCACACATTTTCTAAAGAGGAACTTAGAAGCTCTCTTGGGTAGTTTTCTGAGGCTAATTGCTTGAGTTTTTGAAACCCTTGTAAGTGTTTTCTCATAATGATTCCTTCATGAAAGTTGTTACTCTTTGAGTCTAGTTTTTGAGGTACCTTTTTTGTTTGATTTCATGGTCTAGTTTCTATCTAAAGTTGTTTTAACCATAGAAAGGTCATTCTCGACAATAAATTGGATAGTGTGTTGTATTTTGACGTTTTTGACTAAGCTAATGAACAAATCTTGGGCCAAAAGTTTTATGGAGTGTTTTTAACATGTTTGTATGAATTTTCTTGAAGGACTCATTGCATGAGAAAAGCTTTTGTTAAAATATTTTCTCAGATCTAGAAAATTAGAAACTAGAAGGAGAAAAACAATTTCTGTTTTAAGAAAATTTGGACCTTTTGTGGTTTAATCTAACTCTAAGGACTTTGATTTTTTTTATTTTATCTTCCCAAGCCTTTGATCTACTTGTTAGGATGTTGGTTTGAAGATTTTAAGTGTTTATTTGTAAAGATATGATTTTTATGTATAAGGAGACTCGGTTATGTAAAGAATATGAGGTTTTTGGATAGATCCATGTTTTGGATGTTATTGGTTTGAAGTTTTTATCAAGATATGTTTCAGATCAAGTGTTTGATCATATCAAAGTTGAGAAAAAAATTCTATTTTTGTCTAAGTGTTGGTGCCGAGTACTTCAAGTGAGATTTTGTGATTTTTGGTGACTTTTATGTGTTGATTCAAAGCATGTTAGTTCTTAAGAGTATGTTATGAACATTTTAGAAGAAAGTTTTGAATTTTTTGGAGTTCTAGAATATATTTTTAAATAGAATCAAAATCTTGAGATTCAAGGGTTTGTATTTTAGTTAAAAAGTTTGGATCTTTTAATTAAAATGGATTGTGTTTCTGTTAAATGAATTTTTGTTGGTTGTGTTAAGCATACTTCTAACTATAGGATGTGATGATCTATGTTACAATATTTTGGTTTACGTATGAGTGTTGAAGTTGGATAAAATTTCAACAAAGATCAAAGAGAAAATGCCTAAGGGTGTTTCAGCCATAGTGTGTTTTTCATGGTTATGAATTGTTTTAAATTTTTCTAATTAGATATTTTAGTTTAGGACAAAATTTACATGAGGAATGTAAATTTTGTGATTTTTAAAATTAGGATGTAAAATCTTTAAGTTATGGGTAAAATTGTCATTTTTCTACTTGTAGAGGGAAAAATGATAATTTTACTCTCAATTAGCATTTTTCATATTACTACGTTATTAGTGATAAAATTTCTAACATTAAGAATCATTACTTATAGTTTCTCGTGTTTTGTGTTTTTTCCCCTAAACGTGACAATCATTGTAAGTTATCTCCTAATTTACTATTGAATTACTATGTATGTATGTGGATAAGAGAAATAATGTTCATGTAATTTTGTTACCCTATATGCCATGTTACATCATATATGTCTGTTACTTAATACATTCTACCACATAATATATTCTGTCACACAACAACATTTATCTATTACATAATATATTGTCATGTAATGTTATTTGTTACACGTTATGTTATGTCACGTAATGTTATTTGTTATATGTTATGTCAAGTCACTTAATATTGTCTGTTACATGTTATGTCATGTTACATACGGTTGTTTGTTACATGTTATATCATGTCATGTAATGTTGTCTGTTATATGTTACGTCATGTCACATAATATTGTCTGTTATATGTTATGTCATGTCACGTAATTTTATCTGTTACATGTTATGCCATATTATGTATTGTTGTTTCATGTTACGTTAAGTCAGGTATCTCATGTACATGTCACATCAAGTTATGTTAGGTCATCTGTCCTTTCGTTTCATGTCATGTTATGTCTCAAATATAGAGTGTGTCTCAAAAATAATATTTTTTAGTCAATCATGCCCGAGATACTTGTGACGTAATCACTCTGATTTTTCAAGTACCTCCATTTATAATTCATGCGAGGTACTATCAGCATAATCATTTTGATTTTTAGAATACTTTAACTCAAATGCTTTTGACGTAATCTAATTGTCAAAATATTACTAGGTACTCCTTGTGTAAACATTTTAATTGTTAGGATATCTCTTTTAAAATTCTCATAGCATAATCATTTTGATTAATTCAAGTTCACGTTCATGTTTCATGTTCAAGTTCATGTTCATATCATGACAAGTTCAGTTTCAAGTTCAAGTCATATTAGCTCATGCCATGTTACACGTCAAGTTATTTTATGCTTGCTTATAATTTTGATTATGCATTCATGGATTTACTATCATGCATGCATCATTAACCTGTGTATAAGTTTTTTGTTAACTTGCTGAGATTTTAGTAGTGATAGTCCCAACTATCATTCCTCCCGGAATGATAGCTCATGTGTCAAGATCATAAGGCACTGCATAAGATGATCAACTAGAGACGATCGAATAAACAGCAATGACATGACGCGGAGCTCATCGTTTCGATGTTCCAATTTATAGATAGTAATATGGCATCCTTGACTAAGTTGTATGAACTACTCAATGGATTAGCCTAGTAGATACTTTAGTTTTTGCTTGTACTTATAGAGCTCTGTCTCCCGCACATTTGAGCTTACAGACCAATTAGATTTATGCTACAATCACGAATATCTGTCACTTCAATGTTAATATGTTTCAAGTTATTGAGATATTATTTGTTTGGTGCATAATATTATCTGCTGCAAATATTGCATACTACTAGATGCAGAAATATTGCATCTTTATCTCTCATGAAAGGGGGTAAGTAACCTTGTGTTGTATGTTCTGACACTTCAGATGCTCATTCGATCCCAAGCAGACTTTGAGGGTGTCACAAAATCAATCGCGCCCCAAAATTATCGGATTAACGCTACAAGGTAAGTAGCTTGATCTAAATTAGGATTAACATACGTTAGCTAGTTATATATATTATTATTAAAGCTAGTTCTCTGGACGCCAATATTTATGTACCACGCATGTCACGTTATCTACAAGTGTGCCATTCATCATAATTCATGATCATGTTTTATTTTGCATATTATAGTTATGTATGTATTATGTATCTCACGTTACATAAGACACATAAGTATTCATAAGATTAAGTGTTAAAAAAGATCGGATTTATCAAATGTCCATTCAGATGCTTGGTACCAATGCATTCAAGGTGGATGTACAAGCCATGGACTCAAGTGTGATCCACCATAGTATTTTATCAAATCAAATCATTGATTCCCCTTGTGGCCACAGGATGTGGGACCAGTGCACAACCTTGCACATAGGGTTAAGTGCGTTGACCAATAGGACAAGTCAGTTAATCTAGATAATTCAGATAAATCAGATTTATAAGACCCAGCCCACTGCCAAGCCCGGGCCCGTGGAAGTGTTTCAGAACACGTCGCATGGTTCGCTCCCTTTTTGCCATTTTCATGCATGCCTTTTTTCATCCTCTTCCTCTAGGTTTCTCTCTTTACTACTTGTATCTTATATTTAAGTATATTTATCATCCTTAACCCTAGTTTTTGTGCCACTCAACCTCTTCACAGAGTCAAACGGGAACTCCACTCCACTGTGCTAGTTGCTGTCAACCACACCCTCCATTCATCGAAGTAAAGCCTCACCTGCAGCCACCCTAGCCCCTCGGTACCACCTGCTGCGGCTCACCTGTGTCCGTTGGAGTGCACCACAGCACCCTCAGCCCCTGCGCATCCTCGAGAAACCAAACGCCCCCCATCTCACAGAAAGCTCTGTTCCCGCACCAAGAAACAGAGGAGTTTTTCTCCATCCCGTGTGATGCCAACCTGCCAACCCACGCCCCAAGCCGTCATCGCACCACCCTTAGTCCGCCGCGCGCAACCTTTGTCCCTCGGTAAGCCACGAACACTCCCTCGCCGTATCTCCCCCTTTCGGTTTTACTCTCCCCCTCCGTCTCTTCTCTCACACTATCTCCCTCTCCCTCATTTTCAACTCTCTCTCCCTGTGCGACGCCATCTGGGAGGTCACCACCACCTCAGCCCAACTTCCGTCGCACTCCCACGGTGCCATTGCCTTGATTTTTCGTGGGTAAGCTTCTGTCGCCACTCCTGTTTGAGCCTCTGCATGTTGTTATTTTTGGTAGTTGTTGTTAGTTGCTTAAAAAGGAAACAAATGGTATATATATATATCGGTGAAACCAGTAGGAAGAAGAGTGTGTTTTGGGTTTTGACCTTTCTACCCTTTTTATTAAAGGCATACTTTAATTTCTGGAAAGGCTTTTAATGAACTACAAGACTTATACCGATAGGCTTAGTTTTATTTGATTGGTGTTTAAATCTAGTGAGTTATTTTTTTAGTGGACTGGACTTGAGATTAATTAGATATACATCATTTTGATAAACCCGTCTATTTTTATTAGACGTGATTTCATTATGTTTGATAAATTGTTTTAGTAATTTTATTGGACTGAGATTTGTTTTAGCAAGCTAAAATTTCACTGTTATAGATATGAGTAGTTGGACTCGAATTCTTTTTATAATTATATTATCTAGTAGGAGATTTTATAGTTACACTTCAATAGTAAGTAAGTTAGATTTTTTTTTCTTTTTTATGTTTAGTCGAAGTATAAAAGGGACATCGATGATTTTAGAAAGTGATGATATATTTTGAGGTTATGAGAATTTTAAGTTTTGAGGAATTAAAATAAGTTATTCTAAAAGCTTAGGCTTAAATATTGAAATACATATTCAATTGAAATTTATGGGAATTACATGATTATCTTATAGGTGACAATTAATAATTGTTCGGCATTGGAAAGAAATTTTTGGGAAAAGCTAAGAAGTCCAGATAAGCGGGATTCCTATGCTAGATTTGCATAAAAGGAAATTAATTGAGGTTGGTTTGTAAAATTGTGCATATTATTTTGAAAAGAAAATGTGAAAAACAATCTCAATATATGTTTTGCATTCACTCATGAAATATATATGAAAGATTAAAGAAATGTTTTTGACATAAAAAGTGTAGACATGAGTAATATTTGACATGTTTTTGAAAAGTGCAAAAGAGCGAATACGGTATCTGTAAATTTTTGTACATATGATATAAAAATGATTTGGTTTGTTTATGATTAAATGGAAATGTTATGAATATATTCAGCATGTGGTTTGATAAGATATGGATATGAAAACCTTTGGCATACTTATCTGTTTTGATTATGATTCAAAATATAGTTTGGATATGATATTGGTTCACGTGATATGGTTGGTACCAACTTGACATGATATGATATGAGTGCACCTACTTTGAAAACAAGGTGGTCTTTTATGTGTTCTTTTCTGTGTGCACACTCGAGACTCCGAGATTGAAAAAGGAAAAGTTTCACAACATGATACTGCCTAGTTTGGCCACCGGGGATAGCACAACCCTACCACGGAGGTTAAACATGGTATATGACATGATACGATACGATATGATATAATAAGATGAAGATGTACAGTTCTGTTATGCCAAAGTGGTTTTTGAATATGAAAATGGCTTATGAGTATGAAAAGATTTAATAGTCGCTCTGATTTTTCTGATAACACGTTTTGAAATGTGCATATGAAAAATGAAATGCTTTATTTCTTCATACCAAACTTTCTAAAAATGGCTCATGTTTACATACCAGTATATGTTCTCTGCTTACTGAGATGTGGATAACTCACCCCCTCATCTTCTTATATTTTCAAATGACATTAATTGCCCAGTTGGGGGTCAGGATTAAAAATTGGAGCTTGTCTAGATATTGATAGAAGTTCAAGTTCCATTGTTAGTAGAAGGGTATAACTTGAGTAGTTGAAGTACATAAAGATGTTTGGACTTATTGAGATTTAAAGATGTATCGTTCTATTTTGTTGAGATTATTAGAAAATTGTGGATCCTTTTGGTTTATGTTATTTTGTAATGATGACTTATGGAGTTTGTACTTTGGTTATTTGGATAATATGAGATTGTGTGCTATTTATAAAATCCTTGGGGTTTTAGGTGGTTGGAGAGACAGGTTGGTAAGTGACAGGTAGTAATTCTCCGACCCTTTCGGGTACGGAGCGTTACAAGATTAGTCAATATACCATAAATATTTCGAAGTCATGCATATCATCAACATATTTATGAACAATCATGATTTTAATTCATAGCATGAAATATTTTATGAAAGATTTTATGTTAAGTATATTTTCGTTATGATGAGTTTCTTACTTAGTCTTTAACTCATTTTATTTTATTTTATTTTTTTATATTTTCAACCAACCCAATTTAGAATATTTATGAAGGTAGAGCTGTAGGACGTGACTTAGTCCAGGGAGGCGTGATAGTGGCCTAAATCAAGTACAAAGATTTGAAGTTATGAATTTTATGGTACAGACTTTAAGAAATCTTTAATAAATGCTTCCGTGTACTCTCATTTATGCTTTCAGTATTTTAATACAAACCAGCTCTACTTATTATAAAAAATCTTTGTATTTGGAATTTCCTTTAAAATAAAAGAAAATATTTTTAAGTCAGGTTTAATAGTAACACTCCGGCTCCCCTAGATCTCTAAAAAAGCTTTATTAATAACTGTGGGGAGTGGGGTGTTACATAGTAGCTTACCACTTCATTTCACATCTTTTTCAAAGTCATAGAAAGATTCTTTTTTTGATGTGATAGCTTTTGAGCCAAAGACTCTAGATTAGACTTGGTTTAGAAAATTAAGGTTGAAAGTTTTAGGGCTTGATGGTTTTCTTACTTGAAAATGATTTTAGCTGTGTAGAGAATTTGATTATAGTCATATCTTAGTTACTTTTACAGTTTTCTCAGATTATCTATATTTTAATTATTTAGAATTTAATGGTTATAGCCAAACTTGCGAATGGATTTTTGAGAACCATTATATTATAGTTGTGAATAGTTCGGAAGTTGTCTATTTAATATATATTTGTAAATAGGAAGAAAGTTTTAGAAATATAACCAAAACTTTGTCTATTTATGATTTTGGATTTAGGGCATTATACACAACGCAACACCTTGGCAACTTGGTTCATGGACATGCATAAGGAAATTGTCATGAGAAAGATTGAGTTTTGTGGGGATAAACTGACTATGTGAATAAGATAGGGTTTGGTCAGGTACAACAAATGCTGAATAGAGCCAAGGATGACCTTACGTTAATTCATCAGAATGACCCATTGAGCCAACAAATTAAGGTTATCTCTGAAGCAAGAAGAGAGGTTCACAAATGGCTAGCTAGAGGGGAGATTATGTGGAGACAGAGGTCGAAGGCCATGTGGTTAGTTAAGGGGGATAAAAATACAAAGTATTTCCACAACAAAGCTACTCAGAGAAAGAAGAAGAATTGGATCAAAGGAGTTAAAGACTCTACAAGATGTTAGCAAGTGGAAGAGGGAAGAGGGAAGATACTAAAACATTCTGAACTACTTTAATAACTTGTTTAAAGCTAGAAACAATGGAGGCAATATGGAGTTTTTAGAGGGGCTGGCAGGTCGATTAACATCTAATATGGTGGAACAATTAGACAGACCTTTCATGTTTGAATAAGTGGTGGTGGCATTAAAACAGATGCAACCCACTAAGGCTCCTGGGCCTGATGGCATGCTCCCCACTTTTCTACCAAAAGTACTGATCTGAGGTGGGAAAGGATGTAGCTGATGCAGTTCTTCATTCCCTTAACAGTGGTCAATTTCAATCGACTCTAAACCATACTTATGTTGTTTTGATCCCCAAGAAACAAAACCCTGAGATGGTTTCTGACTTTAGACCCATAAGTCTTTGCAATGTTTTGTATAAACTCATCTCTAAGGTACTAGCTAACAGATTAAAAGAGGTCCTCCTAGCAATCATTTCCCCAACACAAACTGCCTTTGTACCTGGTAGGATGATAACTAATAATGTCTTGGTGGCTTACGAATTAGTGCATTTTCTGAGAAGGAAAAGGATAGGAAAGCATGGTTTTATGTCACTCAAAGTAGATATGAGTAAGGCTTATGATAGGATTGAGTGGAATTTCTTGGAGAAAGTTATGCAGTATATGGGTTTTCCTACCAAATGGATTAGGTTGGTAATGCTGTGTTAAATCAATCTCATTTTCTATTTTGGTTAATGGTGTTTCTAAAGGTCCTCTAGCTCCAACTCGAGGTTTGAGATAAGGAGACCCTATCTCCCATTATTTCTTCATGTTATGTACTGAGGACCTCATATCTCTCTTAAACCAAACAAACACTCGACAACAGATTGATGGGATTAGAGTTTGCAGAGGGGCACCAAAACTGAATCATCTCTTGTTTATTGATGACAGTGTTCTTTTTTGTAAAGGCAACCTGCAGACAAGTATACACATCCTTCAGCAGCTGGAGATCTATAAGAGAGCTTTTGGCCAAAAAGTTAATAGAGACAAAACCTCAATAGTTTTTAGTAGATATGTACTCCCATACCAGCAGGTGGAAATCATGAACTTTTGGGGGGTCCAAGCTTTCCAGCAATATGACAAGTATTTGGGGCTTCCACTTATGGTTGGAAGAGGAAGATACCAAGCATTTTCTTCTATTAAACACCGAGTATGGTCTAAGCTACAAGGATAGAAAGAGAAGTTGCTATCTTAAGGAGGAAAGGAAGTCTTGCTCAAGGATGTGGCTCTGTCAATACCAACATATACAATGAGCTGCTTTAAGCTACCAAAAATTCTCCACGATGAGTTGGAGCAATTGATGGCAAATTTCTGGTGGTGACAAAAGCAAGAAGAGTCTAAAATTAAGTGGGTCAGTTGGCAAAAACTGTGTGAAGCAAAGGCTGTGGGAGGTTTGGGTTTCGAAAAGCTGCATATCTTCAATGTGGCTCGTTGGCCAAGCAGGGATGGAGGGTCAAGTAGGATACATCTACTCCGTTACACAAAACCTTTAAAGCTAGATATTTTCCTACCACCAGTTTTAAGGACTCTCATTTAGGTTCTGCCCCCTCTTATGTTTGGAGAGGTATTTGGGAGGCTAAAGATGTTTTGTTAAAAGGATGTAGGTAGAGGGATGGGGATCAAAAAGGTATCAAGATCTGGACTGATTATTGGTTACCAAACCATGGAAAACTGATTGCCCCAGCAACTATTTCAGCTTCTCAGATGAGGGACTCAATAGTTGACAGTTTAATTGATGAAGATACCCGATGGTGAAATGTAGAAAAGGTGAGAAGAATGTTACCCGAGAGAGAGGCCAATGTTGTTCTTAACATGGTGCTTAACACTGAGCCTATTCCAGATTGTTTGGCATGGGAGCATGAGAAGAATGGTGTGTTCACTGTTAAAAGTGCTTATAAGTTTTTCTTTTCCCTTAGTCATAGCAGACAGATGGCTAAAAGTTCCTCGGCAGAGGAGCATAAAAAGGTTTGGAGGAGCATTTGGAAACTTAATATCCCTCACAGAGTGAAGATCTTTGCGTGGAGGGTGTGCAAGAATGGCCTATCTACCTTGCTGAATCTAAAGTTTCACTATGTTCTTGAAGAGGCAAAATGTAACTAGTGCAAAGAGGGTGAGGAAGACTTAAATCATGCTCTATTTGACTGGCCTATTATTAATAACAGTTGGCTACATCATTTCCCTTTCCTGCAAGAATCAAATACAAGACTGAAATTTATACAAGTGGTCGATGCAGTCATGAAGAGAAGAATCTCAGGTGAATTGGAGAAACTTTTTCTTATAGCTTGGGCCATATGGTATAGAAGGAACCAGAATTTGTATGCAAACAACCTATTATCACTATAGCAGGTTATTGAACATGCACTATCTATGTATGAGGACCATGTATCTACTGCAACATCAAACAAGCCAGGTGGGCATACACTCAACAGGTGGACAACACCACCAGAGGGGGTTTTAGAGCTCAATGTTGATGGAGCCATTTTTAATGCTCTTAGTAGATCAGGTGTTGGCATGGTGATGCGAGATGAGAAGGGCCAAGTTCTTTTTGTAGTAAGTAAACCAGAACTTATGGTTACTGATTCTTTTGAAATAGAATTACTTGCTATTCTAATAGGGATATAATTATGTTTGCCTATGGGTATTACAGCCCTGCAGATCGAAAGTGATGCACTTCTTGTGGTGCAAGAGCTGAACGAGGAGGGTCTTTCCACATCTTGTTGGGGTAATCTTGTTCATGAAATCAAGAGATTGTTGCAAAGATGGCCAACCTGGTCTGTCCGTCACAAGGGGCAGAAAGCAAATGGTGTAGCACATTCCTTGGCTAGATTTTCATGGAATTCAGATGAGTTAGCAACATGGAGGGAAGTGATCCCCGAATGTATTAAAAATGCTTTTTGGATTGACATTTTTGTGTAAGGTTTTCTTTGATGAATATGATCCTGTTTACTATTAAAAAAAAAAATTGAAGTATTTATTTGGTGTCCTAGTGGAGGAACATATATATTTGGTTTGAATAAATGGATTTGTATTTTGATGGAGAATTTGGAGTATATAAACATGTTATGAGAGATGGTTTTCGGTTATAAAAGATAACTCTCCGAACCTCCAGGATCGGGGCGTTACAACTTTGATTATGTATTCATGCCTTTACTATTATGCATGCATCCTTAACATGTGTATAAGTTTTCTGTTAACTTGCTGAGATTTGAAATCTCATCGTAGTAGTCTCAACTACCATTCCTCTCGGAATGGTAGCTCGTCTGCCAAGATTAGGAGGCTTTGCAAAAGATGATCGACTAGAGACGGTTGAATCAACAGCGACAGCACGACGTGGAGCTCATTGTTTCGATATTCTAATTTATAGATAGTAATGTGGCATCTTTGACAAAGTTGTGCGAACTACTAGATGGATTAGCCTAGTAGATATTTTAGTTACTACTTGTACTACTCTATCTCCCTTACCTTTGAGCTTACAGACCTTTGGGATTTATGTTGTAATCACGTATATCTCTCAGTTCAATGTTTATATGTTTCAAGTTATTGGGATATTAGTTGTTTATTGCATAGTATTGCTAAAAAAAAAAATTATTTACTGCAAATATTGCATACTGCTAGATGCATATTAGGAACATTGCATCTTTATATGTCATGAACGAGGGCAGATAACCTTGTCTTGCATGTCCCGATGCTTCAGATGTTTGTCCATTCTCAAGCGAAATTTGGGAGCGTCACAAAATCAATCGCTCCTCAAAAATATCAAATTAGTGCTACAAGGTAAGTAACTTGATCATAAATTATGATTAACATACGTTAGCTAGTTATATATATTATTATCATAGCCAGTTCTTTAGAGGTCAACGTTTATGTACCACACATGTCATGATATTTGCAAGCACATCATTCATCATAATTCATGATCATGTTTCATTCTGCATATTATAATTATGTATGTATTATGCATCTCACGTTACATAAAACATGTAAGTTTTCATAAGATCAAGTGTGAGATAAAGATCAGATTTATCAAATTTCAAATGCTTGGTATCAATGCAGTCAGGGTGGATGTGCAAGCCACTAGGGGTCCACCCCAGCTGCCCCACTCCGCTTCCGCACCGCCCCCATTTAACGGGGCAAAGCCCCCTGTCCGTCAAATGCGAGGGGTGGGTGGCCCGGCCCGCATCTGACCCCCAAGGCGAAGGCAGGATAGGGCGACCCCTGCCTCGCAAATCCCCCACCCTGCCCCGTTTTTATTTATATATATAAATTATATATATAAGTATATATATATATAAATAGGTCGTTTCATGCCTGAGTTTTTTTTTTAAATATACAAATAACGAAACGATGGCGTTTCGTCAATGGAAAAACAGCGTTGTTTCATTTTTTGTTTAGATCCCCCCCGCGAGATTACCCTACCCAGTACCCAGAATCTATCTCTCTCTCTCTCTCTCTCTCTCTCTCTCTCTCTCTCTCTCTCTCTCTCTCTCTCTCTCTGTGTCTTGCTTCGTCGCTCTCCGCTTGTTCGCTTACGTTCTGTAATTTGCATCTCCACCGCCGTCACCATCATCGTAGCCGTCCCCGTAGCCTTCCGTGACTCCATCTTCATCTCCGTCGCCGAAGGTAAGAAACCCTAAATCTACTTTAATTTTTTGTGATATTTATTTTATGGAATGGAGATTGGAGGAAGGATGAGGTTTAATCGGAAATGAAGGATGAGATTTTGTGAATTGTGTGCTGTGGAGACTTGATTGTGCATGTGGTTTGAATGATTGATGAACAATATGTACTGTGTAGCCGTGTGTGAATCTGTCCGTGACTAATGACTTCGTGGTTTAAACTTTACTTTTTTTCATTTTTTTTCGAAATACCCTAAAATTATTTAGGGGTTTCAATTTTTGAAACCCCTAAATTATTTTAGGGTCTCGGATTGGATGACATGGTCCTAGGTGGTCACATTAGGCTGCGGGAGATGACATTGGTTATGAGGTCAAAGTATGACATGTATTGAGGAGATTTTACTAGGGCTAATATTTTGTTATAGATAGATGTCATCCTTGATCCGAGGTTTAAGATGGATGGCATGGTATTTGGATTGAGCCTTGCGTATGGGCAAGTATGGGCGGAGCTTATTGCAGCAAAGGTTTGGAAAAACCCTTAGTAGATTATTTGATGAGTTTACCATCCTGCAGGATGGTAATATTGTGCCGTCCTGCGGGGTAGTAATATTGCGGCACCTACACCTACCCCCACCGGTTCAAGAAGCCGATAATGGAAAAAGACGTAGATTGGACTGGGGTGAGAGGTTTGAGCAGACCCCCTTCATCCAGAGTTCTGTAGAGGCTCAATCAGAGATAGACAGATACTTAGCAGCGGAGCTTCTATATTTTCACGAGACTTCGATATATTAAGTTGGTGGAAGATGAATGATGTGAAGTATCTCATCCTTTGAGAGATAACCTGCAATCTTTTGGTCATCCATGTTAGCACCGTAGCCTTAGAGTCAGCTTTTAGCACCGAAGCGCATGTTTTGGATTCATTTCGGAGTTCATTAGCTCCTACAGCTGTGGATGCTTTGATTTGCACATAGAATTGGATCAAGGGAACTCCAATTCATGTTCCATATGTTATTGAGTATGAGGAGGCCCGTTGAGGAGGAAGGTGGTGATCATCCTGGATCTGGTATTTATTTTAATTTCATTTTCTAATTTCTTATTAATTTATTTATTTTCATTTAATTGGTATTCATTAATTTCATTTCAAATTTAATTGTTATAGTGATATATAAGACGGCGTCTACGGCTACCTCTGATGCAGTATGACTTTGTATTGGACCCACCATTGCCATAGTTTGCACAATTTGTCCCTTATTTATTTTTTGCATTTATAATTTTATATCATATTCTAGTATCTAATTATTTTACTTGTATGTTTTTTAGCTTTTATATTCTCAGTATACATATGCCAAATCCTAATGATTAATCTATGCTCATCTACCTCATCTTCATCTCAAATTCCAATTGCCCAATCTCAATATCATCTTGGTTAGTACTTTTAATATTTTGTATTTTAATTTTTTTAATTTTTATTTCATTTTATAACTTTATAATTATAATTTGTTTTATTTTTAACTTATTAATATTTCAGGTTTTATAACTTATTAATTTTTATGATCTTAATTTTCAGTCTCATAGCAGTCGACATAACTCACCACTCAGTGAACTCACTGCCATAGCGTCATCCCAAATTGATCAAATTGAAAAATTATGAGTTATAATTGTTAATTTACAATTAACTGTAATGTTGCTACAATAGTTAATAGTACAATTTGTAATATTTAGTATTTTTAGAGGAGTTTGTAATATTGTAATAATTTATTAGTTCTCTTAGAGTTTTAATTTGTATAATTGTAAATTGTAATTTGTAATAACTTAGTGCTTTAGTGATGATTATTACTTAATTAGTTAATAGTTGAAATTTAGTATATAGTTAATAGTTCTATCTATATATATCTATATATAAATATATATATTCAATTTTTAAATATATCTATTTTTTTAGTTAAATTATAGGCCCAAAGTGGCCCAAAAATAGTCTGGGCCATTTAGGGCCCAGAAAACTAAGCTGGGCCAAAGGCCTAATAGGGGGCAGGGGTGGCAGCAGACGGATGCACCCCAGTGAGCGGAAGGGGTACCCCGCCCCGCATGAGAGGAGGTGGGATACGGGGAGCAATTTCCCACCCCTCGCCAATGTGAGGGTGGGGGAGGGGTGGCCCAGTCCTGTAGGGGCGGGTAGCACTCCTACAAGCCACTGACTCAAGTGTGGTCCACCATAGTATTTTATCAGATTAGGTCAGCGGATCCCCTTGTGGCCACAGGATGTGGGACTGGGTCACAACCTTGTACATGGGGTTAAGTGTGTTGGTCAATCAGACAAGTCAGTTAATCCAGATAAGTTAGATAATTCAAATCAATCAGATCAGTCAATATACCAAAAATATTTCCAAGTCATGCATGTCATCAACATATTTATGAACAATCGTGATTTTAATTCTCAAATGAAATATTTTATGAAAAATCTTATATTAAGTATATTTACACTATGATGGATTTTTTCCTGAGTTTTTTACTCATTTTAGTTTGTTTTTATATTTTTAAACTACTGCATGTCAGAATATTTATGAAGGTAGAGCTACAAGATGGGCCTTAGTCCAGGGAGGCGTAATAGTGACCTAAGTCACGTACAGAGATTTTAAGTTATGATTTTTATGGTACGGACTTTGAGAAATCTTTAATAAATGCTTATGCGCACTCATTTATGCTTTCAGTATTTTAATATAAACTAACTCTATTTATTATAAAGAATTTTTGTACTTGGTGTTTTCTTTAAAATAAAATAAAAATATTTTAAATCAGGTTTAGTTGTAACACGCCAAATCTCCCAAATCTCTAAAAATGACTTTATTAATAATTGTAGAGAGCGGGATGTTACATAGCAACCCTCCACTTCATTCCATATATTTTTCAAAGTCGTAGAAAGTTTCTTTCTTTGAGGTGAAAACTTTTGAGCCAAAGACTCTAGAGTAGACTTGGTTTAATCAATTGAGGTTGGAACTTTTGGAACTTGATGGTTTTCTTACTTGAAAATGATTTTAGCTGTATAGATAATTTTCTTATAGTCATATCTTAGTTATTTTTACAGTTTTGTCACATTATCTATATTGTAATTATTTATAATTTAATGGTTATAGCTGAACTTGTGAATGGATTTTTTAGAATTATTGTATTATAGTTGTAAATAGTTTGGAGATTATGTATTTGATATATATTTGTAAACAGAAAGAAAGTTTTAAGAATATAACCGAAACTTTGTCCATTTATGATTTTGGATTTGGGGCGTTACACACAACGCAGCACCTTGGCAAGTTGGTTCATGGACATGCGAATTCCATTTTATTTGGAATCTGCCAGTCAAATAATATATAAGCCCCGTACAGATATATTCAGCTTGACAACGAATACAAGTACGCTTCTTACTGAATGACAACGAATTTGCATATTACTACACTGACTAACATATTACTTGCAAACAGAAGGCTTGCAAGACGCTTACCTCCGCAGGAAGTTCAGTCGCCCTACAAAATATGCAAACATGGAAGCAAAAACAAGGGGGAAAGCCATGAGAACAACCGCCACAACAGCCAAGCGATCATGGTGAAACCCAAAGTAATCTTCTAAGAAGGCAGCCACTGTTTTCGTTTCTCCGAATACCATGATGGCCTTATTTATATCTCCATATTGTGAAGTGAGCATACCATTCAGCGACCAAGATGTGGGTATCAGATAATATAACCAGATCCACCACTTTGGAATTTTCTGTAAGAACAAGACAATCCGGTCAGTTTAACTGTAGATATTGTTCATAACTTGAAGACTTCACGGTGTACAATATAGATGAGTTTTGAGTACTTTTTATCAGCTAACCGGTTCAGGCATCAGAAAACCAGCAAACAGGTTGAATAATGTGTAAAAGGCCGAGCACAAAATTGCAGCTACCATGGAGTTTGGCGTCAATGACACGACTAGCATTCCCAGATAATTGAAGTACAGCAATGAACAAAATATTACATGGAAGTACCAGAAAACCTTAAAAGCCGACCCATAATATCCAATCATTGGATATGAGATTGTCACAAATAACGCAGTTTCGACGAACAGATAGGGGATTTCCACTATCACCTACAATATCAGTATCCCCAACCATATAAGCTAAAAATAATGGCTAAACAAGAGCCCCCTAATCAAGACCTTACATTCCACCAATTTTGTTTTCAGAGAACAAATGGTGATAGTAGGC
Organism: Juglans microcarpa x Juglans regia; assembly: GCF_004785595.1. Classification (NCBI taxonomy): domain Eukaryota; kingdom Viridiplantae; phylum Streptophyta; class Magnoliopsida; order Fagales; family Juglandaceae; genus Juglans; species Juglans microcarpa x Juglans regia. The sequence continues at coordinate 24,007,382 of NC_054601.1, read as the reverse complement.
CGCACATGTAGAATTACAGGTAGAGAATCATACCTGTGCAAGTGAATGAGCCCATGAAGTGTACATCCCGGCAAATCTTTCCCGGTACATAACATTTCTCTCTGCTGCTATATATGGAAGGACTGTCGTGCAATTATTTATGCCCAAGAAGATAACAGTAGCGTACATTGAACCAAAAATATTGAATAGGTTCTGCTGGTTGTTTCTAACATGAAAAAAAAAAAAGGCAGCATTTAGTTCTTTGCAATACTCCTAAAATTTTCACCTAACAGAAAAAGGCATATATCTGACGGATGGAGTGATTTGTCTTAAGCAAAGGAGAGACCTACAGCCGAATTTAGACAGGTTATCCAGACCAGCAATTTCTCATGTAATATAGATTCTGCCAAAAGGAGAAAAAGTAGAAAACGATAAATAACTAAAACTTACAATTTTTTTCCTTGGTTCCAATACAGCGCTCCAAAAATTAAAGCAATTACAAGTGTATGCACCATACGAGTCAAGTTGTATGCAGGATTCCTCCAATAAGTCAAATGTTGTTTCCATAGGCAGGATTTGACTTGTCCCCAACCATTTTGAGAAAAGCGGGACACAAAATGCAGATCTGTTGAACGAGGAGGTGGGCTACTCAACTGCCTTACAAGTTCTCTGTTGTTCCTGAAAATGGGATAATAGAGGTTGTCATGTTTGTATAAAGAATGAAATACAGGTCATATGACCATGATCTGTTTCCACACAATAGATGAACATGTAACAACACAAGGTCCAAGCCACATCTAAACCTATATATAATGCAAAATGACTAATCAAATTACAATTGGAGTCCTTGAATCAAATGGCCAAGAACTCCACATTACAATCATGCCCCTTTAAATTGTTAATGTCCTCGTCAGGTCAAGTCTCACATTTCTAGTAGGATTTGGCTCTGATAGTCTTTGTAATGACCCAAGACCGAAGCCACATCTAAGCCTATACTCTAAAAGGGCTGGTTAATGTTAGAATTGGAGTCCTTAGAATTTGTAAAATGGAAAGAATTTCTCCTTGTCAAGCAATGTAGAATTCCTCTGCTGAATTGAAGTTACTATTTTGAAATAGTAACGCGTTAATTGACATCAGACAACATCAAAACCAAGTACGGTTCTAACCGAAGAAATCAACTCACTCATATAGGGGAGATTCCCTGTATTTCTGGGCAAAGTCTACACCAAGCTCAACCTCTGAAGATGTCGAAGTGACCTCTAACATCCACGTTGATGGGTTGTAATTTTCTCTAATCTTTGGAACTCTTGGAATACCCTGTCAAAATAAAACTTAATTTTCAACATAACATCTTAAAACAAGTGGTACTACTATACAAAAAATGGAAGCAGAAAAGATCCCTAAGATATGTGTATTGTTACAGCAAATAGCAAGCTAACCTCAAAATATTCTATAACCCGACTTGAATGCTGTCCTAATGGTCCAGAGTATATCATGCGCCCACCAGTTTTTAGAAGGATCAACTGTAAAAGCAAAAGGGGAATGAGACAAATAACTCTTGAAGATTTGTTAACAAGGAACTTGATTCCTAGGATTGAATCTTGTCCAACACCAGTTCTGATATCATTTTGTTGGGGAGTAGGCAGGATGCAACATATCTTACATACTTTTCTTCATTGCAGCCGTCAAACCTAAATCTTGCTTTATTTCTTCAGTAGCCATGCATGTACTACTGAGTTAGTGAGATAAACAGCACTTCTTTGAGAAGTAAATACTTCCTTGGTATATTCCGTGGATAAATTTACTTCAAAAAAAAAAAAAAAATATTATACCTCATCAAATGTTTCAAATATGTGAATGCTAGGTTGGTGGATGGTACAAACAATTGTTCTTCCCGTATCAGCTACGTTCTTCACCGCTCGCATGACAATTGCAGCTGCTCTTGCATCCAAACTTGTTGTCGGTTCATCCATGAAGATGATAGAGGGGTTAGCAACAAGCTCCACGGCTATTGTAAGCCGCTTACGCTGCTCATTTGATAGACCGGTAGCCCCAGGTATACCTACTAATGCATCCTTTATTTCACCAAGCTCAATGGTCTCAAGGACTTCATCCACAAACGCCTGCAAGACATCACAGGAAAGCTTTAACAAACCATTATATTATCTCAACAATGAATATAAATTCCAAACCTTTGGACTAAATGTCAGTGCATTGTGATCTTACGGCTTTAGTTTTTGGGTCTACTTCTGCAGACAAGCGCAGCCAAGCAGAAAATATGACTGATTCTTCTACAGTTAGTTGAGGAGAATGTATATCAGTTTGTTCACAGTAACCCGATATCCTAGCAAAGGTTTCTTGAACCTTGGGATACCTTCCAATCTTTATTTGCCCTTCAATATAACCACTGGTCTTTCTTCCAGCTAGAACATCCAGAAGAGTTGTCTTGCCAGCTCCACTGACACCCATCAAAGCTGTTAGAACACCAGGCCTCAATGCGCCGGTAACATCCGAAAGAAGTTGAAGTCTTTTGTTTGTGAATCCCTGTTCTCCCATTTCCTGAGAGCCAGAAATGAAATAGGAAAGAAAATTACAGGAATGGATTTAATGTTGTGAATGATTATCAATCCAGCAACCACAAAGGACCTAACATAAAATTAAATGTCATTACCAGTGGGGTGTCAACATAGTATTGCACATCTTGAAACACAATGGTTAGGGGTGTAAAAGGTAAGACCATCCTACCTGTTATTGGAACAAGAGGCTCATTAAAAGCTGGATAAATACATTTAAAGAAAATAAAGAGGTAATGATCTGAATAACAATCTGAAGATCAAGAAAATTTATCTAACCTTTTTTTCGGTCCTATATTAGCCTGTAGATGAGAATTTTTGGACTTTTCATCCAAATGGTCCCCATCATGTGAATCGTCACTTCCAGGTACTTTGGAGAGCATTTCATGCGAAATAATAACACGAGATGATCCAGGAGCTGAATGTTAATCGAATGTTGACAAATCAGCATCTATTGTTGCAATGCTGTTTCAAGTTGAAATAAAACAACAGCAAAGAACTTACACTTCAAGTAACTTAATGCCAAGATATATCCAATGTTGAATACTATTGTAAATCCAAATAAGGCACCAAGTGATATCCAAAAAAGATAACCATCAAAGTTTAGTCCACGGCTTTCAAGTATTTCTTGCCCTATCGTTGTGTTTGCCGATGTCATCTACAGATAAGAAAGCAAAGCAGACTTAGCTGGAACATCTGTTTCTCCCAGCCATTAAAGTCATAATTAATTACAGAAATAACACAGCATTATCAGGCTTGTACCAGAAGTATTGGAGTATAGGTCATACAACTGAAATTGATTGTGTAATTACCAGTGTTACCCAAGCATTCACTACTCCAGTTATTGGCGTATGAATTAAGGTGGAACTTAAAACTTCACCTAAGATTCATTTAGCTGGACATTGGCGATCAGTAGAAATATATTGCACTGCGGTGACAGATATGGAGTGAAATGCTACTTAATTTCCAGTGTTAGAAGATATAAATAAATAAAAAACACCAAACTGGATGTAGAGTTGATAGTAGTAACTTACGGGATAATTCTCTAAAAGATTAAAACAGGCAAAAAGTGGGCAGATTGAGTTAGTGAGGACGGATTTGAACTTGAATAATCTAACAGAAAGCTGGGCTAAGATTACGAAGCCAGAAGTAATGCCGTGGGAGTCTCACCTTTTGCCATCTTGGGGCAAGAAACTCATTTAAAGAAAGCCCTATCTCTCCGTATGCCATGGGTGAAACCCAAAAACCCCACCTCAACCAGACAGGCATGGAAGCTGCAGCAGAGCAGTTAAGCTTGTCATTTCAATTGATTATCTTAGAATGAGATTTGGCAAAAGGAGAAATTGAAACCATACATTTATTAATAACGAAGCCACCGAATAACAGTACAAATAATATTGCAAAAAAACCAGCTGTCAAAGATGCATTATTTGTCTGGAAGACGGAGGCCAGGAAACGGAACATGGACAATGAAGATAGGTTCAGCGCAAAAAGTAGAACGAACTGGCGGAAGAACCTAAAACAGCAGCAAATGAACCAAGGGTCACAACAAACAGAATTTGGCACTACTGCTGCCCTCAACATTCCTCATGTACTTATGTAAATCGTAAAGGTTTGATAAAAGAAAATTTAAAAAAAAAAAAAAAAAAAAACTGCTTAAGCAAAAGAAGATGCTGTGTTGAGGCTCTAACGTTCGAAAAGTTTGGATATAAATTTGGAAATTCATGAACCAAAACTAGGCAAAATTAACAAATATGAACATATTTTCATGTCAAACTCACCTCTGGGCCTCAGGACTGTATCCAATGACATAATACGTAAAACACGTCCAAACCAGAGATTCCACAAATGAAAGAGGGATCTTTAGTATACTTGCTGGAATGGCATAAGCCCAAGCTGGGTAAAAATAAAATGCTTTCTGTTTGTAGAATACTTCAAGTCTTTGAATAGTCATGGACATCTCTGGGATACCATCAACAAGAAGGATGACAAGAGCATAGAACAGGGCACCCATATAGTAATTTGCATAATAAACATCAATATCCATGCGTGACCGCAAAAACACAGTCATTGTTATACATGCAATGATAATAAGCTGTAGATAGAAAAAACCAAAACATGTTTCAGATTTCGCAGGGCTATGGACAAACTAAACAAAGAATAAAGATGAAACAGGAAGAATGAGCATAGGTTTTAACGCTCCCACACCAGGAAAAGTAATGATAGCAAAGGATCAAGGAACATCAGCATAAGTACAAATCTTAACCTGACTTGTTTTGAATATGTAGATAAAAGAATTCCTTTTCATGAGAAGAAGTTCCCTTGAAGCGCAAGCTCTAAAAAGATCCCATTTAGAAAGGGAATACCGACTAAAGGAAAGAGCACTCTGATGGCTTTGGGACTTATCATATGGCTCTGAGAGCTCCTCTACCAGCTTCTTTCCATATGGAGACTCTTTGAACTTCCTAGAGAACAAATCGACTGGAATGTAACTGTGAGGTACTTCCGTGTGATACCAGTACTGTGCTTGATCTTTCCTTGAGATTACCTGTATAAACATAGGATGAAATAGTTTGTTTTTAAAGAGAGAAGAGCTTGAAAAGAAAACAAATATAAGCTCAAATGCACTTACCTCCTGGATAAAATCAGCAACCCCTTTCCTCGCCGGACATCTAAAGCCACAATTCTCAAAAAACTCTAGAGCATGATCACGTGGACCATGATACACAATCTTTCCCTCTGACATCAAAATGAGGTCATCAAAAAGATCAAATGTCTCTGGGGCTGGCTGAAGAAGGGAAACCAGTAATGTAACATCTGTGATATGCACTAGCTGCTGAAGACAAGTAACAATTTGAAAGGCAGTGGAACTGTCTAAGCCATTTGTTATCTCATCCATAAACAGAGCTTTTGTAGGACCTACAATCATCTCCCCTGCAAAATTGAAGTCCAATTCCCTATAGTCAAAATCTAACCTGGCATTGGGAGTTAGTTCTCTCATTAAAACCAGCTAAGGTTATTGTTTTCACTCAGATTACCTGTAGTCAATCTCTTTTTCTGACCACCAGAGATACCTCTTCTCATAGCATCTCCAACTAGAGTGTCAGCGCAGATATCAAGTCCAATGATCTGAGAACTCAAGGCAGCAATAGAAATAAACTGGTAACTTATTCGTCAATTTACAAATTACAGGGTATAGGTTTTCTGTCAGCTTTGTTGAAAGAGAATGACCTTTAGTATGTAGTCTGTTTGAAGGGTTCTTTTTAGTCCTTCCACAGAAATCGCCTGCCAAAAAAATACAGTCAATATTACAATGAAAATCCTCAAGAAAACCATCAATACGTAGAAACAAAAGAAACATAGTGTGACCAAAATAAATTATCTTATTTCATTCCTTAAGTAATAATACCCACAGTGTGACCAAAATCTTTTATATGCTAAATCTTTCGCAGTGGCTGTGATTAACATGCATGCAACAGAGAATTTTCCTATGAGTAAGAGGATTCAGCTTCAATGATTTTGTCAATGATGGTTCTCATTATCTTAAGTTTTCCATCATTTTATCAAAGAACAAAAAATCACAATTGGTCTGGGTGGGATTTTAAAAAATCGCATATGGTCCGGATAGGATTTTTTCCCAAGTTTCTTTCTAAAACAAAAATTTCAACAACTGTAACTAGTTTCATGTAGCCAAATCAGTTGGCATACAGCAGTATAGACTATTTCATAAACAAGGAAAGAAGAAGATTAGATATGAAACCGTTACCTTCATGTAAGTGTCTATGTCTGGATCGGGAACAACTCCGGCTTCCTTCTCTCTTTTACTGACTTCCATCAAAACATCTGAATTAGTCCAAAAACAAATGTTGCTGTCATTATCCGAGTGTTGGGGGTTTATACCTAATAAGGCAGTACTTATTAATAAATCATCTTCCCAGTTGAATTCCAAGGAAAACTTACCTGTTCGGCTTCCAACACCCATACAACGAGCTGAAAAGTCAAGTACTTCCCTCACGGTCATGTCAGGAATGTGCACGTCATTTTGGCTGATATAAGCCGAAGTCTTTTGGGGGACAAACTCTTCTAGCTTGTATCCATTGTAAGAAATTTCCCCAGCAATCTATTTGGCAAAACAGATAGTTTATACATAAATTTGAAAGACTATAAACTAGATTAGCAATCAACCAAAAACTTGGTAACACTTATTATACTACATCAAACAAGGAGATATACCTATAATTATACATACAAAATTATCTGCATCGATTGCTTTGATCTTTCTTGATTTTTTATTTTTATTTTTCCTATCAGCATTCTGCTGATTTACGTTTCAAGTTATAGTTTCAAACTAGATGCCTATTAATGAGCGTACATTGCCCTCATCAGGCTGACAATTTAAAGGCATTCTTCAAGTAATATGGAAGTACAAAACCTTGAGAGATTCGTCTAGATTCCCGGACAGGGCCTTTAAAAGGGATGTCTTTCCGCAACCTGGGGGGCCAAGCAGCAGAGTTATCCTGCAGAAGAGGTCAGGCCATGTGAATACGTCTCCAGCCTCATATATATCACCCAAACGTTTCGAATCCTCTCTATAGAAAGATTTCTGTGAAGAAGTTATCAAAATTGAAATGGAAGTATTAAAATTAAAGGCAAAAAAGGAAAAAAAAAAAGAAAGATATTCCGGTTCCAACTGATCGTAAACTTGTATTTTGAGACACTCGAGAGGGGAACATTTCGTTGAATGTGGGGGATACCACTAGGTGATGAGGAATCACAACGTGATAATGTTCCCGGGTGAAGTTTCTGCTTTGAATTAGCAACTCCATGGAACAAAGCATGGCGATCCAATATACAACGCACAGTCCTCAGAGAGTCCCTCCCTAATACAGACCTAAATCTTTGAAACAGATACAAACTTCATTTGAGGGATGCAACAAGAGAACGGCAAATTAAGGAACTTTATCTATTATTTCTATTCATCTATGTCCGTAAGATAGAGCGACAACATGTACAGACATTTTATGCTTGTCGGGGAAAGACATTATTTGAGCTTAATGGTTCATTTCATTATCAGGAAATCTTCACAGTTATATATTCTTCACAGTTATCCAAAGGGCTTTCTCATGGAGATTATTCGACGGCAAGAAACAAAAATATGTGTGTTGTGTGAAAAATTGGAATGATATTGATAAGAATATTAATGTTTTAATTATTATTTTTTTTAATGATCAATAAACTTTATCACAAGTCTAGCGAAAATATTATCACCATTAAAAACTTGAGTTGATCAAGCTAAAGGATTTAAAATATGGAATTGAAATCATTAAAATGCTAACAATAATTGAATTCAGGACAGTTGACTTAGATCTTAATCAAAGCTGTATAGCAACCTTCCTGGCTTTATGATACTACCAACGTCATTGATGATGCTTATCTTGGCTTGACGTGACTCTGCACCCGGCAGCTTTGCATAGAACTGTTTATAAGGGCCAAAAATAAATTAATTAATTAATTAATTAATTGACTTCTATAATATTAAATACTAAAACAAATAATAATGACGATGGCAACTTATAAATATTATTACATAAAATGATAATATCTTATTCTACAAGATTTGGGCAATCTCGCTATCCAGGGACGGCAGAATTGTCAAAATTTCAGGTGCGGCCACGTCAGACATGTTGGAAATCATATATAAAAATATATAAAGAATTAATTTAAAATTTCTACAAATTATTTTTAAGAAAATATTATCCAAAAAGTTATTTTGAGTAATGCTACTCATCATGTCAACCTTCATCATCATTTCATCATCTTATAACGTGATATTAGGTAATTAGAAATTATTTATTATATTTTACTTATAAATTTATCATCTAATATCACATCATGAGATGATGAAAAGATAATAAAAATTGAGATAATGAATAGATTTTTTCTTTATTCTACTACGTCATGTTTGAAAGTCCGGGAACTTGAATTACTTACGCCGGAGATGGTGCTTTGAAGAGAATTCCATACGGTTGGAAGGGCCTTGCCATGCACCACCTCACACTCGGCTTCAACACGCAGATTTCTGCACCTCACTTCTACAGTAGGCAACTTTACACCAACCCTACAAAACGATATAATTAATGCCTGGCCGGCCGTAAAGCCGTAAATGAACTACTGAAATTTGATTCGGATAAACTCGATTCAAGCTTAGTTCATTTCACAAATGAATTAAGTATTTCTAACTTTATCATGACAAGATTATAATTAATATTTAGTAAGATATATATATATACTAATAACAATTATTTATTAAAGAGTGTGCATGGATCCAATTCATGAGTATATGTCAAAAATTGTGTTCTATGTATGACTATGGCAATACTCATTTCATTCACATTCATGATGCTACACAAATGTGTTTGCACGCGTTTAGAGATGCAATATCACACCTATGAATGATTTTTAGGAGGAATTTTGAGAGAGAGAGAGAGAGAGAGTCCGGCTTACTTGCTATTCGTTTTCTAAGTTTTTGCAACAAGCGATGGTTGTCATTCTCAATCTGTTTGATGAGCTTCTCTACAAACACATGCCGTTCTAGAGCCCCGAGCTTCGTAACATCAATCACTTGTTTCCCTTTCTTTTCAACAGCACCACCACCATCATCATCAGCATCCTTATCAAATAGAGAAGATCTCAGTCGCTCAAACGTAGGTAATCTCTCAATTTCAGCCGATTGTAATGCATATTCAACGTCACCATCTCCCTTTGCAGAACTCAATCACGAAGTACTGTTTCGAAAACTTGAGGTTTGCCGTTGAAAGGATGATCTGATGCTTCTTCCTATCTCTGCCAACTCAATTCTTAGTGACTCTATCTCATCTGTACTAACTATCTGAGCCATGTTTTTTTTCCTGAACTTGGAGAACTTCAACTTGCAAAGGTATATACATATATATATCAAGACAAGCAAGACTGTGCTCAGGTTCGGACTACATGATTGATGAAGCAAGGATGATGCATGTAGTACTAATCATGTTCTCATGTTCTTGATAGCCAAGCTAATTTAAATATAGCACGACTCATGTACTAGAGAGAGATGCTTCCGTTGTTGATCAATTCAAGCCAACTTCTGATTGATCGCGAATAAAGGATGATGCATGCACTGATCTTCATGTTCTTGGCAGCCAAGCAATTAAGTTGAAAAATATTGCTGGGTATTAAATATAGCGCATGACTTTACTTGAGAGAGAGAGAGAGAGAGAGAGAGAGAGAGAGAGAAATTCATGATCTGTTGCATGTTATTCAAGCTTAACCAAAATAAATCCTTTTTAATGTTCAGAGCATAACATATCTTTTTTATGTTAAAATAATATCTCTCACTCTCTCTCTCTCTCTACATATATATATGTATATATATATATAATTTGGTTTTACAAACAAATGCGTGGAGCCAATTAATTCGTCCCTGCTTAATATATATATATATATATATATATATATATATATATATTTTTATGGAAGACGTTTTGTTTTTTTACATGATCAACTTACCGATATCTTAGCATCAATAACCACTTATATAATGTCATCCCTAGTATATTTATTATAGATTGTGATATAAATTATGTGAATTTATTGAATATGAATTATTATTTATTTATGTGAACCATTATCTCAAAGAGATGCATTAGTTCAGTGATAATGGTGTGTTGTTTCAAATGAAAGGTTAAGAGTTTAAAACTCCACAAGTGCAATTTGATTTTTAATTTTGTGAAGTGTTGGACTTGGACAGACACAATGCTTGGGCCGGCCAAGCCTTGCACGTGGGCCAAAGAGTCACAACACTTGGATGTTTGCACATGGGCTGAATAGGCACTTTGATAGGATGCAATGTTTCAAAAATCAATTTAATTGAAAAGGCACTTCTGAAAACTCTAACCAATGCTCTCCCTTCTCAAGGGAGGCACTTGCTAACCATTAGGTTAGGCACATACCTTTGGTCTTTAAGTGAAACATCATGACCTTTAAATCAGTAACTATCACTTGAAAAGTCATAAGTTAATGGTTGTGATCTTTCACATGGTGTCACTTTATTTTCTATAAATAGGGGATGTGACCCACGAATTTATTCATCCCATTCTCTCATATCTTCAGTCACTTACACAATTTTGTAGAGAAACTCTAAAGGAAAAACTTCAGAATTGTTATTTGCAGTTAGTGACTTTATTGTATCCTGAAAGTGAATTACTTATAACCCGGTAGCAAACTCTTTCAAGTGGGGGCAATTATCACCTTAAAGATAGTGTTCTACACACCTCAAAGTCGCATTTATTTTCATATTACTATATCTGCACAATTTCTTCAACAATTTTAAGGTGATAATTGCAATGGGATCAGAATCTGATATGACAACTTTCAAGATGATGAATCAAGACTTTGTCAAACTAGATAGGTTTGATGGAACAAATTTTAATTGCTGAAAAGACAAGTTGATGTTCATTCTTACTACATTGAAGATTGTGTATGTTTTGGATTCGAACTTACCAGTACTTCTAGAACCCAAACCTGACGATAATGACCAAATCAAGGCGGAACGCAAGAAGCACGAAGAAGATGAAGTGATATGTAGAGGACACATTCTAGATACACTTTCCGATCGTCTCTACAACTTATTTACATCAATCAAATCACCAAAAGAGATTTGAGATGTATTGGAATTAAAATATAGAACCGAAAAGTAAGGTACAGATAAATTCCTTATTATGAAATATTTTGAATTTACAATTAATGATAATACTTCTTTGATAGATCAAGTCCATGAATTTCAAGTTTTGGTGAATAAACTTCGAGATATTAATGTTGAAGTTTCTATACCTTTGCAAGTTCGGGTTATTATTGCCAAACTTCCTCCAAGTTGGAATAATTATAGAAAGAAGCTTATGCACACAACATAAGATTTCACTATAGAGCAAATTCAAAAACATTTATGAATTGAAAAGGAAACTCGAATTTGTGATAAGAATTTATTTTCTCAAAATGGCTCTAAAGTGAACTTTGTTGATGAGAAAAATAAGTTTCAAGATAATTTTGGAGGAAACAAGAGAAAATTTAAGGACTTTTCCAACAATGGTGACAAGTCCAAGAAAATAAAAACTTATTACAATTACAGAAATAAAGAGTACTTTAAGCATGAATGCAGGTACAAGAAGAAATACAAGAAAGAAAATGGCAATCCCAATAGTGCAAATCTAATCGAAAATAAGACTTCAGAAATTGTGGTCATGGTCTCTGAAATGCACATTAGTATGATTACAGAGTTAAATATGGCTACAACAACCGAGTCTTCTGATTGGTGGTATGATTCAGGCGCTACCATTCATGTTTACAATCAGATATCTCAATTCAAAAATTATGAAGATGCAGCAGATGGACATGTAGTACTAATGGAAAATCACAACTCTACAAAAGTTGTGGGAAAAAGAGCAATGGAAATTCAGTTCACTTCTGGGAAGAAACTTATTCTTGTTAATGTTCTTCATGTTCCAGAAATAAAGAAAAATCTTGTATCGGCAAATTTGTTTTGTAAGAAGTGTGTCAAGACCGTAATCGAGTCTGATAATGTAATTATTTCCAAATGGGGAGTGTTTGTTGGAAAGAGAACTTTTGCAATAGAATGTATAAACTAAGTATTAATAAAATAAGTTTCAATTCTGCTTATATTGTTGAGTCTTCTACTTTGTGGCATAATCGTTTAGCACATTTGAATTTTAAATCTTTAAAGTTTATGTCTAAACATTGTTTAATTCTATATAATCATGGACATGATGCTAAATGTGAAATTTGCATATAAAGGAGGATTCCTCAACTCAGGCACAAGATCATGCAACTTGATTTCAGAAAAGATATTTGCTTGTACCAGCTATAAATATTCTGTAACAACCTTGCAAATCACGGCCAAAACTCTTGTAACAGTCAAGACTTATTTTCAGCATTGTTTTCTAGAATAGATTTTATACTCTTGTATATATTTCCATGTAACACTCTGTAATGAGTGTGAAAGATTCCTTACGATTGCAATAAGAATTCTTTTCAAGCATACTGCTCTTCGAACTTTAATATGGTATCAGTAGAGCCTTCCTCCACCAAGAATTCGATCCCTACCACTGAAACCAACAATAACCCGATTTCTACTCCACAATGCCCAACAGAAATTCCTCTTATTGCGCTCAATATTTCTTCCCAAATCAATGAAAAACTCACACCCTCAACCTTTCCTCAATGGCGTGCTCAGTTTGAAACCCTTCTCATTGGGTACAACTTACTTGACTATGTCACCGGTGACAAATCTTGCCCTGATGCCACCGATCTCTCCATTTCCACCCCTCAAAAAATTCATTGGATAAGACAAGACAAACTTATCCTCAATGCCATTTTAGCTTCCACAACCACCACCATCACACCATTCATTTCCATTGCCAAAACTTCTCAACAGGCTTAGCAAAAATTACATACCATGTATGCAAGTAAATCTCGCACTTGTGCAATGCAATTGAAAGAGGAGCTCACTTTGATCAAGAAGGAAAATCAAACAGTTCAAGATTACCTGCATACGGTCAAAGCCATTGCTGATGAAATCTCCCTCATTGATCATCCTATTTCTGAGGATGATCTTACCCTTTACATACTCAACGATCTAGGAACCGACTTCCGCAAAATCGTAGCTCCAATTCGTGCACGGGAACCACCTCTTCAATTTGAGGAATTACATGACCTTCTTGTGGGTCACGACGCCTATCTACGGCGTCTTGAAGCATCATCCCAGCAACTGGTCGCCTCAACCAACTACTCCAATCGGTGCCATGGCTCCTCCTCTACTGGTAACAATTCTAAGGGTTACTCGAAGTCACCTGGGTCTAGTCGAACCAGCTTCTCTTCACCACAAAATTCATCTTCGGCCCAAAATCGCACAAATGGTGGCCCATGTGACAATAAGAAAAACAAGCCCACTGGACAACGCCGGTACACACCAAAATGTCAAATTTGTGATCAATTAAACCATATTCCAAAGCACTGTCCCCGTGTAGTTCTCTGAAGCAACAACAAACTATACCTCCACCTCACCAGCTGTGGACACAAAATGGCTCATTAACTCAGCAGCATCCCATAATATCACTGGTGATTTGGCTAATTTATCAGTTCACACTGAATATGATGGCACCGACGAGGTTGTAATCGATGATGGTTCAGGTTTGCGTGTCTTTCACATTGGTTCATTGGTTCTACACTCACCTACACGCACCTTTCATTTAAATGATACTCTTTGTTTTCCTCATATCCGAAAAAACCTTATTTCTGTCCATCATTTTACCACTCAAAATCATGTCTTTGTTGAATTTCATCCTTCTTTTTTCCTTGTTAAGGATCATACCACGGGGGCGGTTCTACTTAAAGGTGCATGTGAAAATGGTGCCTACACCCTATCAGAATCAATGGTAAAATCTCCTCCACAAATTGTTGCGAATGTGCATGAACGGACATCCATTGATGGATGGCACAAACGGCTTCGACATTCTTCCAATAAAATTGTTCATCATCTTGTCAACTATTTTTCTCTTCTAATAATAAATGAAAAAGTTTCTCAGTTTTGTACCTCTTGTTCTGTTAATAAAGCACACAAGCAACCATTTCGCCCCATTAGTCTTCAAAGTCATGCACTGCTTGACTTAATTTATACTGATGTTTGGGGTCCCTCAAATTCGGTTGGTATTGACGGGTCACGCTATTATTTGATTTTTGTAGATCATTTCACAAAATACATTTGGTTCTATCCTATGGAAACAAAATTTGGGGTTAGCACAATATTTCCTCAATTCAAACATCTTGTTGAAACCAAATTTCAAGCAAAAATCAAAACCATTTACTCGGATAATGGTGGTGAATTTATGGCTTTAAAAAAATATTTTTCTATTCATGCAATAAGCCACTACACCACTACTCCTCATACCCCACAACAAAATGGTGTTTCCGAGCGTAGACACCGTCATTTAGTTGAAACGGGCCTCACTCTATTACATGATGCTTCTCTATCCTTAAAATACTGGCCTCATGCGTTCTCTACCATTGCATATCTGATAAATAGGCAACCAACACCTCTCTAAAACAACAAGTCACCCTTTGAAGCACTGTTTCAATAGCCACCGAATTACATGAAATTAAAAAATTTTGGTTGTCTCTATTTTCCTCTCACTCGGCCATATAACTCTAACAAACTTCAACCCAAATCAATAGCCTGTCTGTTTGTGGGCTACTCATCGGCTTCTTCATCTGATTCACACACGAATCTCATCACACACGACAACACTTTACACATTAATCCTTCATCCGTGTCCTGTGATCCCCTTACTCAAACTCTTACCCGAACCCACTCCATGACCACTTGATCAATGAACAACATTCACAAACCAAAACAATTAAATTCAGCCACCAAACACCCCATTCCCAACACCATTGAACCTAGTTGTGTTGGACAAGTGCTCTGTGAACCTCATTGGAGAACAACCATGTCTGAGGAACTGATTACGCTCATGCGTCATGGCACATGGGATCTAGTTCATCCACCAAACAATTGCACACCAATCGGTTGCAAATGGGTATTTCGTGTTAAACGCAAGGCTAATGGGACTGTTGATTGCTTTAAAGCGAGACTTGTTGCTAAAACTTTCAATCAACGCCCTGGTTTAGACTACAAGGAAACTTTTAGCCCCGTTGTCAAACCCACTACAATTAGAACTGTTTTAACAATTGCTGTGATGCAAGGATGGTCCTTGAGACAACTCGATGTGAATAACGCTTTTTTGCATGGTCAGTTAACTGAAACTATGTATATGGCCCAACCTCCAGGCTTCAAAGATGCCTCAAAACCAAACTATGTTTGTCAGTTAGATAAGGCCATTTATGGCCTTAAACAGGCTCCTAGAGCTTGGTACTCTGCATTAAAATTGGTCATCTTGAATCTTGGTTTTACAAATTCAAAAGTGGACTCCTCCTTATTCATTTATCACCAAGACTCTGTTTTGTGCTATTTATTGGTGTATGTGGATGATCTGGTCATCACTGGCAGCAACAATCATTTTGTGTCTGATATCATTCAACAACTTGGAATTCGTTTCTCATTAAAAGACATGGGCCAGCTACATTTCTTCTTAGGAATGGAAGTTATTCCGACCACATCAGGGTTGTTTCTCTCTCAACACAAATATATTCTGGACCTTCTTTCCAAAACAAATTGACGGGTTCCAAAGAAGTTTCCACTCCACTGTCCACAAGCACCACACTAAAGTTAGTTGATGGCACAACTTCTTTTGACAGTACTGAGTTCAGAAGTGTAATTGGAGGACTTCAATATTTATCTTTCACTCGTCCCGACATCAGTTTCTCGATAAACAAACTATCCCAGTTTATGCACAAACCCACAGTAACACATTGGGCAGCTGTAAAAAGACTCCTCCGCTACTTGAAGCAAACACTTTTTCATGGGATCCACATAAAAAAAAAAAAAAAAAAAAAAAAAAAAAAAAAAAGATTAGGTTTTGATCTCACAACATACTCGGATGCTGATTGGGAAGGTAATTTTGATGATCGTACTTCAACATCAGCATATATCAGCTTCTTTGGATCTAATCCTATCTCTTGGAATTCAAAAAAATAAAGTGCAGTAGCACGATCGTCGATAGAAGCTAAATACAGATCCCTTGCAAATGCCGCTTTAGAAACCGTGTGTCTGTTATCATTATTTAAAGAACTTGGGCTACCAATGAAAGCTTCACCAAAACTTTTGTGTGATAACTTATGTGCCACTCACCTAAGTTTTAATCCTGTGCAACACTCTCAGATGAAGCATATCCAAATTGATTTACATTTTTTTCATGATATGGTTCAACGTGGCATCCTCAATGTTCATCATGTAAATACTCAAGATCAACTTGCGGATTTATTGATAAAACCATTATCAAGACAATGCACAGATTCACTCAAGACCAAGATTGGCTTAGCCGATGGCAGTGCCATCTTGTGGGGGCGTATAAAGGAAGATTCCTCAACTCAAGCACAAGATTATGCAACTTGATTTCAGGAAAGATATTTGCTTGTGCCAGCTATAAATATTTTGTAACAGCCTTGCAAATCATGGCCAAAACTCTTGTAATAGTCAAGGCTTATTTTCAACAATCTTTCCTAGAATAGATTTTATACTCTTGTATATATTTCCATGTAATACTTTGTAATTAGTGTGTGGAAAATTCCTTATGATTGCAATAAGAATTCTTTTCGAACATACTGCTCTTCAAACTTCAATATTGCATTCAAGCAAAAATGACAAAGAAACATCTTCCTAAAACAGACAGAAATACACAATGATTAAAACTTGTGCATTCTGATATTTGTGAATTAAATGGTATCTAGAAGAGGCAATAGATATTTTATTACTTTTATTTATGATTTCTCAATATATACATATGTATATTTAATGAAAAGTAAGGATAAAGTCTTCAATATGTTTAAATCTTATAAGTCTGTTGTTGAAAATCAAAAGGAAAAGAAAGTTAAGATTCTTCGCAGTGACAGAGGTGGTGAATATTTTCCTACTGAATTTTCTTTGTACTGTGAGGAGAATGGCATAGTACATTAAACTAGTACACCCTATACCCCACAACAAAACGGTTTAGCAGAAAGAAAAAATAGGACACTAGTTGATATGGTAAATACTAAGATTCTGAATGAAAATTTGTCTTTTAACTTGTGGGGAGAAGCATTACTCATTGCATGTTCTTTGCATAATAGAATACCTTCTATGAAATTCAAAATTTCATCATATGAATTGTGGAAAGGTAGGAAACCAAATCTGGAATATCTAAGGGTATGGGGCTGTTTAGCCTTTTATAGAGTTCCGGACCCAAAAAGAACAAAATTAGGTCCAATGGCAATCAAGAGTATTTTTGTAAGATATGCTAAGAATTCAAAAGCATATAGACTTTTGGATTTGGATTCTAACATTATAGTAGAATCAAATGATGTAAAATTTATTGAAGATAAATTCTATAATGACTCTAAAGCAATATTAGATCCTATTCAAACACTAGAATCTAACTTGAGTCGGAAAATGAATTGTATAATTCCTGACACATTGACTGAACTGAGGAAAAGTCAAAGAGTTAGAAAAGAGAAAAACTTAGATCCAGATTTTGTGTCATCTTAGGCTATTGTTTTCCTTTTGGAAGGAAATAGAGATGATGTTTTAAATAAGATACCTATTCTATTAAATATAGAGAAAGATCCAAAAAAATTTTAAGAAGTTATGACTTCTAGAGATGTTTCATTTTGGAAAGAGGCAATAAATGATGAAATGAACTCATTATTGTCAAACAATACTTGGGTTTTAGTAGACTTGCATCTGGATCAAAACCTATTGGCTGTAAATGGGTATTTAGGAGAAAATACAATACAGATGGGTCTCTTCAAATTTTTAAGATTAGATTATTAGCCAAAGGTTTTAAATAAAAAGAGGGCATAGACTATTTTGATACGCATGCCCCAGTGGCTAGATCTACATCTATTAGAGTGCTTATGACACTGGTTTCAATATATAACTTATATGTACACCAAATGGATGTTAAAACTATTTTCCTAAATGGTGAATTGGATGAAGAGGTATACATGGAACAACCTGAGGGATTTGTTAAGCATGGGCAAGAAAAGAAAGTTTGCTAATTAATTAAATCATTGTATGGATTAAAGCAAGCACCAAAACATGGGCATGAGAAATTTGATTCGGTAATTTTATTTCATGGATTTAGGCATAATAATGCTGATAAGTATATTTATTCTAAATTCATGAATTGTTATGGTGTTATAATATGTCTTTATGTGGATGACTTGCTTATATTTGGAACAAATATGTAAGGAATATCTAAAACTAAGAAGTATTTATCTTCAAAGTTCAAAATAAATAATCTTAATGAAATTAACACTATTTTGGGTGTCAAAGTAAAGAAACATAGTGAGGGTTATGTTTTATGTCAATCTCATTATGTTGAGAAAATGCTTCTTAAATTTCAACACTTAGGAATTAAAGAAACAAATACCCCATATGACTCTTCTTTTAAATTAACTGAAAATACTGGTAGAGGGGTCGCTTAGTTAGAATATGCTAATGCAATTGGCAGTTTAATGTATGCAATACATAGCACTAGGCCAAATATTTCCTGTGAGATTCCTATTTTTTTCATGTGTTTTAAATCCCTAGTTTTCATTGTATTATTTTATTTATGTTATTTTAATTTTTAAAGGTGTATTTTTGGTTTGGCCTTTGTTTTTATAGTGTTTTTATTTTTTTGTGAGCTGTGTGTGAGTGTTTATTTTTGGGCCGTGTATTGTGTGAAGCCCGAACCCAGCCTTGTGATTGAAGCCCAGCCCGTGCGGCCCGTGTGAACCCAGCCCCCCATTTATCAATACGGCGTCGTTTTGGGCCAAGGGAAAATTAGGGTTTTATTCTTTTCTCCTTTGGCGCCGCACTGCTTCATCTTCTTCCTTCTTATTTCTTCTTCTTCCTTCTTCTGTTTTCTTCTTTTCCAGCAGCTGCCGTGTGTCAACCCTTCCTTTTCCACCTCCATCTTCCACCTCCTTCTTGCATGAACTCTCGGTGTCGTTCGGTGGAGGATCCTTAGCTTGCTGTCATGCGTGCCGCTCCCCACGGCCACCACCTCTTTCTTCCGCAAGCTTCTTGGTGGCGTTGGGCATGGCTTCCGGGTGGTGCTGTCTTTGCCACCGCATCACGTGTCCGCGCGATATGCTTCTCCTCCTCCACGGCTTGTGCTGCGGATTTTCTTTTCTCTACCCATGCGACACACAGCTCATCAAACCTCCATAATTGGTCTATTTATAGTCCACGGGTTCCTCAGATTAAATGTTTCGAAAATCCTCATCTTCTCTCTCGCTTAAGTTTATCGCAGTTCTTGGTGTCTGAGATTTTGTTCTGTATATTTGTTAGTGAACCCGTGAGCTTGTGTTGTTCTGCCGAGCTCTATTCATTTCTAAACTTGTGAATTATCACTTGGTTTCTTGGAGAAATTGTTGGGTTGTAGTGAGTTGAATTTCCATCCGCTTGTAAATTGACCCAACCCTTGAGTTGAGAGGCCTTTTGACACTGTTGCCGTCGCTGAGCCGCCGCCTTGAGCTACGCCCTTTCGCTTGATCTTTCAGATTTATTCTTATCTTCATTATATGTAATTTTTCAGTTTTATTAATAAAGTTGTTGTAATTGTATTTTGTAAACTATTATTTCTGATGTAACTGTTGATTATATTGATTTGTTGGAATTTGGCCATGGGCCGGTTTGGAGGACGGGGTATGACGTGTATTGTGAAATGGTGAAATTGTAAATAAAGGATTAATTTTATAAATAAATTATGTTAATTGTATATTCCTATTAAATGATTGAACTGTATATTTATGGTTTTTATTAAAATGTGCTGTGATGTTACGTGGTCTGTTGCATTGGTTACTGAATATGTGGGTGCGTGTGTATCACGACCCCAAGTCGAGATGGGGTATTATCTCGATGGAGCTCCTCTGGTCACTCGGGAACGTAACAGACTGACTTGACATCCCCTGTGTTGTCGCAGGGCGACGACGGGAACGGACGAGACGGTAACGCTCTCGTACCGATTCCGTGACCTTTTGGCTGGCGAGGTAAGAGGATGCTTGGCCATGTACGCACTGGGCGTGGAACTGGGCATCGCTCGTTACGAAGTCTCATGCACGGACGTTACCCATGATGTGACGAAGAGAGCCAAGGTGTGCGGATGGTCCATAGGGGAGACCGTAGTGCATGCGTAATTTTGTAATAATTATAATTGGGACCAAAAAATGGGATTTTTTGTGTGAGTATAAAAAGGGTATTTTTGGGAAATTGAATGTGGGTTGTTATTCTGTTCGTATGGGGACACGTGGTTATATAAATGTGTTTTAAATCTCTTGGATGTTGTTTTGGTTAATTACTTGCTGAGATGTCATAATCTCATTGTGGTGTTTTACCCTACGGTTCCGTTTTACGGTGCCGTAGAGTTTGACGCAGAGCCCGAGTATGAACCTGAAGGACCGACTCCGCCAGAGGCTTACGTTGTTGATATGTTGTTCAGTATTTTGGGATTTGTTTCCCTTATGTTATTTGTTTTCTTTAAATTATCTGTTGGAAGACTGTAAAATTCTTGTAAAGTTATTTTACTATTTTTTGTACAATTATGGTACTTAATAAAGAAAGACATTTTATTTTCTCCGCTGCAAATATTATGTTGTACATTTATTGCATGTTGTACACACTTTGAGCACTGATCGTTGGGGTGCGTGATCCGTGTAGTCATCATCCTGGTGTCACGAACTCCACAAAAATAATACGTGGGGGTCGAGGGCGCCACATTTCCTTTGCAGTATGTAATTTTTCTAGATATACGAGTAATCCTAGTACAGAGCATTAGAAAGCAATTGGTAGAGTCCTTGGATACCTTAAAAGAATTAGTTCGTTAGGACTGTATTATACCAATTTTCCTGTTGTACTATAAGGATGTTGTGATGCTAATTGGATTACTAGTGGAAGTGATAATAAGGGTACGTCTGGTTGGGTTTTCACCCTTGGTAGTGGTGCTGTTTCATGGGCTTCTAAGAAACAGATATGTATTTCACATTCTACAATGGAACCTGAATTTGTAGCCTTGGCGGCAAGGGGCAAAGAGGCAGAATGACTGAGGAATTTGTTATTTGACATAAAGTTGTGGTCACAACCAATGTCAGCTATTTGTTTGTATTGTGATAATGAAGCTACTATGTCTAGGGCTTATAGTAAGATATATAATGAAAAATCTAGACATATTAACTTGAGACATGAATATGTCAAACAATTAATAAGTGATAGTATTATCACTAAAGTAAACCTGGGGAATGGTCGAGCTGCTCCCCCTCATTAAACAGCCCTCCAATAGCCCTGCGCCACGTAAGCTATTTATTGTATTTATTTTACATTTGTATAAACCCGATCAGAGACTTCACAATTGAGCCCTGCATTTCCTCTCCTTGTGTGCAAGAACCGGCTTCTGAGACTCAGTTTCTTCAGTTGCCACAGTTTTCGTCCTCTCGTTTTCAACATTCACCGCCTCTACCTTGCCTATTTTAACTGCCTTTTCATCTTCCTTCGCCACCAGCTAAATTTCCTGCACATACAATCAAAACACAATGCTAATATATGAAAATCTACCCAGAACCCATTACATACCAGAGAGAGGAAAACAAGAAAAAGCAACAGAGGCTGGCCCACTCACCGTATCCGCATTTGCGGCCATAGATTTAGCATCTACGGTCACATATTCAATCTCACCATCTCTTTCTAGTGATGATCTTAAGGCAAGAGGAGGAGCTGCAAAACCAAACCAAACCAAAGAAAAAATGTTAAATTTCAGATGAAGATTTCGGTGAAGAAAGGGGTCTTTAAAAGCTCATCACCATCAGATCTATTTGGTACTTTTCTTCTTTGTGACTCTCAGCCACAGAGATTGTTGAATTCCTGCATAACATCCCCACCCACAAAAAAAAATAAAAAAAATCATATATCAGTTCACAGCTTTACAAGCTTTGGACAAAAAAGTTCAAAAATAAAAATCTAAAATGCTCATGCTTTTTTTACTTTCGCATCGTTGTAATTATCATCCAATCTGAGCACATATGATTCCTTTCTTGGTGGAGGTGCAAAGAGACGAGCTTGAGAGCTTGGAGATGAAGATGAAAATAGGAAGATAGCTTGGAGGACAACGATTTTATTTGACTCTTGCGTGTGGTGACTCTATGCAGTGAGGTCTAACTAGTTTCTTGTGTTTTTTCCTACATGTCGATGTCTGAATGGAAGGTAGCTCTTCTATCTTTAATAGCCTGACCGTCCCGCAGCAGCTTTCTTATCACTATTGTATATGTGCGGTCAAGTAAAAACTTGGCGGATCCTTTCACAAAGGGACTTTCGAGAGATATGGTGAATAGTATATCTAGTGGAATGGGTTTGAAACATTTCTTTTAAAAGTCACCTGTAATAAAAACCCAACCTTACACTATTAACAAATAGTTTAACGTTTAATGGGTAATAACAAGTTATAGTTATGTGGCTGGATAGCACTGAAATTTAATTTAATGTTAGAAACCCTTCCAGGATGGTCAGTGTTGGCTGTTACGCTAAATGTAGGATGAGTATTATACTCTTAATGAGGTTCAATAGTTGTTTTAAGTGTCTGAAGTAACAGAGACACAGAAAGGAACTTTACCTATGTGAACATAAGAGGTGGGGACAACTTCTAGCAGAAGTTTAAGGTTTTCTTTTGTAAATGTTCATGAATGTCAGGATAGAGCACGTGGATTAGTGCAAATTATTGGTGAGTTATCTTGTTAAAATTGGATAGAATCATGTGTGTGGTATTTCTGTTCTTAGCATATAGAGTCTTGGTTTAAGCCTAGGCCACCATTGACTTTGTTTAGAATTTGAGATACTTACACTAATTGAAGGTTTAAGTCGAGAGATACCTTTTTGTATGCATGAGGATATCAGTATTTGACTGAAAATTTAATATCGCAATCTAAGTGGGGGATGTTATATTTATTATAGATTGTGATATTAAATATGTGAATTTATTGAATATGGGTTATTATTTATTTACGTGAACCATTATCTCAAAGAAATGCATTGATTCAGTGGTAATGGTGTGTTATTTCAAATGAAATGGTAGGAGTTTGAAACTCTACAAGTGCAATTTGACCACAAGTGTAATTTGATTTATAATTTTGTGAAGTGTTGGAGTTGGATAGACACAATGCTTGGGCCGGCCAAGCCTTGCATGTGGGCCAAAGAGTCACAACACTTGGATGTTTGCACATGGGGCAAATAGGCACTTTGATAGGGTGCAATGTTTCAAAAATCAATTTAATTGAAAAGTCACTT
Source organism: Juglans microcarpa x Juglans regia (assembly GCF_004785595.1). Taxonomy (NCBI): domain Eukaryota; kingdom Viridiplantae; phylum Streptophyta; class Magnoliopsida; order Fagales; family Juglandaceae; genus Juglans; species Juglans microcarpa x Juglans regia. The sequence continues at coordinate 23,983,808 of NC_054601.1, read as the reverse complement.
CTTATTTATTTACGTGAACCACTATCTCAAAGAAATGCATTGGTTCAGTGGTAATGGTGTGTTGTTTCAAATGAAAGGGTAGGAGTTTGAAACTCCACAAGTGCAATTTGATTTATAATTTTGTAAAGTGTTGGACTTGGATGGACATAATGCTTGGGCAAGCCAAGCCTAACACATGGGCCAAAGAGTCACAACACTTGAGTGTTTGCACATGGGCTGAATAGGCACTTTGATAGGGTGCAATGTTTCAAAAATCAATTTAATTGAAAAGTCAATTCTGCAGACTCGAACCAATGCCCTCCCTTCTCAAGGGAGGCACCTGCTAACCACTAGGCTAGGCACATACCTTTGGTCTTTAAGTGAAACATTATGATAAAAGTCACAAGTTAATGGTTGTGATCTTTCACATGATATCACTTCATTCTCTATAAATAGGGATGAGACCCACGAATTTATTCATCTCATTCTCTCATATCTTCAGTCACTTACACAATTTTATAGTGAAACTCTGAAGGAAAAACTTCATAATTGCTATCTGCAATTGGTGACTTTGTTGTATTGTGGAGGTGAATTGCTTGTAAACCGGTAACAAACTCTTTTGAGTGGGGGCAATTATCTTTAAGAGTGTTCTACACGCCTCAAAGTTGCTTTTATTTTCAGATTACTGTATCCTCACAATTTCTTCAACAATCAGGAAATTATCTTAGGGAAATGTTAAGTGTTCTAACAGTGGGTTTCGATAATGGGTCTCGAAATTTTTTATTTTATTTAATAATTAAAGAAGTATTTTTTTAATGATGCTGTAAATTTTTTTAAAAATATTTTAAAAAATTAAAAAAGAAATCTTCTACAGGCAGTCAATTTGGGGGACACCTTGCGCACCCTTGTGTTGACATGGCCTTAAAAAATAAAACAATAGAATTGAACAAAAAAGTCTGAAAGGAAAAGAACCACGATTTACAAAAAAGCTTCATATTCCTGCTTAGTACAAACCAGTGCACTTACTTTGACCTGTCACCTTTCCGAACGTCTCGCACGTCTCCTGCGAACCACGAAGAAGGTTCAGCTTGCTTTCCCACTCACAAACCAATGCACCATTTCTCAAAACCGAAAAATCCTTGGTTTCACTTTCCCCCACCACCAAAATAAGCTTCAACATCTTTAATGTATATTCTTGCACCTCCTACAAGTCGATCCCTATGGTCATAAATATCATCTATTCATATTCATATGATTTTTCTTTTAAGCCAATATGAAGTTCATATAGTAATCACACAAAATATGCCCTCTGTCTCATAGCTCTTCAGTTTCTAGTGAAGTCACCGCAGAGTATTCTCTATCAGAACAAAAGCTTCAAAAGTTTCTAGGATGCATCATTTTTCTATCCGTAAACAACACAAAGCTCTTTGATTTTTTCTCACCAAAGCGAAGGAAAACTGCAACCCAGTTGCCTCGAGTATTAGTCATCATCAAGCTGGTATAGAAACAAGGCAGATTTTGAACTTCCATAAATCTAATATAACCCTGTGAACATAAGTGCCTATTTCACAATGGTATGAAGAGGTAAAAGTACCATACCATTAAACCTCGGTTACGTGAATGAGGGAGATCCTGAATATATTTTTCAAAAGCCTCTAACCTCACTTTCCCTTTGACTTCTACAGATTCAGACCACTTGATATTAGGCATCTTCTCACCGCTACAGAAAAATAATCATCATGGACAATATTAACAGTGAAATTTTTACCCTTCCAAGTTCCAACATTATACATACTTGGTGGATGTGATGTTTGGTTGTAGCATATCATCCCAAAACAAATAGGAATGATTGTTTACATAACATATTTTAGATGAAGTTCTATAGTGTGTAAACTGAGAGAGAGAGATACCGAAGTGAAAGAGTTGGTTTTGCTTTCATCTTTCGTTCGCGGGAGGGAGGAGAGCATATGGTTTCGTTTGCGGGATGGTGGGGAGCAAATGGATTGGGCAGTCTTCAATGGTGATTTTTGTCTCATATTCTCTTGATTTTTGTCTCCTGTTCGCTTGATTTTTGTCTTCAATGGACTGGGAGCAGATGGACTCGGTCACGAAGAAAACGGTGCATTTCATTTAGAGAGGTGCTAGGTACAGTCCCTGTAAGGAGGCCCTGTGCACTCCATTGTTTGTCTTTTAGTCCATATAAGCAGATGCCAATGACCAAAATGCCCAGAATAGCAAATGCCATACGATTTGCACAGAAACCGAATACGGGAAGGAGCCATTCAATTTCATTTTGCCGCTCACCCAGCCCGCGTGACCTCCTGTGCGTTGTGTCGTTCGAAATCCGACGTCGTCCTCAACTCTTCCACCACCACCACCACCACCACCACCACCGGTAACGTAGACCCAACCCAGCCCAAATCTGAATGTTCTCAACCAGCTAGTGCTTAATGTAGACCCCTGTACAACATACTACTCAAGTATATAGTTAATGAAAACTAAAAGAATTTAAGATAAAGTTTTAGAAAAAAAAAAAACCATTTTAAGATAGAGGCAAGAGATAACCAAACTCAGGTATGTTTGTGTTATTTGAACCAGATTCCATAGTGGATTTTGCTGAGTTTTCTTTGAGTATGAACTATGGAACTAACATCTCACTCACAGAAGCTAATGCAAAATGCTCTAGTGCTTGAACAAGTGAGCATGTGGACTAGAAGAAAAAAAAAATGTTCCTTATTTCCTTAGTTAGTTCTTTAGTTACCTTCATTTTCCAAATACTAAAATTGAAAAATGCTTGTTAATAGGAAGAAGAAATCCGAAAGATATGTTGATCTAGGGCCAGAAAAGAATTACTGAAAAAATTGCAGCTGGTCGTTTTGCTCCAACAACATCAAAGAAATATTTCCACAAAGTAAAACAATGAAAAGTTCCTTTAAGAGTGAGAAGATAATTTCCATAACTAGTAATACAAACAGGATGGTTCCTTCAAAATCAGTGCTACTTGACAAATGCAAGCTTGAGAAGAAGATTTATACAAAATCTTCCAAAATCACTAATATTCCAAGATCATATAAAGATTCACAATTTGCATAGCACAACCACTTTTTAAGAACTGTAAATTGTGTTATATAACTCAGGGTTGGCAGATTTGAAAGGGGCAGAGCAAAAGCTGAAAATCCAAAGAGGATTAGGGACCTTGCTACTTATCTTTATAATTAAAAAATTCAGCCACATCACGAGAAACATCCATAACATTCTATAAACCACTTGGGCTCGCAAGACATTTACTAATTTTTACTATCTAACTAAAGACAAGACACATTTACACTCTGTAAACCACTATGGCCAGCACACATTTACACTCTGGCAGAGTTAGAGGGCACAAGGATTCAGACTCCATCTCATTGCAGTATGAGTTGTGTCTTCAGAATGCATCAGCTATCCAGTGGAAAACCACCATCGACTATCCAGAATGCATCGTCGTCCTCCAAAGGAAAATATAGTCTCGAGAGGAAAGGGGCGGGAGTCCAATCTCGGGAGTATACGAGAGTTTAGTTGCTCAAGAGAATGGGGAAACGAAAAGAAAAAAGGAATCATCGTGTTTTGTCACGATGATTCCTTCATGAAATTCGTTCCTCTTTGAGTCTAGATTCCGTGGTACCTTTTGTGTTTGATTTCATGGTTTTTTTATTGGTCCAAAGTTATTTTAACCATGGAAATGTCATTCTGGAAGATAAACTGGATAGTATATTGTATTTTAGAGTTTTTGACCAAGCTAATGGATAGATCTTGGTCCGAAGATTTTATGGAGTGTTGTTAATATATTTATACAAATGTTTGTTAAGGATTCTTTACATGATAAAAGCTTTTGTTGAAATATTTTCTCAAATCTAGAAAATTAGAAACTAGAAAGAGAAAAATAGTTTCTGTTTTAAGAACGTTTGGATCTTTTGTAGTTTAATCTTACTCTAAGGATTTTGATATTTTTATTTGATGATCTTAAACCTTTTATATACATGTTAGGATGTTGGTTTGAAGATTTTAGGTGTTGATTTGTAAAAATATGATTTTTATGTATAAAGATACTTGGTTAAGTAAACAATATGAGGTTTTTGGATAGATCCATGCTGTGGTTTAATTTTGGCCATGTGACTTTAAGTTTAATGCTTGAATCTAATTTAGGACATATTTTAAAACCATACGATTTTGTGGGTTTGAATTTTTTATCAATGTATGTTTCGGATAAGTGTTTGATCAAATCAAAGTTGAGAACAAATTATGTTTTTGTCTAAGTGTTGGAGCCGAGTACTTCAAGTGAGATTTTGTGATTTTTGGTGACTTTTATGTGTTGATTCAAAGCAACTTAGTTCTTAGTAGTGTGTTATGAATATGTTAGAAGAAAGTTTTTAATTTTTGGGGTTCTTGGAGATATTTTTAAATAGAATCAAAACTTTAAGATTCAAGGGTTTGTGTTTTAGTTAAAAAAATTGGATCTTTTAACTAAAAAGTTTTGTATTTATGTGAAGTGAATTTTTGTTGGTTGTTTCAAGCATACTTCTTCTAAATATAGGATGTGATTATCTATATTGCAATATTTTGGTTTAAGTTTGAGTGTTAAAGTTGGATAAAATTGCAACAAAAATCAAAGAGAAAATGCCTAAGGGTGTTTCGGCCATAGTGTGTTTTCATGGTTATGATTTCTTATAAAATTTTTATAATTAGATATTTGAGTTTAGAACAAAATTTACATGAGGAATGTAAATTTTGGTATTTTTTAAGTTAGGGTGTGAATTCCTTAAGTTAGGAATAAATTGGTCATTTTTTCACTTGTGGATAGTTAAATGACAATTTTATTCTTAGTTAGCATTTTACATATTATTAAATTATTAGTGATAAAGTTTCTAACATTTACAATCCCTACTTACAGTTTCTTGTGTTTTATACTTTTCTATCTAAATGCGACAATCACTATAAGTTAGCTCCTAATTTACTATCAGATTACTGTTTATATATGATGGTAAGGGAACTAATGTTCATGTAATTATGTTATCTTATATGCCGTGTTACATCATATATGTCTGTTACTTAATACATTCTGTCATGAAATATTTATCTATCGCATAATATATTCTGTCATGCAACATTTATCTATTACATAATATATTCTGTCACATAATTTTATCTACTACACGTTATGTCATGTCATGTAATGTTGTCTGTTACATGTTATACCAGGTCACGTAATATTATCTATTACATGTTATGTCATTTCACGTAATATTGTCTGTTACATGTTATATCATGCCATGTAATGTTCTGTTACATGTTATGTTCTGTCACATATGTTGTATGTTACATGTTATGTCATGTCACGTAATTATATCTGTTACATATTATGCCATATTACGTATTGTTGTTTGTTTCGTGTTACGTCAAGTCATGCATCTCACGTATATGTCACGTCACATTATGTCAGGTCATATGTCTTTTCATTTCATGTCATGTTATGTCTCGAGTATAGAGCATGTCTCGAAAACAGTATTTTCTAAGTCAATCAAGCCTTAGATACTTGTGACGTAATCACTATGATTGTTCGAGTATCTCCATTTATAATTCACGAGTACTTCCAACGTAATCATTTTGATTATTGAAATACCTCTACTCAAATACTCTTGACGTAATCATTCTGATCAAAATAGTAGTAGGTACTTCTAATATAATCATTCTGATTGTTAAGGTGTCTTATTTAAAATACTCATGGCGTAATCATTTTTATTGTCTGAGTATCTCTGACGGAATATATTGGGCGAAATCATTCTGATTGTTCACTATTCTTGACGAAACACTCCGGCTCCCCCAGATCTCTAAAAATGACTTTATTAATAATTGTGGAGAGTGGGGTGTTACATAGTAGCTCACCACTTCATTTCACATCTTTTTTAAGGTCGTAGAAAGTTTCTTTTTTTGAGGTGATAGCTTTTGAGCTAAAAACTCTAGATTAGACTTGGTTTACACAATTGAGGTTGGAAGTTTTGGGGCTTATGGTTTTCTTACTTGAAAATAATTTTAGCTGTATAGAGAATTTTCTTATTAGTCATATCTTAGTTGCTTTTAGATTTTTATCGAATTATCTATATTGTAATTATTTAGAATTTAATGGTTATAGCCGAACTTATGAATGAATTTTTTAGAATCATTGTATTATAATTGTGAATAGTTTAGAGATTGTGTATTTGATATATATTTGTAAACAGGAAGAAAGTTTTAAAAATATAACCGAAACATTATCCGTTTATGATTTTGGATTTGGGGCGTTACACACAAAGCAGCACCTTGGCAAGTTGGTTCATGGACATGCGTATTCTATTTTATTTGGAATCTGCCAGTCAGAAAATATATGTAAGCCCCGTACAGATATCTTCAGCTTGACCAGCATACAAGTACGCTTCTTACTGAATGACAACGAATTTGCATATTACTACACAGACTAACATATTACTTGCAAACAAAAGGCTTGCAGTTCGCCATGGACAACCTCTACCTTTCCAGCCTCTATTGAAAGAGCGAGACGCTCACCTCCGCAGGAAGTTCAGCCGTCCTACAAAATATGCAAACATGGAAGCAAAAACAAGGGGGAAAGCCATGAGAACAACCGCCACAACAGCCAAGTGATCATGGTGAAACCCAAAGTAATCTTCTAAGAAGGCAGCCACTGTTTTCGTTTCTCCGAATACCATGATGGCCTTATTTATATCTCCATATTGTGAAGTGAGCATACCATTCAGCGACCAAGATGTGGGTATCAGATAATATAACCAGATCCACCACTTTGGAATTTTCTGTAAGAACAAGACAATCCGGTCAGTTAAACTATATATATTGTTCATAACTTGAAGACTCCACGGTGTACAATATAGATGACTTTTGAGTGCTTTTTATCAGCTTACCGGTTCAGGCATCAGAAAACCAGCAAACAGGTTGAATAATGTGTAAAAGGCCGAGCACAAAATTGCAGCTACCATGAAGTTTGGCGTCAATGACACGACCAGCATTCCCAGATAATTGAAGTACAGCAATGAACAAAATATTGCATAGAAGTACCAGAAAACCTTATAAGCCGACCCATAATATCCAATCATTGGATATGAGATTGTCACAAATAACGCAGTTTCGACGAAGAGATAGGGGATTTCCACTATCACCTACAATATCAGTATCCCCAACTTTATAAGCTGAAAATAATGGCTAAACAAGAGCCCCCTAATCAAGACCATAGATTCCACCAATTTTGTTTTCAGAGATCAAATGGTGATAGTAGGCCGCACAAGTAGACTTTACAGGTAGAGAATCATACCTGTGCAAGTGAATGAGCCCATGAAGTGTACATCCCGGCAAATCTTTCCCGGTACATAACATTTCTCTCTGCTGCTATATATGGAAGGACTGTCGTGCAATTATTTATGCCCAAGAAGATAACAGTAGCGTACATTGAACCAAAAATATTGAATAGGTTCTGCTGGTTGTTTCTAACAGAAAAGGAAAAAGAAAAAATGCAGCATTTAGTTCTTTGCAATACACCTAAAATATGCACCCTACAGAAAAAGGCATATATCTGACGGATGAAGTGCTTTGTCTTAAGGAGAGACCTACAGCTGAATTTAGCCAAGTTATCCAGACTAGCAATTTCTCATGTCATATAGATTCTGCCAAAAGGAGAAAAAGTAGAAAATGATAAATAACTAAAACTTACAATTTTTTTCCTTGGTTCCAATATAGCGCTCCAAAAATTAAAGCAGTTACAAGTGTATGCACCATACGAGTCCAGTTGTATGCAGGATTCCTCCAATAAGTCAAATGTTGTTTCCATAGGCAGGATTTGACTTGTCCCCAACCATTTTGAGAAAAGCGGGACACAAAATGCAGATCTGTTGAACCAGGAGGTGGGCTACTCATCTGCCTTACAAGTTCTTTGTTGTTCCTGAAAATGGGATAATAGAGGTTGTCATGTTTGTATAAAGAATGAAATACAGGTCATATGACCAAGATCTGTTTCCACACAATAGATGAACATGTAACAACACAAGGTCCAAGCCACATCTAAACCTATATATAATGCAAAATGACTAATCAAATTACAATTGGAGTCCTTGAATCAAATGGCCAAGAACTCCTCATTACAATCATGCCCCTTAAAATTGTTAATGTCCTCGTCAGGTCAAGTCTCACATTTCTAGTAGGATTTGGCTCTGATACTATTTGTAATGACCTAAGACCGAAGCCACATCTAAGCCTATACTCTAAAAGGGCTGGTTAATGTTAGAATTGGAGTCCTTAGAATTTGTAAAATGGAAAGAATTTCTCCTTGTCAAGCAATGTAGAATTCCTCTGCTGATTTGAAGTTACTATTTTGAAATAGTAACGCGCTACTCGACATCAGACAACATCAAAACCAAGTACAGTTCTAACCAAAGAAATCAACTCACTCATATAGGGGAGATTCCCTGTATTTCTGGGCAAAGTCTACACCAAGCTCAACCTCTGAAGATGTCGAAGTGACCTCTAACATCCACGTTGATGGGTTGTAATTTTCTCTAATCTTTGGAACTCTTGGAATACCCTGTCAAAATAAAACTTAATTATCAATGTAACATCTTAAAAAAAGTGGTACTACTATACAAAAAATGGAAGCAGAAAAGATCCCTAAGATATGTGTATTGTTACAGCAAATAGCAAGCTAACCTCAAAATATTCTATAACCCGACTTGAATGCTGTCCTAATGGTCCAGAGTATATCATGCGCCCACCAGTTTTTAGAAGGATCAACTGTAAAAGCAAAAGGGGAATGAGACAAATAACTCTTGAAGATTTGTTAAGAAGGAACTTGATTCCTAGGATTGAATCTTGTCCAACACCAGTTCTGATATCATTTTGTTGGGGAGTAGGCTGGATGCAACATATCTTACATACTTTTCTTCATTGCAGCCGTCAAACCTAAATGCTCTTGCTTTATTTCTTCAGTAGCCATGCATGTACTACTGAGTTAGAGAGATAAACAGCACTTCTTTGAGAAGTAAATACTTCCTTGGTATATTCCGTGGATAAAGTTACTTCAAAATTAAAAAAAATAAAAATATATTTACCTCATCAAATGTTTCAAATATGTGAATGCTAGGTTGGTGGATGGTACAAACAATTGTTCTTCCCGTATCAGCTACGTTCTTCACCGCTCGCATGACAATTGCAGCTGCTCTTGCATCCAAACTTGTTGTCGGTTCATCCATGAAGATGATAGAGGGGTTAGCAACAAGCTCCACGGCTATTGTAAGCCGCTTACGCTGCTCATTTGATAGACCGGTAGCCCCAGGTATACCTACTAATGCATCCTTTATTTCATCAAGCTCAATGGTCTCAAGGACTTCATCCACAAACGCCTGCAAGACATCACACGAAAGCTTTAACAAACCATTATATTATCTCAACAATGAATACAAATTCCAAACCTTTGGACTTAATGTCAGTGCATTGTGATCTTACGGCTTTAGTTTTTGGGTCTACTTCAGCAGACAACCGCAGCCAAGCAGAAAATATGACTGATTCTTCAACAGTTAGTTGAGGAGAATGTATATCAGTTTGTTCACAGTAACCCGATATCCTAGCAAAGGTTGCTTGAACCTTGGGATACCCTCCAATCTTTATTTGCCCTTCAATATAACCACTGGTCTTTCTTCCAGCTAGAACATCCAGAAGAGTTGTTTTGCCAGCTCCACTGACACCCATCAAAGCTGTTAGAACACCAGGCCTCAATGCGCCAGTAACATCCGAAAGAAGTTGAAGTCTTTTGTTTGTGAATCCCTGTTCTCTCATTTCCTGAGAGCCAGAATGAAATAGGAAATAAAATTACAGGAATGGATTTAATGTTGTCAATGATTATCAATCCAGCAACCACAGAGGACCTAACATAAAATTACATGTCATTACCAGTGGGGTGTCAACATAGTATTGCACATCTTGAAACACTATGGTTAGGGGTGTAAAAGGTAAGACCATCCTACCTGTTATTGGAACAAGAGGCTCATTAAAAGCTGGATAAATACATTTAAAGAAAATAAAGGGGTAATGATCTGAATAACAATCCGAAGATCGAGAAAATTTATCTAACCTTTTTTCGGTCCTATATTAGCCTGTAGATGAGAATTTTTGGACTTTTCATCCAAATGGTCCCCATCATGTGAATCGTCACTTCCAGGTACTTTGGAGAGCATTTCATGCGAAATAATAACACGAGATGATCCAGGAGCTGAATGTTAATCAAATGTCGACAAATCAGCATCTATTGTTGCAATGCTGTTTCAAGTTGAAATAAAACAACAGCAAAGAACTTACACTTCAAGTAACTTAATGCCAAGATATATCCAATGTTGAATACTATTGTAAATCCAAACAAGGCACCAAGTGATATCCAAAAAAGATAACCATCAAAGTTTAGTCCACGGCTTTCAAGTATTTCTTGCCCTATCGTAGTGTTTGCCGATGTCATCTACAGATAAGAAAGGAAAGCAGACTTAGCTGGAACATCTGTTTCTCCCGGCTGTTAAAGTCATAATTAATTACAGAAATAACACAGCATTATCAGGCTTGTAACAGAAGTATTGGAGTATAGGTCATACAACTGAAATTGATTGTGTAATTACAAGTGTTACCCAAGCATACACTACTCCAGTTATTGGGGTATGAATTAAGGTGGATCTTAAAACTTCACCTAAGATTCATTTAGCTGGACATTGGCGATCAGTAGAAATATATTGCACTGCGGTGAAAGATATGGAGTGAAATGCTACTGAATTTCCAGTGTTAGAACATATAAATGAAAAAACACCAAACAGGATGTAGAGTTGATTGTAGTAACTTACTGGATAATTCTCTAAAAGATTAAAACAGGCAAAAAGTGGGCGGTTAGAGTTAGTGAGGACGGATTTGAACTTGAAAAATCTAACAGAAAGCTGGGCTATGATACGAAGCCAGAAGAAATGCCGTGGGAGTCTCACCTTTTGCCATCTTGGGGCAAGAAACTCATTTAAAGAAAGCCCTATCTCTCCGTATGTCATGGGTGAAACCCAAAATCCCCACCTCAACCAGACAGGCATGGAAGCTGCAGCAGAACAGTTAAGCTTGTCATTTCAATTGATTATCTTAGAATGAGCTTTGGCAAAAGGAGATATTGAAACCTTACATTTATTAATAACGAAGCCACCGAATAACAGTACAAATAATATTGCAAAACTACCAGCTGTGAAAGATGCATTATTTGTCCGGAAGACGGAGGCCAGGAAACGGAACATGGACAATGAAGATAGGTGCACTGCAAAAAGTAGAACGAACTGGCGGAAGAACCTAAAACAGCAGTGAACCAAGGGTCACAACTAACAAAATTTGGCACTGCTGCTGCCCTCAACATTCCTGTTGTACTTAAGTAAATCATAAAGGTTCGATAAAAGAAAATTAAAAAAAAAAATGCTTAAGCAAAAGAAGATGCTGTGTTGAGGCTCTAACGTTTGAAAAGTTTTGGATATAAGTTTGGAAATTCATGAACCAAAACTAGGCAAAATTAACAAATATGAACATATTTTCATGTCCAACTCACCTCTGGGCCTCAGGACTGTATCCAATGACATAATACGTAAAACACGTCCAAACCAGAGATTCCACAAATGAAAGAGGGATCTTTAGTATGCTTGCTGGAATGGCATAAGCCCAAGCTGGGTAAAAGTAAAATGCTTTCTGTTTGTAGAATACTTCAAGTCTTTGAATAGTCATGGACATCTCTGGGATACCATCAACAAGAAGGATGACAAGAGCATAGAACAGGGCACCCATATAGTAATTTGCATAATAAACATCAATATCCATGCGTGACCGCAAAAACACAGTCATTGTTATACATGCAATGACAATAAGCTGGAGATAGAAAAAACCAAAACATGTTTCAGATTTTGCAGGGCTTTGGACAAACTAAACAAATAATAAAGATGAAACAGGAAGAATGAGCATAGGTTTTAACGCTCCCACACCAGGAAAAGTAATGATAGTAAAGGATCAAGGAACATCAGCACAAGTACAAATCTTAACCTGACTTGTTTTGAATATGTAGATAAAAGAATTCCTTTTCATGAGAAGAAGTTCCCTTGAAGCGCAAGCTCTAAAAAGATCCCATTTAGAAAGGGAATACCGACTAAAGGAAAGAGCACTCTGATGGCTTTGGGACTTATCATATGGCTCTGAGAGCTCCTCTTCCAGCTTCTTTCCATATGGAGACTCTTTGAACTTCCTAGAGAACAAATCGACTGGAATGTAACTGTGAGGTACTTCCGTGTGATACCAGTACTGTGCTTGATCTTTCCTTGAGATTACCTGTATAAACATAGCGTGAAATAGTTTTTTTAAAGAGAGGAGCTTGAAAAGAAAACAAATATAAGCTGAAATGCACTTACCTCCTGGATAAAATCAGCAACCCCTTTCCTCGCCGGACATCTAAAACCACAATCCTCAAAAAACTCTAGAACATGATCACGTGGACCATGATACACAATCTTTCCCTCTGACATCAAAATGAGGTCATCAAAAAGATCAAATGTCTCTGGGGCTGGCTGAAGAAGGGAAACCAGTAATGTAACATCTGTGATATGCACTAGCTGCTGAAGACAAGTAACAATTTGAAAGGCAGTGGAACTGTCTAAGCCATTTGTTATCTCATCCATAAACAGAGCTTTTGTAGGACCTACAATCATCTCCCCTGCAAAATTGAAGTCCAATTCCCTATAGTCAAAATCTAACCTGGCATTGGGAGTTAGTTCTCTCATTAAAACCAGCTAAGGTTATTGTTTTCTCTCAGATTACCTGTAGTCAATCTCTTTTTCTGACCACCAGAGATACCTCTTCTCATAGCATCTCCAACTAGAGTGTCAGCGCAGATATCAAGTCCAATGATCTGAGAAATCAAGGCAGCAATAGAAATAAACTGGTAACTTATTCATCAATTTACAAATTACAGGGTATAGGTTTTCTGTCAGCTTTGTTGAATGAGAATGACCTTTAGTATGTAGTCTGTTTGAAGGGTTCTTTTTAGTCCTTCCACAGAAATTGCCTGCCAAAAAAATACAGTCAATATTACAATGAAAATCCTCAAGAAAACCATCAATAAGTAGAAACAAAAGAAACATAGTGTAACCAAAATAAATTATCTTATTTCATTCCATACGTAATAATACCCAGAGTGTGACCAAAATCTTTTATATGCTAAATCTTTCGCTGTAGCTGCGATTAACGCACATGCAACAGAGAATTGTCCTATGAGTAAGAGGATTCAGCTTCAATGATTTTGTCAATGATGGTTTTCATTATCTTAAGTTTTCCATCATTTTATCAAAGAACAAAAAATCGCATATGGTCTGGAAGGGATTTTTTCCCAAGTTTCTGTCAAAAACGAAAATTTCAACGACTTTAACTAGTTTCATGTAGCCAAATCAGTTGGCATACAGCAGTATAGATTATTTCATAAACAAGGAAAAAAGAAGATTAGAGATGAAACCGTTACCTTCATGTAAGTGTCTATGTCTGGATCGGGAACAACTCCGGCTTCCTTCTCTCTTTTACTGACTTCCATCAAAACATCTGGATTAGTCCAAAAACAAAAGTTGCTGTCATTATCCGAGTGTTGGGGGTTTATACTTAATAAGGCAGTACTTATTAATAAATCATCTTCCCAGTTGAACTCTAAGGAAAACTTACCCGTTCGGCTTCCAACACCCATACAACGAGCTGAAAAGTCCAGTATTTCCCTCACGGTCATGTCTGGAATGTGCACGTCATTTTGGCTGATATAAGCCGAAGTCTTTTGGGGGACAAACTCTTCTAGCTTGTATCCATTGTAAGAAATTTCCCCAGTAATCTATTAGGCAAAACAGATAGTTTATACATAAATTTGAAAGACTATAAACTAGATTAGCAATCAACCAAAAACTTGGTAACACTTATTATACTACATCAAACAAGGAGATATACCTATAATTATACATACAAAATTATCTGCATCGATTGCTTTGATCTTTCTTGATTTTTTTTTTTTTTTTTTTTTGTTCCTATCAACATTCTGCTGATTTACGTTTCAAGTTATAGCTTCAAACTAGATGCCCATTAATGAGCGTACATTGCCCTCATCAGGCTGACAATATAAATGCATTCTTCAAGTAATATGGAAGTACAAAACCTTGAGAGATTCGTCTAGATTCCCGGACAGGGCCTTTAAAAGGGACGTCTTTCCGCAACCTGGGGGGCCAAGCAGCAGAGTTATCCTGCAGAAAAGGTCAGGCCATGTGAATACGTCCCCAGCATCATATATATCACCCAAACGTTTCGAATCCTCTCTATAGAAAGATTTCTGTGAAGAAGTTATCAAAATTGAAATGGAAGTATTAAAATAAAAATAATTAAAAAAGAAAAAAAAGATATTCCAGTTCCAACTAATCGTAAACTTGTATTTTGAGACACTCGAGAGGGGAACATTTCGTTGAATGTGGGGGATACCACTAGGTGATGAGGAATCACAACGTGATAATGTTCCCGGGTGAAGTTTCTGCTTTGAATTAGCAACTCCATGGAACAAAGCATGGCGATCCAATATACAACGCACAGTCCTCAGAGAGTCCCTCCCTAATACAGACCTAAATCTTTGAAACAGATACAAATTTCATTCGGGGGATGCAACAAGAGAACTGCAAATTAAGGAACTTTATCTTCTATTTCTATTCATCTATGTCCATAAGATAGAGCGACAACATGTACAGACATTTTATGCTGTCGGGGAAAGACATCATTTGAGCTAATAGTTCATTTCATGATCAGGAAATCTTCATTTTGGACCTCCAACGCTCTGGAATTTTATATATTCTTCAGAGTTATCCAAAGGGCTTTGTCATGGCGATTATTCGACAGCAAGAAACAACATTTCATCAAAACACACCGGCGAGAAATTAAAGAATCGTGAGAAGGGTACAGGAAACAAGAAGAAAACAAAAAACTGAAAATGATTACATCCTCGAACTTAAAATATGTCTAATTTTGGGGAAATTAACCAAATAATAACAATAATAATTGAAAGCTTTATTTATATATATATATATATATATAAATTTTACTCATCATCCTTAATGCTTACACCACATATTATAAATAATTTTTTTTATTTTTTTCACTTACAAAATATATAATATATGAATGATGAGTAGAATAAATCAATTAGTTTAAAAAAAATAAAAAATAAATAAAAATAACTGTGATGTGTAGAAAATTAGAATGATGAGTAACAAAATTAAAAAGAAAAAAGAAAAATCATCTACTACATTAATTAAGATAAAAAAAATTAATGTTTTAATTATTATTTTTTTTTAATTGCACAACAGAATTCTAGCAAAAATATTATCACCATTAAAAACTTGAGTTGACCAAGCTAAAGGCATTAAATATTTTTGAAATTTTAACGATGGGCTACTATATTTATAATTAAAATATGGAATTGAAATCGTTAAAATGCTAACAAGAATCGAATTCAGGGCAGTTGACTTAGATCTCAATCAAAGCTGTATAGCAAACCTTCCCGGCTTTATGATACTACTAACGTCCTTGATGATGCTTATCTTGGCTTGACGTGACTTTGCACCCGGCAGCTTTGCATAGAACTGTTTATAAGGGCCAAAAATAAATTAATTAATTAATTGACTTCTATAATATTAAATACTAAAACAAATATTAATGAAGACGGCAACTTAGAAATATTATTACATAAAATTTATCCAGGGACGGCAGAATTGTCAAAATTTCAGGTGCGGTCACGTCAGACATGTTAGAAATAATAAATAAAAATATATAAACAATTAATTTAAAATTTCTACAAATTATTTTTTAAGAAAATATTATCCAAAAAGTCATTTTTTATGGACCTAGACATGCAAGCATGTCGCTAGCTAGGCTGTGCAGGTTTGAACACAATGGTTGCCGTTTTATTCTACTACGTCATGTTTGAAAGTCCAGGAACTTGAATTACTTACACTGGAGATGGTGCTTTGAAGAGAATTCCATAGGGTTGGAAGGCCCTTGCCATGCACGACCTCACACTCAGCTTCAACACGCAGATTTCTGCACCTCACTTCTACGGTGGGCAACTTTACACCAACCCTACAAAACGATATGTATTTATTTCATAAGGCCGGCCGGAAAGCCGTAAATGAACTGAAATTTGATTCGGATAAACTTGATTCAAGCTTAGTTCATTTCCTAAATATTGAATTAAGTTTTTCTAACTTTATCATGACAATATTATAATTAATATTTAGTGTTCATCGATCAAATTATTTATTAAAGAGTGTTCATCGATCAAATTCATGAGTTTTAGTGTAAAAAATTGTGTTCTATGTATGACTATGGCAGTATTCATTCCATTCACATTCATGATGCTACACAAGTGTGTTTGCGTTTAGAGATGCAATATCACACCTATGAATGATTTTTAGGAGGACTTTTGAGAGAGAGAGAGAGAAAGGGTCGGCTTACTTGTCTATTCGTTTTCTAATTTTTTGCAACAAGCGATGGTTGTCATTCTCAATCTGTTTGATGAGCTTCTCTACAAAGACATGCCGTTCTAGAGCCCCGAGCTTCGTAACATCAATCACTTGTTTCCCTTTCTTTTCAACAGCACCACCACCACCATCATCAGCATCAGCATTAGCATCAACATCCTTATCAAATAGAGAAGATCTCAGCCGCTCAAATGTAGGTAATCTTTCAATTTCAGCCCACTGTAATGCATATTCAACATCACCATCTCCCTTTGTAGAACTCAATCCTGAAATACTGCTTCGGAAACTTGAGGTATGCCGCTGAAAAGATGATCTGATACTTCTTCCTATCTCTGCCAACTCAATTCTCAATGACTCTATCTCATCTGTACTAACCATCTGAGCCATGTTTTTTCTCTTGAACTTGGAGAACTTCAACTTGCAGAGGTATATACATATATATATATATATATATATATCAAGACAAGTAAGACTCTGCTTAGGTTCGGACTATTTGATTGATGAAGCAAGGATGATGCATGCGGTACTAATCATGTTCTTGATAGTCAAGCAAATTTAAAATATTGCTGGGTATTAAATATAGTACATGACTTTACTAGAGAGTGATGCTTCTGTTGCTGATCAATTCAAGCCAACTTCTGATTGATCGCGAATAAAGGATGATGCATGCACTGATCTTCATGTTCTTGGCAGCCAAGCAATTAAGTTGAAAAATATTGCTGGGTATTAAATATAGCGCATGACTTTACTTGAGAGAGAGAGAGAGAGAGAGAGAGAGAGAGAGAGAGAGAGATCTGGTTATGCTCTGAACATGATTAAAAAGGATTTATTTTGGTTAAGCGTGAATAACATGCATGATTAAAAAAAAGGATTTATTTTGGTTAAGCGTGAATAACATGCAACAGATGAATCTCTCTCTCTCTCTCTCTCTCTCTCTCTCTCTCCCTCAAAATAAATCCTTTTTAATGTTCAGAGCATAACTTACCTTTTTTATGTTAAAATAATCTCTCTCTCCATACATATACATATACATATACATATATATATATATATATAAATGGTTTTACAAACACATGCGTGAAGCCAATTAAGTTCCTGCTTGATATATATATATATATATTTAATGAGAGATTTTTTGTTTTTTAAAGAAATAGTTTTTAATAATATTGTGAATTTTTTTAAAAATATTTTAAATAATTAAAAATATATATACAAAAAAATAAAACAAAACAAATACACTTATCCGGAGAATATTACGAAATTCTCGGTGGCTGAGCCCATTCATTAACCTAACTATCTTATTACAGGCCACCAATCAAAGGTTAATTGTGGTTGGGTTAACTACATTATGTCATTCCGACAAGAGTCTGTGCTTAATTAACATGTCTGTCTTGAGTTCATCGATTGCTCATATTCTCTTGAATATTGTGAGGCCAGAGACCGCCACCAAAGTACGTACTACTTGCCGCATGCAAGATATGGATAGGACTGCTCTGTATATTGTTGTATATAAATGGGAGGAATTACTCCATCCCATCACTTATTTACTAATTTTTTTATTTTTTTAAATTTTTTTTTTACTAATTATGAGTGAAGTTATATATATTTTTTAATTTTTTCTTAATGGTTAAGCATATTAAAAAATTACTTTAAAATAATAAAATAAAAATAAAAATAAAAATACAAGTACTATAGAATAATAAAAAAGTGATAAAAGAGTAAGTCTATTATTATCCATATAAATTTAGAAAAATGATAACACGACTCTCTAATATGTCCATTAAATATATATGTTCATTCATACATTTTAATTTTTTTAATTTTCTTAATAATTAAAAAAAGGATTATTAATAAATTTATATTTTTTTATTTTGTTTTAATGATTAAGGAGGTTTAAAACTACTTAAAAAAAAGAAAAAAAACTATTTATACTAGTGTGCATATTTAATTAGGATTTACATTTGGTGTACACCTTATCATTGTCTATAAATTTATATACACAAGAATATAAATTTGAGGTGATTGGTATAGTGCTCGCCTTTGATATATATATATATATATATATATAGAGAGAGAGAGAGAGAGATAAATGCTTTAGCCACCTAGAAATATCATAAAAATAAATTTATAAACTGACGTAGTTTGATATAACTTTTGATTATAAGTAAATCGAACGTATCATATGAAATTATGTCAGCTTGTAGATTTATTTGTTGGTTGAGAAGGTGTTTGGCCTATTCAATTTTATTTAGAAATGGTCCATCCTTGCATTTAGATTTTGGGCCTCTAGGTTTTGTTTGAGAAGCTCATATGTATATTAATATGTGAGTATCCATGATGCCACTGAGGGAGGTACTTGTTCTCCGAGTTCATCTAGTATCCAGAAGGACCAGAGCATATAAGTTTCAAGATAGGGTATTAAAGCTATGGATGGGTTAGATTGATAGTGGGTCTCATATTGATTGTGTATGATATCAGTTTAGAGGGAATATTTGGAACATTTGCATTATTTTCTTTTTTAGCTTTTTTTAGTTGTCTTTCTTCCTGATTTTTCAGCAAATGACAAGTTTAGATTCTCATGGCTACTCAAATTCGTGGATTTTAAGAGGGAAAGACAAAGCAAGTTTGGACAGGCCACTTTGTTATTGTGGCATTCCTTCGAAGCTCCGAATCTTTGGAAAGTGTAATAGTTTTGACAGAAGATTTTACAACTATCCCAACTATAAGATCAATAAACAATGTAGTTTTTTCAAATGAATTGATCTTGAAATTGAACAAAACTCATGCTGCAAGATAACGTTGGAGTTAGCTCAATAAAAGAATGAGAGGTTACTTCATGAACATTAGTTGATCAAAGAAGCCAAATATAAGGCAATAGAGAAGAAGTATAAGAAAAGCTTGAAAGCGTTATTAATATCGTGGTTGGTTTTTATTGTAATGTTTGTTGTAATTCTTATGTATCCCAAAAAGATTAGTGTATGTCGGGTAGTGCTTCAACTCATGTAAGCCATTTTCTATTTCACATTATGTTTGGCTTGTACACACAATTTAACACTACTTGAGGATCAGATTCAAGCTAGCCAGCTCTACCATGCATGATTTTTAATTTTTCTTGTTTTAAAAAAGAAACTAGTAAGAACGAAAATGCTTCTAAGTATTCAATAGTTTTTTTTTTCATAAATCATACCCAATCTAAAAATATATCAAGGATGGAAATGACTTCTTTCCGTGGCCATCAAAAACCCAACTTCAATGGCTCAAAAACAAAAAATCAGACGAAAGGTCTGACTTCTTTTTTCCTGCATATCTCAACTATTTTTTTTTTTTGCTGCATATCATACAATTTTTATCCCATATCCTGCATATTTGAGTTCTTTTTTTTTCCACAACATGGTACCATCAAAAATACCAAAAAGCCATCATATTTGGAACATAGTGCCATAAAAAATATCAAAAAGCCATCATATCTGGAATATAGTGCCATCATATCTAGAACATCAAAAACCATTTGCAATACAATTTCAAGTGGCCATAAAAAAATAACATAGTGCCATAAAAAATATCAAAAATAACATAGTGCCAACAAAAATATCAAAAAGCAATCATATCTGGAACATCTTCTCCATTTGCAATACAATTTCCACTATCTTAGATTCTTAAGTGGCCATAAAAAATAACATAGTGCTGTAAAAAATAACATAGTGCTTCAGTTAGATGTAGTCCATCACAAGTTTAGATCTTTGTCATCCCAAGAATCACAAGCTTCAAAAGCTTCACAACCCTTCTGTCACATTAATCACAAAATCAATAATTATATACAACTTAAATTTCTAAAACATAATATTACATTTAAGGACTTAATAGAGAGTATAATAACAAAAAAGAATATTAATCACATACATAAACAAATTTTGATTAAGAATCTAAGTTAGTGCAATCAACCTCAACTGTATGCTCAATATCCCTACATAAACAAGGACGGAATAGAACAATATAAGTTTAGTTTGATTAAAAATCAATAAATAAAAAATATTCAAAAGCTATAATATCTCACTGAATGACAGTTGTTCCGAGCATTTCCCTTAATTTTGCAAATGCTACAACTCTTTTTCTTGGTTGGTTGCATCTCTTTTGGGTTATTTGTCCTCAAAGACTTTGGACGCCCTTTCGTGGGTACCTGTGGAGGATCCTGTAGCGTTTATAAAAAATTGAAGACAACCTGAGATATTTTGTTATGGGAATCATAGGTTGACTAAGCCCCTACAACTTGGAAATTTGATTTTTCAACATCGTCATCATCTTCCATCAAAAGTAGCTCTTTATGGACCTTATCTAAGGCAAGGGAAAGGTGATTGAGTTTTTGCGTTGATTTCGTCCCAATTTCTGCAATGATGTAAAATTGCATTATCAATTTATTTTTTCTCATTGCTAGATCATTGCCCTTCGAGAATAGGTATGTCAATAATAGATCGACTCTTAGCATTGATAGTCCATCTTTCGAGAATATGGTGTTCTGACAAACAATCTAATTTTGATTTCTTGGCAAGTACACATAGGATATACCTATAGAGAATTTTTATAAACTCAAACATATGGCAAGTACAAGTCAAGTCATCTTATCTCCTCCACTTTGCAAGGTCACATAATAGAGAGAGGTTTCATTGCCATGAGGTGCCACTCTATAAGACTTGCTTTCACCCTCGTTGGAAAACTTGGTTGAATTGTAGCGTTGACTACTGAAAAGCTCATTTTGGAAGATCATGAAAGATTTTCCTATGTAGACTATGGCAACTGTAATACCCCGTATTTATAGTGTATTTATTTTTAGTGAAAGATTATTTTAATTAATTTTAAATATTGTTTTTCTTGTTTTAAAATTTATCAAATTTCTCATTGGATTTATTTTATAATTTTTAGATTGTGAAAATTTACTTTGATATGCTTTCTTGAAATTAATTAGTATTTGCATTTAAATTACTCTTTGCTTTAAGGTATAATTTTATGGTTGCACTATAATTAGTATTATTTTATTTTTTTCCAATTTTATTTTCCCACGCACGGCACTACCCATGCACGTCTATCTCTTCACTTTCTCTAGGGTTTTCTTATCACCCATATAAAGATACACTTTTATCTTATACCTTGAGAATTACCATGTGCCGTCGCTGAACCACTGCAGAACCACCCAGCCCTCCTAGTTTGACGCCAAACTCCTTTCTCCACGTAAAAAAAAAACAGCAACCCACTTCCACCGTAAACGACCATCACCCAAACTCCTCCTTGAAACCATTCCCAGCCACTGGGCATCGCAGTCGAGCCCAGCCCGAGAGACAATTGGTAGTTGTTTCCATGTATTGTTCCCTTAAAAACCAACTCCCATGCGACCTCACCATCAGCGAACGCAACCTGGGTTGTCCACCGCGCGTAACCAACTGCCCAGGCCGCCGCCACCGTGACCCAACCGTGAACCCACCAGTGTAGCCTTCGATAGCCGTCCCACAAACCTCTGTTCTTCAATCCCAAAACAGAGGATGTGTTTCCTTCTATCTTAAACCATTACAACCACTACCCACTGTGAGCTCCTTCAATTTTGTGGCCCCAGAAACCGCTGGTGAAGTTTTCCGTCACCTCGGGTCCGCCTCATGCCACCTCCGCCGCACGGTAATCTCCCTCTCTGTTTTCTCTCTCACGTTCGGCTTGCTCATCTCGTAAACTCTCTCTCTCTCTGAATCGCACATCCCTTTCTCTCACCGTGCCCAGCTCGCCAGCATTTCCACCCCAGCCGCCGTGCCCAACCGCTTCCCGCCTCTCGAAACTTCTCTCGGTAGGTTCTCTGTTACTATCCAACCGCGCGACGTTGCTTTGTTTCCAGTATGATTTTAATTGTTCCCGTAAACTTCCATATGTTTAGGAAATATTTTGATTGATAATTACAATTTTGCCCCTTAGTATGATGCAATTTTCTGATATTGGTTTCGTGGTTTTAGTTTTAATGGGTTTGTGTTTTAATGATTGGGCTTGGATTTTATTATACATAAAGGTAAAAAAATGATAATATTGTTAATTTGAATTTCTTAGTTTTCAATTGAACTCATTTTTTAAGTTGGCCTTATTTTATGGGATTTTTAAGTAGCCATAGTATTCTATTAATCTATAATACGTTTTGGGTACCTTAGTATTTAAAAAACACCGGTATTATTTTATCATAATATTTATTCAATTACTCTCTTCGGTATGGATTCGTTTAAGTGGATACTAATGAAATTAGAAAGTGATGATATTTAGAGTTAAGAGAATTTTAAGTATTGAGAAATTAAAATAGGTACTTCAGGTGTAATATGAGATTTATTTGTTCACTGGAGATTTATTTAAGTTACATGAATTTTTATAGGTGACGAGTGACAATTGTTCAGTACTGTTGTGGAGAATTTCTGAATAAGTTAAGAAATCCAGGTATGCGGGGTTCCTATGCTAGACTTTGTATAAAATAAAATGAGCTGAGGTCCTTTTTGGAAAATGTGCATGTTTTGTTATGAAAAAAAATCTAAAAACAACCTCAAATATTTGTTCTACATTACTCATGAGATTCTGTTTAAGAAAAAAGTATTTTCCGTCATGACTGGTGTAGACATGAGTTTATTTTTGACATTCTGTTTCTGAACTTTGAAAAGAGAGCGAATATGAAATTTTGTGCATAAATTATGTTATGATATGATTTTGTTCTGTTCTGAAGATTTTTTGTACTCTGATATGATCTGATGAGATTTCTGAAAAACCTTTGGCATGACTTTCTGATTCTGTTCTGACTCTGATTCTGATTCTGATATGGTGATTCTGATTCTGTTTTGCTCTAATATGTGGCTCTGTCACGGGATACAATAGTGACCTCTGGCCTTGTCACGGGATACAATAGTGACCTCTAGCCCTGTTACGGGATATAATAGTGACCTCTGGCCCGCCAAGGGATATAATAGTGGTTTTCTGTTCTGAGTGCAATCGCTTTGATAACATGGTGATTTACGTTCTGTTTGGCTTTCCACAGAATGCACAATCTTACCACGGGGGTTAAACATGGCCTCTGTTCTGATATGATGCTCTAATATAATATGATAAGATGAAGATGTTCAGTCATGTTATGCCAAATGGGTCTTTGAATATGAAAAGTTGGTTTCTGAATATGAAATGTTTGAAAAGTCGCTCTGATTTTCTAATAATGTGTATTTTTGAGATTTGCATATTGATACTGAAATGTTTTATTTCTGCATTCTGAACTCTGTGAAATGCTCATGTTTACATACTAGTATATGTCATCTGCTTAGTGAATTGTTGATAACTCACCCCTTATCTCCAATTATTTTTCAGATAATTTTTGAATAGTCTGGCTAAGGATCAGGATTATGGAGCATTGGTGAGATGATTATTTAAGCATAGTGGATTTACTCATAGAATATCTCTGAGAAGTGGTGGATTTTATTAAGAGATTTTGTAGTATTCTGATGACTTTATATTTTGGAGTCTATAAATATATTGATGAATGATGAGTTTTAAGTTATAAGGAGTAACTCTTCGATCCCTCCGGAAACAGGGCGTTACACCAGCTTCTTCTTTAATTTTGTGACATGTTTCCAATATGACTTGGGTAGATTTTGTTCGCACATTCTTTTCTTTTTCTTTCAAATAACGTGCATCTAATGTTTTTTCATATTGATGCACAAAATCACCGACCATAGTACAGGAACGAATATAATCCTTGAAGAAATTATTTATGCTTTCACTTCTTTGAGTTGTTGACATACTGGCACAAAATGTTAAACGCAAGTAAGCCGGAACCCACTTCTCCCGTCGATTATAAAGATTTTACAGCCAAGTATTATCTCCTAGCTCATACTTCAGTAATATAACATTTCATTTCTGCTCAAACTCATCAGTTGTAATTGTCTCATAAATACAATAACAAATTTTTTTTTGAAAGTTTGGAAATCTATTATATACATGAGTCAAATATTCGGAAAATTTTTGCAGAATATGCCACAAGCACAACCTATGCGTTTTATTTGGGAGTACCTATAATGACCTTTGTCATAGCCTTGTCATCATCGGTAATTATAGTTAAAGAGACACGTCCAAGCATTGTTCTTTCCATGTTCTCAATAATCATGTATATGACTCAGCTGTTTCATTAACCAACAAGGCACAACCAAACATTATGGTTTGGTGATTATGGTTAACTCCAGAAAATGACACAAAGGGCATCTTATAAATATTTGTCAAATATGTGGCATTGAATATGACCACATCTCAAAAATATTGGTATGACACCCTTGATCTTGCATATACCGAAAAATAACTTCTCATACACTCATTCTCATCAACTTGCATGGACTACACAAATCTAGACTCTTTGCATTGTTGATAAAAAAAATAAGCATATAACTGTTGTGCATCTCCCTCTTCAAATAATTTTCTCCTTTTGTTCCCCAACTAATTTTCCACATTCTTATCAATACAACCAATGTTAAAGTTGCCTCCTGCTTCTTTACTCAACACTGACATTATCTTCTTTGTCGGTACACCGGACTCATTCAAAGTCATAATAAGATTTTTTGGACTTGTGTCACTACTCTATGTCTACGAAGCAAACTAGTACTTCTCAGTGTAAATAGCACGTGATTATGTCGAATCACAAACTTACATACTATCCAATTTTCAACCTCTTTTTTTTTATCCCCATCAATGCTTTACAACCAATCTTTGTCTCAGCAGGTTCCGAAATTATTCGTTCTTTTTGTTTACTCATTTCCTGTCGAAATCCTTCCCTTGAGCAAACGTAATCTACAACAATTAGTATTTTCTCCTCTTTCGACAATCGAGTATGATTAGTCCGAATGGCAAAACCTTTTCTTCTTACATACATCTTGTAAAATGCTTGAGCGTCTTCTATGTCATCAAAGATCACACCTATGAATGGCTCATTCTGACCACTACTCGAACAAGGTCTCAAATTCACTCGATCATCCACATTTACTCCATCTTTCACATTTACTTCATCATCCACACGAACTCCATCTTCTACATTCACTACATTTTCTACATTCACATCATCGTCTAGACAAACTCCATCTTTCAAATTCAAAACATCTTCTACATTCACATCTTTATCACTATCAGAACTCCAAATTTGATTATTTGTTACAAAATAAGAAACAAAAAACAGTGCATAGATCACTTCAAATCAGTGCACATGTGAATTACATCATAAGGCATTTGTATACATCATAAAGAGCCCCAAATCAGTGCACGACAATGGAGCAAGTGGGGGGGGGGGGGGCATGCAGGAAAATACCGCAGTGGGGGCGACGGAGCTTGGTGGCAGCAACTGAGCTTGGCAGCGGCGACAAGTCTGGTGTCACACGATGATGGAGGAAAGTGATGTCTCACGGGTCTGAGAGGAAATGAGGTGCACGAATGAAAGACATTCAACAATAGTCAGATGCAAGAGGGTCTATCTTGCTTTCTATGAAATACCCTACGTGTCTTGTTATAAGTGGAGGAGGTTGTTTATCCCATAAGACCAGCCGGTTTGTTCTGAAGAGGAACTCTATATATATATATATGAATGTATGTATATTAGATTTTAGCATACGTTCGGTAGTGTAAGATAATATTTAAAATGCTCTATACTAGTCCAGTCAATATTACCAAAAAAAATACATTGAGTAGTTTTCATATACGTAACATCAGAGACAGAGTGTGAATTAAAACATGCAACTCCAAAAAAAAGTCAAATCAATACCCCAAAAAAAAATATATATATATATATATTAATAGTTTCTGATGTCTTCTCACGTACGTATCATTAATCTGGATTCTGATCCCTTGGAATTTTTTTGAGTTCAGACTGAAATAGAGATTTATATATACAGCTAGGCCGGAGCTAGCAAATTTATTATATATGGCTATATATATGCGTTGGATGGATAACATGCATTAATATCATTATTAGTCATTAACTTTATGAAGAAAAATAATTACTTGGTTGGCGAGATTCCTTCATTCATTCGTGTAGCAGCAATACTTTGAATTGAAAATTGTGCACTAATTTATTGTCTTGCTAAAATATTAAGAGGTTTTTATAAAAGATAAATGTTACGTACAGTCTCTAAATGAAGACTGCTTATATAAACTTAGATAAATTTATTTTTAAAATTTTTTTAAAATTACAATAACATCCTTATCAAATTACAATAATTTTCATTTAATGAAATATATCAATGGGTCTATACACGCAATTCTCACTTAGAGACTGCTAATAAAATTTCTCTTTATAAAATATTACTTAGTTGATAACATTTGTAGCCCAATTGTCTACTTTTAATTGAATAATACTAGTCTTTCTGCTGGGGCTCTCGTTGAGATTTTATTCTATTTTATTTCATGAAGAAGGAAATATTTTTTTAATGATGTTGTATTTTTTTTTTAAATATTTAAAAGTATTAACAAATATGTAAAGAAAGAGTGAAATATATATATATATATATATATATATATATATATATATATAAGATATACTAGCGGGAGCTCCCAACAGTAGCTCTAGTATTCTTAATTAAAAAAATCTATTCATCATCTCAACTCCTAACCTCCCATGATGGGCATTAGATGATAGGTTTACAAGTAAAATATATTAAATAATTTTCAATTACCTAATACCATATCATAGGATGATAAAATGATGAAAATTAAGATGATGAATAACATTACTGTTGTGAGTATACAAATGTCGTGCAATCACTTTAAAAAAAGTGAATAAATATAGAATCCACGTGAAAACAAAATTAATTTTTTAATAATAGACTCCACTCTTTTTCAAAACGACTATACGGTACTTAAACACTCTACGACTGCATGTAGCATTACTCAAAAAGTCAATAAGGGTTTTTCATTGTTGCTAATAAAAAAAAAATTACAAATAAAGTTGAATAAGAACCTCGTTATTATATATGCCAAGACAAAAACTCGTATCATAACACGACTAGGGCATGCATACATACTTATGGGATGGACCTTCACACTATACCTTTATTCTAGTGAAGAACACAGGAAGATTTCCTCGATTAATCCACAGGGGCTTTGAAGGTTCCTAAAAAGATGAACAGAGAGCAATGGAAATTGCTTCAGGATCCAAGACAAGGAAAACAAGTTTAGCTTTACAGGTTTAAGATCTCCATGCCGACATTCACGCACCACTTGGGGTCTTCGGCATATGACATTTAGACATTGGGGATGCGAGACATGTGAAGCCGAAAACAAGTAGTGTAAAGAGTACTCGTTGAATGGAGAAGGGTCATGTGTCAATTTTATGCAAAAGTTTAGGCCACATGGATCAGGCTTTCTTCTCATGGCAGCGGCAGCCGCCTTGACACAATGACAAAGTCTTTCTTTTTGTTGGGGTACCTAAAACAGTGTACTTCTCTATGCACAAAAGGAAGAGCATACTCGTCAAACAAGTTAGGGAATCTATCAATTCTGTACACGACCCCATTGTATTTGGGTTCTTCACACCACTTTCTTACACATACCATAATCTCTCCATCTACAAGAAACCAGCCTAGAATTTTTCTTTTTCTTTTTTTTTTTTTTAAAAAAAAAAAAAAAAAGTAGAGATAAAAATGAAGAATGAAAGATCATCTTGCTCATCCACAACTCCGACCCCTCCCCCATGCTCAGATAGGCAACCCCAAGAATTCAATGAGTTGGAAAAATTGTGAGTGTTACCCTCACTTTATATGATCCCTTTGATCCTCAAAACGAATCGCTTGTTTGGTTAGGTACGCTGGTAGCCCTTGCTATTTGATCTTGAGTCGGGGTTATCACTCCGATCAGTATCAGAAAAATCCTTCTGAGATTCGATCTCCATGCTGCCTGCCTGAGTTCTTCGGTGCCTTCGATCCTGAAAAGTCGAGATAAAAAGAGATTCATTTCAAAATCAGTCAGGGACCATCAAGGAAAATTAGGAGCTAAAATTATATAGAACAGCAGGGAACAAAACGTGAGATGATAGAGAAGTGGATGAGTGGGGGGGGGGGGGGGGGGGGTGTGGATCCAGGCCAATTGGAATGAAAGGAAAAATGACTTTTTTATAGAATGTATGGGAACACAACTATTCTCAGATTACTTTACTACTATTAACTGTCAATTTAGGAATTAAATTATATTTCAAAGGCATAAAGTTGATATGAATATGTGCAGCCATGTCGTCTGATCCCAGATGGATAACATTGAAAAATTAAAAGAACCAGAAGAGTTGAGGTGGGCCCCCACTCACTATTCATCATGGCAGGATTCCCCCTTTTGCAATGGGGGACACCCCCCCCCCCCCCCCCCCCCCCCCCCCCCCCCCCCCCCCCCCCCCCCCCCCCCCCCCCCCCCCCCCCCCCCCCCCCCCCCCCCCCCCAAAAAAAAAAAAAACACTGCCCCAAACCAATTCGCACTGGAGGGTGAAGATCCCCACCTACTTCAGCTCATGCAATGGGGGATCTTCACCCACAAATGGCACCAATGGAGGAGAGATCCCCATCCATACACAGTAGCCCCTCAAACGTGATCGGTGGGAGTAGATCCCCCTCAGGAAGCGTGCCTCCAACCCCCCTATTTTTATTTGGTTACAAGTTTTTCTAGTGCAGAAGCATCATCAGACTACATATTTACGTCAGCCATTTCCATCACCTATTTAACAGAACTACCTTACTGTTATTTAGCACAGCTTGATATTCAACAGAATATCTAATATTTGATTCTAGCACAGCTAATATTTGAAAGAATGACTTCGATCCATCATGGAAAGGGAGAACAAATAAATGGAAGGGAAAAAATAAAGGCTCACTACGATACACAGGTAGTATCAATCCCAACAGCATGGAAAAGAGCAACTCATTAGAATATAGAGATTACGCTAATTAGAAGATAATGGATCAGATCAGCCATTCCACCCTGGTCATGCATAAAGAAAGTGATAATGAAGTAGCTGGAACAAGTGGATTTCACCAAAGGACTTCCACAGCAATCAAATCTAATAACTCTAGGATTACAAATTTTTTTTTGAGTAAACAACTTTATACTAATGAAATAGGCCTTGCCCATACACAGGATAGAAACTGCTGTCAAGTGAGTCGGGCGATAGAAAAGAAATTAGAAACTAACCTCTCTTGGGATGGGATATTCTTCGGATTCAAGCATACGAACAACCTGGCTCATCTTGGGTCGTTTTTCAGACTCTGGATCAACACACCTCAAAGCAGTCAAAAGAGCACGTTTCAGGGCTCTGGTTGATGGCCTTGGTTCCATGTTTGGGTCTACCACCTCTTCTGATCGCCTGCTTCCAACCATCATTTTCAGCCAATCGACCAGATTTACCTGAAAGTATTCCAATTCATGCCAAGTGAAACAAAGTCTCTTGGATCAAATAAAGTTTCAATTAAGATGAATGTTCTAAAACCAGCAGTAGACTTTATGGAAGGACAGTAAGGACTGTTAACTCATCGTAGTTCAAGTGACCCTATGACACTTGGAACATATTGATCCATGGTTGAACCAACAAATCCCATTTCAGGGTTCATGTCACAAGCTCATTTCTTTTCAAAATACCAAAATAACACGAAAATTTGAAGGTTTAGTAGAGGTTTGGACCTCGACATCTTGAGTAGAAGATTTTACATGCCAAAAACTGCACAAAAGGACGTATCCTCAGTGTCATGAACTCAATCCTACATCAGTGTTATAAAAGAAAACAAGGAAAATCTGATAAATATTTATTTTAAAAGGCCAAAGGAGCACTGAGCAAAATTCTGTCCTCATATTAGCATGTATGTACACCTTATAAATGTCTTGAAGTTACAACCAATGATTACAACAATGCTAAGAACATCCAAAGATTCTTTGCTATGGTTGGTTGAAATGAGAAGAACAATCAAGTTTATGACAAAACATGTGGCAGGCTTGACAAATAAGAGGCCTAGGTCCTGCAGAAGAGTTTTAGATGTCACAAATTGGAAAAGTAACTACAAAGAAACAGGCCCAAGAGATTTTAAGAGCATAAATGTGATGAAGGCGGAAAAGGGAAGGCATTAAGGTGACTGCCAACTACAATTTCTAATCCGAATGCCATTGCGAGCTTAAAAGGCTCTTGGGTATATAAATTACCATTTTAAGTTTGTTATTATTATTTGAATGGATTTTATCGATAAACAAAAAATTAAAAAAAAAAAAACTGTTATTTGAATGGGTTTTAAGATTTTTTTTTTTACTCTCTAGTTAAAGAAAGGCATTGCTTTCAGCATTTGAAAACAACTACAAGCAGTCATTCTGCAGATTGGGTCATCTTACCCAACATATCAACAATGACCCAAATAAACCATAATTTTTCATATTTACCCACCAAGAACCAGCAAGAACAACAAAACATGGGAACCAAAATGCAACCCGGAGTCAAAACCAACAAAAAGTAGTCAGATTAAAATAGGCCTTAAACAAGATGCATTCCAGATTTTTTTTTGATAAGTAATAGATAAATTTTATAAATAAGAATGGAATAGGCATACCCTGTGTACACATGAAGTATACAAAAGAAGCATTCCAGATATATCTAATGAGAGTTCAAAATGAACCCATTTTTTATCAGTATTCACCATTCCACAACTAGTACAGTAAATATAACTTGCATCAAGAGTTCTATGGCTTCTTGATAACAAGAAGTCATTGTCATTCACGCAATTAAAAGTCATACTCCTAGAGCTTAATAACTAATTCCATACCTCATGGGTGGGACGACCGTAATCCACAGGATCTCTTCCGGTAATTGCTTCTAAAAGCAGAACCCCAAAGCTATAAACATCACTCTTCTCATTCAAAAGGCCAGTATTTGCATATTCAGGAGCAACATAACTGTAATCGTGTGGGACAAAAGGTAGAGGGGATGGAGTACAAATATGAGAATGATCAATTTAGCCCAAACAGATTAACTATATTGAGACAAACCAAAAGGGAAAATGAAATTGTATATGCACTAGAAGAACTACTCACCCAAAAGTTCCCATAACTCGAGTAGTGACATGACTCTTTCCAGCACCAAGCAACTTGGCTAGACCAAAATCAGATACCTTTGCATTGAAGTCATCATCAATCAGTATGTTGCTTGACTTAATATCTCGATGCACCACTTTTGGCTCAATGGCTTCATGCAAGTAGGCAAGACTATAACAAGCAAAATCACATTAAATGAGAACTAGAATGCCAGAAAAGGATGCAAGTGAATTGACTTACGCTTTAGCCGTGCCAAGAAGAACCTTCGTGCGTGCCTCCCAAGTAAGATATCCATGCTGACGCATAGCTCCATGAAGCCACTGCTCTAAGTTTCCATTGTTGACATACTCATAAACTAACATTCTGAAAGTTTAAATCAGTGAAGAGGAAATTAAATTCCCTATGCAGCTACCTTGCAAATATTCAACCTACAAAATATTATTTTTCTTTCCCTTAATATCTTGTAATCTAGCACTTAAAACTCATATTTTTCTTGGAAATTGATTTCTACGAGTGATCTAAATCTTTAGCTGGATTAAAACATAGTGTAGCAGAAAGCACTACCTGTGAGTCCCTTCAATGCAGTATCCCAGAAGACGGACCAAATTCTTATGGCGCACATGACCAATAGCTTCAACTTCCACTCTAAATTCTTTCTCCGCTTGACCCCTGGAGTGAAGAAGTTTAGGAGTTCAACTTTAGCCAAAGTGACATGAACAAGAAAAAGAATTCACAATAAGTTCAGGAAATCAGTAATAATATCTAAACTCACAGGTTATTTAGAATCTTTTTAACTGCCACTGGAGTGCCATTTATCAACTGTCCTTGGTAAACGACTCCATAACCACCCTCACCCAGAACATTTTCCTTAGAAAACCGGTTTGTAGCAAGCTCAAGATCCCTTAATGTAAACCAGTGACCCCAACCCAGGTGAGAGAATTCAGGCAGGCCAGATAGAGGGGAGGGAGCAGTTATAGGATAGGAAGAGGAAGGCTTATACACAGTAACCTTGCCAGAACTACCTTCTTCTCCAGATTGTGACCCGCCACCATCTTTCTCCAAATGATGAAACGAACCTGACTGACTGCTATTGTCTCCATTCTTCACCTTCCCCATACCCAGATGGACCATAACCTTATCTGAATCTTTATCACTGGATTTGTCATGAATGGTGAGAAGAATTCCATCACGGGGAACAAATTCATTTGTTGAAACTTGTTCCACTCGGACTTCCTTGATTTCCTTTGAAACAGTCGGAATTTGGCTAAGAGGAATCTTGTCCCCAGTTCTCCTTGATTTCTTCCGTGATGTTATACACAAGGACAGCACCAAAAGGATAACTATGATAAAGAACCCGACTGCAATCCCAATTACTTCCCAGACCTTAAGACCAAAAATGGCAGTTTTCTTCGACAATTCTGCATTAAGATCCGAGGCCATCTTTTCGGATATCCAGCTGCTACATTGTTAAACAAAGATACATGAAAAATGAAAATCCATCAATGTAAAAAGATTTGAAAATTTTCACCTTTTATTTACTTATTTAAAATCTTCGAGTACTTTTCTGTACACTGGCAACCATCAAGAGGGTGATAAATGCCAGTAATGTTCATTAGCAGGCGCTTTAGACATCTTCATTATTCACACAAAACTAGCAACAAACAGATAGGAACATGCTATATAACAATTTAAGCCAAAGAAGAAAGAGGATGAAGCAAATACATCAAAATAAGAACCTGGAAAAAGACATTTCAATGAACAAAATTTAGATCACAGAGCACATCGGGAACAGAAGATGTACCAGAGTTTATACAAATTATGAGATCACACAATTTTTTCACCAACATAAAAACAGAAACTTTTCAAGCTACACATCTCAAATAGAAAAAATAAAATGAGCTTAAAAAAATAAATAACATTAAGAGAATGAGAAGCAGAACAAAGTGTTTTATGCTTCTCAAAACATTTCAACCTCTTACCTTCGTATGATGAGATTCCCAAAGGCAACGCTCAAAGTCCAGATCTTAGAAACCCTTTCACCATTCCTTGTTCCCAGAGAAAAAAAACCGAAACCCACAATCTCAGATCTCTGGCCTAAGAAAATCCAAGAAATATTAATCAAGTTGACCCCATGTAGTAAACCCAGATCAACCCAATTCTCAGAAAAACCAGTTTTATAGCCCAAATGAGTTATTTTCTATCTGGTTTTCCTGTGTGGAGTAAAATGTGACTGCGAATCTAAGCTGGGAAGGAGCTTTCTTACACCAGCCCTGAGGGTTGCTAAAAACCCAAACCCAAGAATGAGAAGGAATGCCTTCTGCAGCTTGTTGTAGAGAGTATAGGGACATGGAATTCTTAGTGGTGGGGGATAATAAGAAGGGATGGAGTTGTCAGTGGTAGGTGATGGTTTAGATGCTTTCCATACAGTAAAGCATGGAATTCTGTAAGTTCTTATTGGGATTTTCTGATTTGTTACGAACATGACTGATTATCAGTAATTCAATTGACTCTTTATTTTTCTAGTAATTTAATTGACTTATTTTATTTTTCTTCCTTTTTTATTTTCTGGGTGGTTTGTGGTCTTTATTAACATTTTGTCACCTCTGTCATTGGTTTTTTAAGTTTCTTATTTATTTTCTTACTCTATTTCTAAATTATAAAATGTACTTGAGCACTAGTTCGTCGTTTTTTTTTCCTTTTCGTTTCTGTTTTTAGGTGTAATGCACTCTGGTTTAACAATTTCTTGCATTGTTGTTGTTCTGTTGCTTATTATATTCTTATAAATTTATTTTCTTATAAATTGTTGGGTATGGATGCAACTTTTCTAATGCATTGTTTGCTTACTACTTTCTATTTTTTGTTTGGGAAAAGTGTACTCCCGTGAAAAATAAGAAAAGTTGTACCGCTTTTGTAATGTTGCTTACCTGCATGGATGAGCAGTTGTTATTTAGAGACAGTATGTAGACTAATTTTTCTATATAAATATTAAATTAAGATTAGTGTTATATATAAATTTTAAATAGATAAATTTTTTTCAAATATTTTGTATTTTATTATTTTGTAAAGTATTCAAATATAATTTTACGCACAATATTATATATATCAAATAAAATATATATTATATTATTTTTTTAATTATATCATATTATATCAATAGTTGACACGTTAATACGTATTACAATATGAGTAAAAATTATAAATATAAATAATATTTTCCATCCAAATTAAGACAAACAATTTTATATTTATGGTTTTTTTTTCTTAACAGACTCAAGACTCAAGTGGTCAATGTCATCTCTTCCCTTTGCTTTTACTGTTGAACCATCAACCATGGGGGATTGAATGAGAATTATAAATGCCATAAAAGTAGATGAAGCAAACTGGCAGCAAGATGGGCAATAATGAGGATGTGTTAAGGCCTGTTTTATTTTCAATATTCAATTTGCATAACATTTGTACAAGAAATTCTCAAACTAACTCTTTTATCATGTTAGTGAAACTGTTTTATCTCATATTATAATCTCATCATTATAATTTTTTTAAATCTTAAAATAATAATAATATTTTATTTAATTTTTAACTTTTATTTAAAATCATCTCATCTAATTTTACTATTCAAATCACACTTTAATATTAATAATTTAATTATTTTTACATTCTCTATCTTTATTTGTCTTTTTCAATTTGGGACAACATATTTATTGGCTACAGCTGGTTATATAGTGGCATATGCACTGTAGCCTTGGTCCATAGGTCATAAGAATTTTTTTTGTCCAATTTAAGGATTTTAGGTTACGTTTGGATGCTGAACTGAGTTTAGTTGAATTATGATGATAAAATATTATTAGAATATTATTTTTTAATATTATTATTATTTTAGAATTTGAAAAATTTGAATTGTTTATTATATTTTGTGTTAAAATTTAAAAAAAATTATAATAATAAATTGATATGAGTTTAAATTCCAAACAAAACCTATCGGAGAGAAAAAGTGATAACAAATACGTAATTAAGAATTGTATTATTCATCTTAAATTTTATCATCAGTCACACCAATTACATCATCTAATATAATTAAATATAACAAAATGTAAAATAAAAAATAAATATTTTTCCAAAAATCAAAATGGTCACAGGGTTACACTGATGCACGTTTGAAGTGGGTCAAGTGGTCCAAGCCATTTTTATCATCAGCCTAGATGCTCGAGATCATCTCCTCTTCAATACAGCCACAGGCTACCTTACAAAAAAAAAAAAAAAAAAGAAATTGCAAAAATTTCCTTCATTATTATTATTTATTTATTTATTTTTGAGTAGTGTTAGTAGGTATAAGTTTTATACAAATCCTTTGTAAAAACGTAGATTTTATTAATAAAGAATAATTTTTTTTATATATTTTTTTAAAGTTGAGTCTACTTTTTTATAAAAATTTATATAAGATTTATCTATTTAAAAATTATACAAATCATTTCTCTTTTTTTAACTACTAAAAATATCCAACTATTCCCCTACTTGTGATGTGAGGATAGTGTTCGATCAAACTAATCTCGCGAAAGTCAAAGCAAAACAAAAGAAAAAAGAAAGCAAGTAATAATATCAAATCATTTCTTGCTCTACTTGCCCATAATGGCCTTACTTTAATCTCTTCCCACCACAACTGTCCTTCACAGATCAAGTTCATGGAATCATGTTCTTGTAGGGTCTTCCCAAAAGTATATATATTTATGTATGCATGTATGTTTGTATATATGGATAATGTCATTGCTGGCATCTGGGTGTCCAAGATAGAGCTGTCAACTTCTTGACAGCCAATCTTAATTTTACACAAAAGTTGGATTAGGACCGTTGGTTTTAATTGGTTTCATGGTCCAATATAATATAACTAATTGATTAATTAGTTTGTGTAGTTGCTGTTTTTAATTACACTGGATTAGAATGTTGAGCTGAAGTTAGCTAAGTTGAGTTATTTATAAATAATAATGAGTTGAGTAGTAGATGACGTTATATGTGGTTTATCTAAATTGAATTTAAAGTGTGTTTAGATATTAAGATGTGTTTAGTACATTTTATGAAAAATTAAAAAAGATTATGAGTCTCACTTATAAAAATATTTTAAATTAAAAAATGTTATAGGTCTCACGTGTAAGAAGACTTTGAGTTGGGATGAGTTTAGTAATTTAAGAGTTGGATGTTTGGATGTTAGATTCAACTTAAATTAGACTGAATTCAGTTGAGTTTGAGAACCAAATGTAGCCTTAGTACAATGAGCCAAATTAATTAGAAAAAAAAATCCAGGTTTAATAGATCAATTTCTTTATCAATAATACTACATATAATTTTAGAGTGTTTAAATCTTATGTATTTTATTTTAAAAAAATGAGATTCATCATTAAATTTTTTTTTCATATGAATCTCAAATTTATTTATATTTTACAAAAAAAAAATATGCAAAATTTACGCACTTTGCAAATAATTATCATTTCTCTTTCTTTTATCTATCAAGAATTATTTTGAAATTGTATAAAATGGTTCAGCCTATGTGCCTAACATGCATATGGGCCCCAAAGTTCAAGTAATTAATTGTTTTTTTTATGACCTTGCGTGTTAGCCTGAAATTGTATGTGCATCAAAAGCCTAAAAAAAAAAATTATTTTTGGTGATTTTCTACGTGCAGTCTCCAATTTCTAAATAGAAATTGTTCAGCCAAGTTTATATAATTATATTTAAAAAAAATTAAAATTATAATAATATCTTTTTTATAATAATTTATTCTCTTTTATTCTCATTTATTAATGGAACTGCACACGTAATTTTTTACTCAAGACTGTAAATAAAATTTCTCTTTTTTATAATTTAGAATGAAAACTACATCTTCAATAATGCAATAAAACTTGTTGGAGACTAACTAGGTAATGAGAGACCCCTTAAAAAGCGGACAATAATGGGTAATAAAAATATATATATATATATATATATAAATTCCAAATGTTTATTAATAGAGAAATAATAGTTACAGTCGTGGGTGTGTAAATACTATACAATCACTTTAAAAAATAAATAAATAAATTTAAGATCTACATCAAAAAAAATTAATTTTTAATAATAAATTTTATTTTATTTTAAATAATTATACAATATTTATGTATTTTATGATTATATTTAATATTAGCAAAAATGTATATGTCATTTTGGTTGGACATAGTGCTCGCCTGCCCCGAATAAAAGGACATATAGAGATGGTTAAAAAAATATTAATATTATTATTATTATTTTAGGTGTGACCTAATCCTGTGGCAGTGTGTACCTTCTGGTTGATGGGAAATGGATCTCCCTTTATCTGTAACACATGTTTGCATGTATTGGTAGAAGAGTACTGTCTCTCTCTTTAATTCTCCCCCATGTTTCTTTCATAGTCCTCGGAAGTTCGGAACTAACCAGCTGCCAACCTCTTTTAATGGTTTTAACTTTTCAAGTACTTCTAAGTGCCACAACCTCTGTTACAGCTCAATCCACAATTTCTATTAGGCTCGGTTTTGATATATAAAATTATTTTATTTCATCTTATTATTATAATTTTTTTAAACTTTTATATAAAATATAATAAATAATTTAACTTTTTCAAATCATAAAATAAAAATTATATTAAAAAATTATATTCTAACAATATTTTATTCAATTTTTAACAAAATATATCATCTCATCTCATCTCATTTGAACTACTTAACCAAACGAGACCTAAGTTGCAATTTAGATAGTGAGATAAAATAAGATGATTTTTTATGAAAATTGAAAATTAAATAAAATATTATTATTATTTTAAAATTTGAAAAAGATAAATTATTTATTATATTTTATATAAAAATTTAAGAAATTATAATAATGAGATGAGATGAATCACTTGTACTATATATATATTTTTGCATGTTCTATGTGCTTCGTGTGATCTTAGAAGGAAGAAATTGTGTAATTTATTGAATTTATAAATTAACGTGACGTGATTTGATTTGATACATTAAATTATAATTTTTTGTTTTTATAAAATATATATAACACATCAAATATTTAAATTACGGCAGTTTATAAATAATTTTTTTATAAAATTTCTACGTAATCTTCTAAAACATTGAAAAGCAGTAGCCAAAAAGGTATAGCCAAACGGTGACTCCACCCAAAAGCCATTGAAAATTTGATGCACCGGCGTAAAATCATATCTCGTGAACATGTGTACACAACAAACAACGAAGAAAAATACTTTTTCTTTATGAAATTTGGTGGATCGATCCAAGCCCGTGAAGCCGAAGGCATGCACAGACTTTTTCCTTGCTTAAAGCAACGTAACTACCCAACAATTTCAACCTGTGCATGCATGCATGCATGCAGATGGCAACCTAGCTAATAATGCATGTCCTATATACATAAAATCAACCAACTAAATATGATATATGAGAAATTGTGCTCGATCTTCATTTTAGATTTTATATATCATCCTCAATCATACTATTTATAATGTGGTTCATTTTAAATCATTGTCTATTAATTGAGTGATTGACATATGAAATTCCGTTAACAAGTGTATTAATTAAGATAATAAGTTCATTTACGATGAAAAATAGTATTTTTGAATAACCATATAATATAATTCCAAAACTTCTCGTACTAAGTTTCATAAAGTTGCAAAGCTTGCGTGACAGAAAAGTTCAAATATCTTTTAAATACAAGTCTACCCAAAAACAATATCTTTTACATAGAATTGTTCATTATGATCACAATTAGCTTATCCATGCCACCTACTTCTTTGAATACCCTCTTTATAGGGGTGGGCAAAAAATCTGCTCATTTCAACTCCATCCGAAATTTGACAAGATTTTGACTCTGACAGAGTTGGAGTTTTCAGAAATCAGAGTCGGAGTCCAGAGTTCATGTCGAGTTTGAACTTTGACATTTAGACTTAATATATTTAATATTGTAACATAAATAACAGGTAGTTAAGTGGCCTTATGGTGCAACGCCGTGCTTTGCCAATTAACCAACTTGCGTTCAAGCCTTCCTTGTACGAGATGGTGTATTTTGCAAAAAAAAAAAAAAAATTTAGAAACCCTCAAAAGTCCAAAATGACGTCGTTTCCACCTCATATATATTTATCTCTTCAACGCCAAAACCCTATGTCATTTCTCTCCTCCTCCTTTGTTTTCTTAGAATTGAAAGTCTCTCTTTTTTCACTTGTCGTTGTTTCCATCGTTTCCCTCTTCCTCCTTCGTTTTTTCAGAATTTCTCTTTTATC
This sequence comes from Juglans microcarpa x Juglans regia, assembly GCF_004785595.1. Taxonomy (NCBI): domain Eukaryota; kingdom Viridiplantae; phylum Streptophyta; class Magnoliopsida; order Fagales; family Juglandaceae; genus Juglans; species Juglans microcarpa x Juglans regia. Next base: position 23,943,842 of record NC_054601.1, on the reverse strand, counting down.
TCTTGTCTTCTCACTTGACAACTTTCTTTCGTCCATATTTTCTCTCTGCACTTGTCTTTCTTTGTTGCAATCCAAAACCTTAGGATGCGAAAATTCTCTGCGAATTTGTTTGTTAAAATTTATGTTATTTGTTATAAAAAAAAAATTTGGAAAAAATCCACGTTTTCTTATAAATGTTTGTTTTTTGTTGTTTGGTGTTTTGTTATAATTTTTGTTGTTGTTCTGTTCTGTTATAAAAAAAATTAAAACATATTTGTTATTTATTGTTTTGTTATAATTTTTGTGAAATGTTCTTTGTTAGGATTTTCTTCTGTTTTGTGTTTTTTTTTTTTTTTGGTTCTTTCATTCAACTCCGATCAAAGCTTCAACCGAATCTGCTCTGATTTGGAGTCAGAGTCGGAGCCCAACTTGGTCTCCGACTTTGGTCAAAGTCAGAGGTTAGAGTTGGGCTTTCCAACTCCGTCGGAGTTAGAGCCCAGCCCTACCTCTTTATGCCAAGGCTTGTTTTTTTTTTCATATTCTTTGCGAAGCGGATATATATTTTATATGTTTATCATGTAAAGGTGATGATTTTCCAATAAAATTAGTGGTCTATAATTCATAATTGTTGTTTGGCCAACAAGTCCTACTAAAAAAGCCAAGGAAAGAAAAAGACAATTAAGAAGGAAAGCGATGATCAGTTAAAGGGTCATATAAAATTAGAAATGGTGCACAAAAATAAATTAAATGAAGGACAATAACTAGAATGAAATTTATAAGTAGGTTGGCTAGTCACGTAGTCCACAACCATGAAAAAGAAACCCTAACAAATACAATTTGAAAGGTATTTGTCGATTATTATATATGATTAGACTATGGGTTCAATTAATCACAACCCAAAATTGGCGAATAAGTAACTTTCAAATGAATCTATTTAAAACTTGATATATCAACATGCGTGATTGGAGGTGACAAAATCTATGAAGAATAGCAGCGATCGTCTTATATATTACCTGTGTACATATGTCAGTTTCTCGGCTAGCTTGTTCCTCCATTAACTATATATATATATAATATCGTGATTGGAGGTGACAAGCTGATCTATGAAGAATAGCGGCGATCGTCTTATATATTACCTGTGTACATATGTCAGTTTCTCTGCTTGTTCCTCCATTAAATATATATATATATATATGTATATATACACATATATTAACATGTCAACTTCGGTGTGGATGTTTATGTGCCGCTAACAAAAGGCATTAGTGGTTAACATATCATTATCTAAGATCTCATGAGATCATGTATTGGGTAGGAGTTTCTATCTAATTCATGCCCCATTCATGAAATACGTTAATAATATCTTAATATAACATCTTAAAAAAAGGGTGATCAAAAGACAGATTCATATCTTAATTAATTGATTCTGTTGGTACTGAAAAATCAGTTGACCATTTTATGTATGCATAAGAAATTAATATTCCTAATCATTTTTAAAGTTTAGAAAATATGCTGTTTCGATTGGGAAATGAATAGCGAGAAGAATCTGTAGAATTTATGGTGTCATTTGTGAAAAAGGAGGGGTCATGTTATTTGTTGATTTGATTGGGGTGTAGGATTTGTCAATATTTGTGAAAAAAGGAAGGATGTTATTTGTTAATTGGGGTGTAGGGTTGTTTCTATAGATGAATTTAAAAGGAGAAAATATATTTGCAACTGCCGCGTAATCGTTTTGAAAAAAATAAATAAAATATGAGATCCACATGAAAAAAATTAATTTTTTAATAGTGAATCTCACTATTTTTCAAAACGATTACGTGACTTTTACGTATTTTACAGTTGTATGTAAAATTACTCATTTAAAAGTGCTCATATTCGAATGACAAGATGCCAAGATAGACGTTAATATTGTACAATGGATCTAATATTTATAATTTATTTTTGCATTCACATTTATAATGATGATAATCATTAAGGTTATCCTTATTGTTATATTATTTTTAAGAAAACGATTTGTGCAGATCTAAGGTGTACAAATTTCGTGCAAATCCTTTAAAAAAATATGATATACCTAAAAAACTCACTTATATCTCGCATTGCTATTTCTAACAAGATCATGATAATCAAAAGAAATCTTTGAAAGCTCCAATAATTCTCAAACTATAAACTCTAACTTAATTTGAATCATCTAAAGCCGGTCTAGTCCTTGTTATCAATAGTTAATTCAGGGTCTAATTAAGTCACATGTTTAAAGTCTCAATTCGGTGAAAGAGTTTTAACATCCCTAAATGCATTAATAATTACAAGCTCTAAATTTAGAGTTTTCGAAACTAACCAAAGATCTCGACAAATTTGAAACCCAACTGGGTTATTTAGGTTGTGTTTGGGTAGTGAGGTGAGACCACTCAATTACTATTCAATATTTTATCATTACTTGTCACTTACTTTTAACTACTTTTTATTGTTATTCACTATTATTCAATATTTTATTATTACTTTTTCAATATTATTCATAGATCATCTTAAATTACATCACTACCCAAACGTAGCCTTAATTAGTGGCCTTCAAATCAAGCCTTTTATAATCTCATACTATAAGCTTCATATATATATAATAAGGAAGATATATACAATATGAGTATATATATATATATATATATATATATATATATATATACACTACAACAAATATGGACTTTTCTCACGAGTTCTTTTTTCAAGATGTGCAATCGTGGCAAATAGTATGTTGATGACTCAAAAACTGATCATGGAAAAAAAAGACAAGCCTTTTACCATAAGATCACATTATCAAGTAAAACTTTGTGTGAAAACAACTTTTTGTGTCGGAATAAATGCTACGTAGCAATATCCCCTCATGTGATTAAGTACTCATGGGAACCCACAGGGAATTTGTGCTCTTCGTGATTTAATCACAAGAGAAGGGACCGACCTGTTGTTCCTGTAGGAGACGACGCTTTCGGCGCGAGGTATGGAAGCTTGTAAATTTAAATTGGGTTTTACGAATTGTTTCTCTGTTGATCTAGTTGGTTGTAGCGGTGGTTTGAGCTTGGTGTGGAATTCTGATTTGGATATTGAGCTTAAATCTTTTTCGAGATATCATATTGATGTCCATGTTAAAGTTGAAGATCTACGGGTGTGGCGTTTTACGGGTATGTATGGCAATCCGGAGGCTTCCAATAGAGTCTCTACTTGGAATCTCATTAGAACCCTTAATTCTATTGAACAAATTCCTTGGCTCTTAGGGAGAGATTTTAATGAAGTTCTGCATTTGCATGAAAAGGGGGTTGACAACCATGATCTGCCACTCAGATTGGGGCTTTTCGGGAGGTGTTAACTGATTGTAATTTGTGAGATTTGGGATTTAGATGGCTAAAATTTACCTGGTGGAATGGCAGGGAAGGCGCTGATAATATTTCGAAGCGTCTTGATAGGTATATGGAGAATTCTCCTTTCTGTTGTTTATTTCCGCACGCGGTGGTTTTACATGGAACTGTGGCATATTCAGATCATTTGCCTGTTATATTCGATTCTTTATACAGTAGGCCTCGGCCACATGTTAAGCAACACTTTCGTTTTGAAGCCATGTGGGTGAGTGAGGAGAGGTGCGAACAAATTATTGACCAAGTTTGGAGTCACAAGGGTACTAGTCTTGGGATGGAGGAGGTTCTTCACCTTCTTAAGGGTTGTGGGGAAGAGTTGGCTAGCTGGAATAAAGTCTCTTTTGGTCAGGTTCGAAGGAAATTAAATGAAGCCCGTAATGAGCTTGTGAGGTTGCAGATTATTAATTCTTGTCATCCAGATCCTGGTGGGATTAGTCGGGATAGAAACGAAGTTCAGCTGTGGCTTGAAAGAGAAGAGATTATGTGGCGTCAACGATCTTGTGTGCAATGGTTAAAAGAAGGGGATCAAAACACCCGCTATTTTCACTCTAAGGCATCATTCAGGAAGAGAAGGAATGTTATTAGGAGTTTTAAGGATGATGGTGGATTATGGTATGAGGATGGACAACGAGATAACCTAATTGTTGATTATTTCAAAAATTTATTTACTACTTCAGCACCACGGGATCAGGAGGCTGTTTTGAGTCTTGTTGATAGAAAAGTAACGGCTGAAATGAATGTTGAGCTCACAAAGCCATTTGTAGTAGCGGAAGTAAAAGCAACTTTGGATCAAATGCACCCCCACCAAAGCGTTGGGGCCTGAAGGCATGTCTGCTTTGTTTTTTCAATCCTATTGGCACATTGTAGGCGATTCTATCACAACTGCTGTTTTGGACTCGCTTCATACTGGTAAGTTGCCTTCTAAAATCAACCATACTTTTATTAGCTTGATCCCGAAGAAGAAAACATGTGAGCTTATTTCCGATTATCAACCTATAAGCCTGTGTAACGTGATTTACAAGCTGGTTTCAAATGTCATTGTGAATAGGATGAAAAGTATTTTACCTGTTATTATCTCTAAATCTCAGTGTGCATTTGTGGGGGGAGGGGGGGGGCGATTGATTAGTGACAATGTGTTGATTGCTTATGAACTAGTGAATTTTTTGAGGAATAAAAGGATGGGGAAGAAAGGGTATATGTCTATTAAGTTAGACATGAGCAAAGCATATGATAGAGTTGAATGTGGTTTCCTTGAAAAATTATGCTTAAATTGGGTTTTGAAACCAGTTTTGTTAACCTTATCATAGAATGTGTTAAAACTGTTACTTTTTCAGTTTTAATTAATGGGAGTGCTCAGGGATCCATTGTGCCTACAAGGGGGATTAGACAAGGGGATCCACTCTCCCCTTACATTTTCCTCTTCTGCGCTGAAGGGTTAATAGCATTATTGCGAGAAGCTGAATTAAAGAGGCAGCTGGTTGGTGTTAAAGTATGTCGGGGGGCACCAATGGTTACTCATCTTCTCTTTGTTGATGATATTATTCTTTTTTGTCGAGTTGATGCTGCTACAACCAGTTTTATTCAGGGCCTTTTGGATGAATATTAAATGGCTTTCGGGCAAATGATAAACAAGAGTAAAACAACTATGATTTTTTCCAAGAATGTGGATGCTGTTCAACAACGTGAGCTGCTGTAGTTATGGGGTGTGCACACTTTCCAGCAATATGATAGATATCTTGGATTGCCTAATTTTGTAGGTAGATCCAAAGTCCAAGCTTTTGCAGGCATTAAGACTCGGGTGTGGAATAATCTGCAGAGTTGGAAAGGGAAACTTCTTTCTCAAGGGAGTAGGGAAATCCTTATAAAAGCAGTGGCTTTATCCATACCCACCTATTCTATGAGTTGTTTTAAACTACCATTGACGTTGTGCCGGGAGCTTGAGATGGTAATGGCAAGGTTTTGGTGGGGTCAAAGGAGTGATGAACGGAAAATACATTGGTTGAGTTGAAAGAAGTTGTGTGTTTCAAAATTTAGAGGTGGGATGGGTTTCAAGGATCTACACATTTTTAATATGTCTCTTTTGGCAAAGCAAGGTTGGCTGTTGCTACAAAATGAGAATTCTCTATTACATAGAATTTTTAAGGCTAAATACTACCCAAATTTTTCTTTTTTCCAAGCCTCTTTAGGCCCCAACCCTTCCTATGCGTGGATGGGTATTTGGAAGGTTGCAGATGGCGGGTTGGTAGTGGGGAAGCAGTGAAGATTTGAAAGGTTCTTTGGTTACCTGGTCCTAAAATTTTGCATCCTGAGTTAGATAGCAGACATGGGTCTTATGTTGATGAAGAGCAAACAGTTAACAGTCTCATTGATAATACTTGTAGATCTTGGAATGCACAGGCGGTTAGAGCTCTCTTTAATCCAAACACAGCTGAGGAGATTTTCAAAGTCCGTTTGGGTTCAACTTTGGTTTTGGACAGATGGATATGGGATAAGGAAGTGGGTGGGAAGTTTTCTGTCAAGAGTGTGTATAAGCTTATCCAAAATCTGTTGGCTAGTTGTAGGGGTGAATCATCTCTGCAGATGCAAGATAGAAGTTTATGGAGGAAGATATGGCATGTGAAAGTTTTAAGGAAGATTAAAAATTTCGCATGGAAGGCCTGCCAGGATATATTACCAACCCTTTCTAATCTCAGGCGAAAAAAAGGTTGATGTGGAGTCTGTTTGTGGTTTTTGCCATGATCATGAGGAAGATATTAATCGTGCTTTACTCACTTGTTCTACCATTTCTAACTTGTGGCAACATTTTTTTCCATTGTTACAACAGTTTTCACAATCTTTGAGCTTTATTGATATGGTGAGAAGGGTTGACAGGCAAGGTAATGAAGTTGCCTTAACTGAGTTTTTTATTTTGTGCTGGAGTTTATGGTACAGGAGAACTCTTTGGCAGATGGAGGCAAAATTGATACATCCAGTCCATGCAGCTGACAAGCTTTATCCCTGTGCAAAATCTTTAATGAGGTGCGAATTTCAACAGCCCGAGAAATGTGCACGATTTCTAAATGGCAAGCCCCAACATATGGTTTCTCAAGCTGAATGTAGATGGTGCAATGTTTGCTGATCTGAAGAGAGCCGGAGTTAGGATTGTTCTAAGAGATATGCGTCGAGAAATTGTGATGGCAGCTAGTAAAAATGAAGAGGATGTTGATAGGGCAGCAACTATAGAGTCCATTGTTGTGTTGAGAGGCCTACAATTATGCCTTCCACTTGGTATTCCTAAATTAATCATTGAATGTGATTGTCTGACTGTGGTACAGGAATTGCAATCAACGGAGGAATCGTGGGCTGGTGCTGGTAATTTGATTAATGATGCTAAGTTGCTAATGGGGCGTTTTCAGGAGGTTCGTGTCCAACATGTTAGTCGCATTGGGAATGGAGTTGCTCATTCTTTAACTAGATATGCTTGGAACATTGTTGATATTAATGTTTGGTGGGAGCAGATCCCTTCTTTTATTAGTCATGCACTTTAGTTTGATATCAATTGATGTAATGTTGCTATTTCAATGAAATTTCTTTTCATAAAAAAATAAAAATAAAAATAGTGCCTGTACTACATATTAACGCAACCAAAACACTCACAATGAATCATGGGCTAACCAGAAGATTTTGACTTACAATTCTTGAACAAACAAATTTCAGATATTCTCTTATGTGCAAGTGAATAATATAGTAAAAGACAAAATACAATATTTTTTAACCATTATTTTCATCATCTCAATAATGGGTCATATATATTTCAAGTGACTTTTTATTTAAATTAATTAATTTATAAGCCATTTAATATGTATTATATCAGTTGGGATGATTAGAAATGACAAAATATAATATAAAGAATAATATATATTAATTAGTACAACAAGAACTTTCCATGAAATATATCGCCTCACGCAAAATATCTCCCCGTATTTATGCACCCATGTATTATCATATGTTTCATTTAAAAACCTAAGATTGTCTAGATTTTCTAAGATAATTTATTAAGTAGATTTCGTGAAATCTTCAAATTCATGAGTTTAGGTTTATGAGCACATCATCATATATCGATTAATTCATGGGAATGGATTTATGATCACATCATCATTTTATCATCACTATGAAATCTAAACTTGAATATTAAAATGATAAATATCTGGATTAAATTAATAATCAGTGTTGATTTAATATAATTTCAAATGAGAAGTGCTACATAAAAAAAAAATACATATTATATTAAGTTTATAAATTTATTTTTATAAGATTACTTTGTATACGAAATCTTTTTCATTACACACAACATATATTGTGGATGGATTGAATTTAAACTCGAGCCATGGGTCTATATCTACCGTATCTTTTTGAGTTTTAGGCTGTATTTGGATGTTGAGTTTAATTGAGTTCTTTATGAATAGTAATGAGTTGAGTTGGTTGAGTGAGTTTTGTGAAACACACTTAAGATAAGTTTATGTGTATTTGGATGTTAAGATGAATTTAGATATATTTATGAGAAGTTGTAAAATAAATGGATCCCACCATTAAATTTTACTATTCATCTGACATGGTCTGAACAACTGCCGGCGCCAAAACCTGCAAAAAACAATAAAATTTCCTAACAAGCTGCACTTTCAGCCAAACCAGCCTAGTAGAAAAAGTGATAAACAATTGAGTTGGGGCCCACGAGAGATGAAAAAGTTGTACATAATGGAGAGAAGGTAAACTGATAGAGATGAAAAAGTATAACTGGAAATTAATATTTTTCAATTGTGAGCCCTACAGATGAGTTTAGTTTTGGACTCTATTCAACTTATGTAAAAACCTATGTTTGGATATTTAACTCAGTCTAAAAATGAAGTGCATTGGACTGAGTTGTGCATCCAAACGGGATTGTAAGTATATATATTGAAACACTACTTATTATACATTATAGTTATAAAAAAAAAATTAGAAAATATCAAGACATGATTACTATTCTAAGATCATTTTAGTATTGTATTGGATGTGTTAACAAACAAACCTGTAAATATTTTTTTTTTCAACTTTTCGTTGGGGTGTTCAACAAGCTAGGCTGACAAGAATTTGTTAAAAGCAAAGTTTCAATAGGTTTTTTTTTTTAATCATCTTCTTTATGACACACCCACATGAAGATTGACACATCTATGCGGCAACAAAAATGGAGGTTGACTTGGGAACAAGACCAATATATTATTACATTACACGTACGTGTCAATTAGCCAATAGGACCCATCAGTGAGGTGTGTGTAAGTGTGTATTATCCGCCAAGCAAAGTAGGTTGAAAGAATAACTCCATTTCCATGCTATTGCATTTGCTTCGCCATTTAGGAGCGCACATTTGCATTTGGACCCCTATAAAACACTCCTTTTGCCTTTTTACACTCTAAAAATTTCCATATATCTCTTTTTTTGCAAGGTTTTTCGAATATTTTTTTCAGATTAGCCTGTTAAAATTTGAGATCTCTAGTACTCCACAGATTATCAGACCAAATTATGGGTTTTTAATACAATTTATGTGCAAATAAGATTTCGAACTTTTGATCTACACCATGCAAAAACTCTTATCAAGGACCCAATTGCAAATTACTCTCCCTTGAGGATGAGTGTGGCTTTTTTTATACCTAGCAAATTAATAATGTCTTGCTAGCTTGTTAGCAAGGTTATGTCACATTAACCTTTATGTGTACAAAGTGGGATCCAATGAAATGATTTCAATATCTTTGTATTTGTTCTGTCATTATCTACCAAATGATGTCTACTTGCAATGATCATTTTTTGAAAGGAAAAAAAAAAAAAAAAAAAAAGTTAGTTGTGTTTGGTCTAAAATCAACTCGATAAGGAATTATTTCAATATTAATCTACTTTCAACGTGTAAATACTAATGATTTGATTGGACAACATACTTTTGGACTTCACACGTATTTTTCCTGTTGTTTAGAAAGTAAAGCCACTTGAGTAATAACATCATTTTTTTTTTAGCATCAGCAAATTGCATTCTTACTATAACAAGTATATATAGAATAAGATAATAATACATAAGTAAGCCTTGCATTTACTTAGCAGCATCTAGAATAACACGATTATAAATAAAACCAGGACATTGATGCTACTATTAAATAGTATCATCCACATTATGACCATATCTTGCAAGTAGATGAGCAGCTTCATTCCCTTGTCTACCCACATGAGCCACCTCAACCGCTTCAAAACAACTCAAAATACTTTTGATCTCTGTAATCACAGCTAGGGGTGATAAAAGGTCCAATCGGACCGAACGGACCGACTATTTCGGTCCGGACAACCGAACCGAACCGAGACTTAGACTGGTCCGGTCCGGTCCACATTTTAGAGGACCGAAAAGTTTCGGTCCAGTCAATGATTTTTCCGGAGCAGACCGGACCGAATGAAAGATAAAAAATATATATATTTTATATATAATAATTATACAATTAACAATATAAAATTTTAAATATATTATTAATACTTGTTTATATTCTATAAATTAACAATATTTTATATATATCTTCATCTAACCTATCACTATTAACAATATAAAATTTTAAATATGTTATTAACACTTGTTAATATTTTATGAATTAACTAATATATAATATCAATTAGTTAATTATATAGTTATTATATAAATTAATAATATAATTTTTATCTAATTTATTATCATTGACCATATAAAATATTTTTTTTATTGAGTTTGTTACATAATCTACATTAATAAGTCACTTAATTTAATTTAGTATTTTAAATAAATTTTTTTATTAATTATTTAAAAAAATAAAAAAAATTAGGCCTGACCAACTAGACCGGACCAAACCAATAGCTATCGGTCTGGTCCGGTCCCTTTGGGTGTTCGGTCCGGTCTGGTCCAGAAAAATGATGGATTGAAAATATTCGGTCTATCATGGGACCGGACCGGATTGGACCATTTGCACCCCTAATCACAGCTCCTTGGCGAGATAAGTTGTGGTCCTTAGAACAAATAGGTTCGGTTCCATAGTTAACATGGAATCTCCTTCTAAGATCACATGACTCATACCCAAATTCTATGTGAGTTGTAATCCTCAGAATGCAGCTAAAGTTTCAATATTATCAACGTCAAAAGCTCCCCTTTCCTTCCTACTTGCAGCCATCAAAACTGAACCTTGGAAATCTCTTAAATTAACCCCTATACCAGCTTCCCTAACTCTTTGAACAAGGATCCATTAAAATTAGAGTCGGGCTACTCTGCCGCCCAGAGTAGCCCGCTCAAGTGTACCGCACGACACTTTTGGGTTTTTTTTTTCTTCATTTTTTTCACATTTTTTAATATATTTAAATATATATATTTTAAAAAATACATCAATACACTTAAAATCACTTCCTTCATCATTAAGTAAAAAAAAAAAAAAATACCGAGCAGTCAAACCAAATGGTATACTTAGAGCGGCAGAGTAGTATTTTTCTTAAAATTAAGCTTTACATAACCAAGAGGAGGAGCTTTCCAAGAAAGCGCCTTTTCTTTGCACACTACAAGATGATGTTGTTTCACATCGTTATAACAATCCACGTAAGCCAAACAATTATCAACCATATTGGACATATGCTGGTTTTAACCCTAGTTGCAACTCTATTTATATTAAATATTAAAAAATGGATTTATATTTTCTTGTCTCATTTTAATATTAAAACCTATTATTTATGGAAGGGGCAGTAATAGGGTTACTACCCTATTACTACTCATTTACTATTTAGATGTATTTGAAATTTTTTTATTTTTTATTATTTTCTTTTAAGAATGTTTTTAATATTCTTAATCATTAAGAAAAAATTAAAAAAATATATAATTTTACTAATAGTCACTTCCTTAACCATTAAGTAAAATAAAAAAAAATTAAATATAAAAAAAATAATAAATGAATAGTAAGAGAGTAGTAATCCTATCATTTTCTTTTATAGAAGTCTCTCTCTCTCAAAACTTGACAACGGGCCGAGGTTGAACTTGAGAAATGTTCATATTTATGAAATTTGAAATAAGGTCCAGCCCAAGAGGTGGGCTGGTGGCCAGTCGAAAACTTGAAATTGTACGGCTCACAAAAACGCAACGTTTTTAGACTCCTCCCAGTCCCGCCATGAGAGCGCCCTTTTCAAACTCTCTCGTTCTCACTCAGTATGACACTGTGACTCACCGATTCTTAGGGTTCCAAAGCAGGTTAGGAAGAGGGGCACATAGAGAGAGAGAGAGAGAGAGAGAGATCCCTAATATTTCAATATGGGTTTCTCTCATTTTCAATTCTTCTACAGTTCTACTTTACATACACATGTTATATTCGTGTTTGTATAATATGTTTTTATCTGTTTTCAGGTGGAAATTCCAATTATCTATGGGCAGAAATCGTAGCCAATGAAAACCAACAACAACAGCAACAAGTTGAAGTGGTTTACAGATCAAGGAGAAGACCCCAGAAAACACCTCAAGATGTAGACTTGTAAAGCCTTTGACCTTCGAATTCTTTTTTTTTTTTCCTTTTTTTTTTTTTTTTTTTCAGGAATCAGTCGAGTTTGGCTTGTCGAAATGGGACTCTGATGAGTTTGGCGGCGGCTGCCAACAAGCGAGTTAATTGGAACCGGTCTCTCTCCATCAGGTTCTATAATCGGCCGGTTTTAAATTTAGTTTTTTTTTTCAAAGAATTATTTCTTTGTATTGAACTAATGTTGGGTTTGCTCGTTTTATTTTTCGAGAGGTGTTTGGATTTGTCCTTTTATTCGTATTGGAATTTTGCCCCTTTTTTTTTTTTTTTTTTATAACAACAGCATAACTTCATTCATAAAGAAGATACAATGCAGAAAACATCCCTACATAGTTACATTGCAGCATCTAAAGAAATTCTAACTTGAATAAATTCTGGACATGAATGCCACCATTGCAAAGTATCATCAATAAAATAAGCATGTCTTGCCCGTAGATGAGCAATCTCATTCCCTTGACGACCAACATGGAGAACTTCAAATGAATTAAAACGACGAAGAAGGCTTTGAATCTCATTGATCACAAACCCTTGATTAGATAAATTAGCTTCATTAGAACAAATAGATTCAACAATAATAAGCGAGTCACCTTCCAAAGTCATATTCAACAAACCTATATGAAGTATTAATTGCAAATCCCTCGTAGCTGCTAAAGCTTCAATATCATCAACTTCAAAAACCTTATGCTCCTTACGGCTAGCAGCCATCAAAACATTTCCATTATCATTCTATAAAATAACACCAATACCAGCTAATGCAGAAGAATGAAACAAAGCTCCATCAAAATTAAGTTTCACTTTACCTTGAGTAGGAGGTATCCAAGAAAGTACTTTTTCCTTATACAACACCATATGACACTTCTTTACTTGAAGATAAATCTCAACATACCCAAGACAACTATCAATTAATTCAAGAATGCAACACTTAGAGTTCTGAAAATTTTTTAGATTCCTATACTTCCAAACTCCCCATGAAATGGTAATAAATATAGGAACTAAATTAGGATCGGCTTTCATCAATATCCAGACCAACTCTGAAAAACTTCCCACTTGGTGGAAATGGTGCATAATCTGTGGACAGTGGAATGCCCAGGCTTCATGTACTACTGGACAACTACAAATAGCATGAAAAGCATCTTCATCCCTTGCATGCAATGAACACAAAGAGCTGATTGTAGGATCCCTCTTCTCAAAAAGTTGAATCTTTTTGGTAAACTATCCTTACATGCCCTTGACCCAAAGTTCTTCACTTTATTAGGCAGCTTTAATTCTAGAAGTTTCTCCAAAACCACTTAGTAGCTTCTGAATGAGAACTCTCAGGACCATCATTTAGAGAAAACAAATTTAAAGCTGAATAATACCCCGACTTTACAGAGTATACCCCCTTCTTATTACCCAGCCACATGATTTTGTCATCTTCCTGTTTGGACAGCAAAGGCAGAGAACATATAGAGGCAGCCACATTTATAGGAAAAATTGAAAACACCAATTCCCTTTTCCACAAAGGTAAATTATGCATTAATAAATAATCAATTGTGGTATCAGATTGAATAATATGCTGAGAAGACTGAGGTAGCAATTGAACATTTATAGGCAACCATTTATCTAGCATGATTCGGACTTTGTTACCCTTGCCAACATTCCACTTACAGCCAGAACAAAAATTTTTTTTAGAAGCAAAAATGTTTCTCGAAACATAAGATGGCTTTCTTGGTAAACTAGCATGTAAAAAATCTCCATTATACTTGGCTTTAAAGATCCGAGATAACAAAGATCGAGGTTCCATTAACAACCTCTACCCTTGTTTAGCAAGTAAAGCCAAATTAAACATTTTCAGATTCTTAAAACCCATCCCTCCTCTGAATTTCGAATTTCACATCTGCTTCCAATTCAACCAGTGTATCTTACATTCTGAATTTCTTTGTCCCCACCAAAAAGAGCAAACATAGACTCCAATTCACCACATACTCGCTTAGGCAACAAAAAACAGTTAATTGCATATGTTGGTAATGCTTGAACCACTGTTTTAATCAATATTTCCCTTCCGGCTTGAGATAGTAATTGTTTTTTCCACCCTTGAAGCTTACCCCACACCTTCTCTTTTAAATCTTGAAAGGTAGAACTTTTAGACCTTCCAACAAATGAGGGAAGCCCCAAATACCGAGAATGGTGCTGTAAAGAAGAAACATTCTAAATTTCCATAATAGCTGAAACAACATCTTCACTCACGTTAGGGCTAAAAAGCAACTCAGTTTTATCCAAATTCAATTGTTGTCCCGATACAGATTCATAAAGGGCTAGAAGCTGTCTCAATGCCTCATTTTCAGCACAAGTGGCTTGACAAAATAATAGACTCTCATCCGCGAAAAATAAATGACTAATAGCAGGTTCCCGAGAGCATACCTTAACACCATTAATCATCCGACAATTATCAGCATACCTTAATAAAGATGATAGAGCTTCAGTGCATAAAACAAACAAGTAAGGTGATAAAGGATCACCCTGACGCAAACCATGGGAAGGAACAAAAGACTTGGTAGGCAAACCATTCAACAATACCCAATAGGAAACTGAACCAATGAATGACCTCACTAATCTCACCCATTGCTGATGAAAACCAAGTTTCAGCATAACTTGTTCTAAGAAGCCCCACTCTACTCTGTCATATATTTTATTCATGTCTAACTTCACAGACATCACACCCTTACGACCCATTTTTCTGTCTTTTATAGCATGGACAGATTCATACGCTATTAACACATTGTCTGTGATTAATCGTCCTGGCACAAAAACACTTTGACAATCTGAGACCACCTTAGGTAAAATAATTTTAAGCCTATTAACAGGAACAATGATCTTATAGACCACATTGCATAAGTTAATAGGCCTAAAATCCTTCATAGATTTAGAATTCTTCTTCTTAGGAATAAGCACAACAAAAGTCTCATTTAGATTTGTCGGAACATACCCATTACATAAACAACACAAAACATATTTAGTCACCAAATTCCCAACAGTAGACCAATATTTCTAAAAAAATAGAGACATAGCAACAGGACCTGGGGCTTTCAAGGGTTGCATATAAAATAATGCAAATTTGACCTCATCCTCAGTGTACGGCTTCATTAACTCCACATTCATCTCATTTGTTACTAGCAATGGTATAATATCAAGAATATCTATCATATCACAAGGGTTAGAACTCGCAAACAACTCCTCAAAATAATTATTAACAACAGTTTCCATAGCTTGCCCCTCATGCCAACTTCTTTCATTGTCGCTTAACTTACTAATATAATTCCTTGCCTTTCTTTGTGATGCTTTTCTATAAAAAAAATTTGAATTCTGATCACCAGAATCCAACCATAACACACGAGATCGCTACTTCCACATTAACTCTTCTCGTTCCAATAACAAGTTGATGTCATGGCGTAGTAATTTGATTAAGGCCATAGATGAACCAACAGAAGAATTACCCACTACTCTAGATAACTTCGATCTTTTATTCTTCAACTGAGTTTTAATCTCCCCAAACTGGATAGCATTCCACACTCTCAAGCCCCTTCTACAGGAAACAAGAGTAGAATTTAAACCACTAAGGGCATCCCATTATCTGACTCTTACCAAGCACTAGCAATAGTTTATGCACACCCCACACTTCCAACCCACATTGCCTCAAATCTGAAAGGTCTACGCCCCCTTCTTAAACACTCCAAAGCACCAGTCGTATTCAGAACCAAGTAATAATGATCAGAATGTGAAGTTAGGAAATTATTAACAGTAGCATACGAGAACATAGAAAACTAATCTGAATTAGCAGGACATCGATCTAGACGCTCTTCAATCAATGCACCACGCTCACGTAAATTAGACCATGTAAACAATGGACCTTGAGAGTCAATCCCTTTCAAACCACAAAAATCTAATGCATCGCGAAAACCATGCATCTGACTACTCAGACGTACCCTTCCCCCTCTTTTTTCAGAATTAGAGATGATCTCATTAAAATCACCAAAGCACAACCAAGGAGTGGGGGTCTCCATTGATAAACTTTTCATCAAATTCCAAAGTGATTTTCTCTTACTAGCGTCAGGATGCCCATATATAGTAGTAATACGACTTCTCGACCCCGTGGCACTATCCACTACCCAAGCATCAAAATGATGTTTAGAGTAGGACATCAGAGTTAAATCCACATCCCTCCTCCAAAATAAAACCAACCCTACACTACGCCCCGAACAATCCACCATCAAAACCCCTGAGAACTCCAGGGTAAATTTCAACCATTCCACTGAGGCAACAACAGATTTAGTCTCTATAATGAAGACCAAATTGGGATCTTCTCTTCGGATCAAATCACTAAGAACACGAACTCCTCGTGGGTTTCCAAGCCCACGGGAGTTCCAGCTAAGGAACTTCATGGTTGTTGGTGAGGCTGGCTCCCAGCCTCCACTGATACCACTTGAAAGTCATCCATACGATTTGCAGACCCCTTGCCGTCGTGCCCTCCCCTTTTTCTTCACATCAGATGCAGAAACCTCACCTTCGAAGCCGCAGCTTCAATTTCCTTTGATTTTCCTTCACAAGAGTTAGCAGCAAAGAGGAACTCAGAGTCCTCATTCTCCCTCACAACCCGCGAACCTTCAAATAGCCCAGCCAACTCTTCGACGTCTAAAAGCTTAAGACCCGAAGCAGATGGCCCAAAATTATTGAACCCGTGCTTCTTCACATCCCATATACCTTTGGGCTTGACTGGGCCTTCAGGCTGCTCAATAAAACCCTCCACATCTACACTCTTCACACTCAAAACAGATGGCCCACCATCATGTGAAAGGCCCACGTTAGTCATCTTCGACCTTTCGCAACAGCTACCATCAATAACACCTGTACTCCTCTGCACTATCTTCTTCAAACCACCAACATTGGGCTCCATTACTCTTGATTCCTCATTAATAATCTTCTACATTGGATCACCATCACCCATACTAATATCCATTTTTATATTTTCTTTAGTCACTGCCCGAGATACATCTCCTGAAAAAGATTTACGTTGTCTATCAAAAGTGGTTCTTCCTTCCGCACGCAGCCATGCTCCATAGGGAAACCCATCATTCTCAAATAAAATCCTTTTAGACACTCATAAATCACAATCTCTATCAGAATGGCCTAACTTCCCACAACAGTAGCAAAAATTGGCAGTCACTCATATTTCAGACGGACCCAGAGCACCTCACCATTCCCTAAACAAAGTCTCTTAACAAGGGGCATGGTAGTCTAACATCAATTCGAATTTGCACCCTAAAAAAACTCCCCATCCTGGAGATTGACCAAACAAATCAATGTCTTCGACACTACCAATCGACTCCCCAACACTACGTATTGTATCAGAATTCATCCCCATTAAAGGCAAATCATATAATCTAACCCAGAAAGAAGCGAAATTCATTCTAATACATGATGCTTGTACATCACCAACATAGTCCATAAGCAAAACCAAATTCTTATCAAAAGACCATGGACTATTATGAAGAACATTTTCCTTATCGCTCATATCAGTAAACTGAGCAAGAAAAACATTATCTCCCAAATCAAAGAACTTAACCCCTTTCACAGGATTCCAAACAGTGCGCATTATTGACTTAAAATCCTCCTTATTGATGAATTTACGGGAGAGTAAATTGAAAATGAGTTAATAATCTTTATAATCAACAATGGACTCTTGTGAAGAATCTTGAATACAAACATCTGCCTTCTCAACTTCAGACAGAGAAAATCTCTTCCATTTATCAGCCAAATCGTCCTCCATCAGTCCAACAAATCGACAAAGAAGACATTTGAATTTAACAATCTTGCACCTAAGACAAGAAAACAGACCCTCAAATCATGGCAAGTAGTCAAAATTGAGAGAAAACCACAATTCCACAAGGCAGTTAACAAAATTCCCGTAATCGCTGGAGTCCAGCAGTTGACAAAATATCGCGAGAGAAAACTGTTCAGTTTGGGTTTCTTGAATCTTTATTTGCCCATGGTTTTGAGTTTGAGTGATTAGTGTGGAATCCCATTGCACTTGTTCGAACTTGCTTTGATCCATAGGTTGTGATTGTCTTTGTTGATCGGTTTAATTTTGATTTATTTTTGTTGGAGCCATCCATTCTGTTCACATACAAGGTGAGAAACTATGAAATTTTTTAGTGGGAAATCTTATGGCCAATTTGTTTTCTAACATCATGTTTTTTCCAACTGGTGGGACTCTTTCAAGGAAACCAAAAATTTACTTTGTAACTGTGATAATTAGTTCCTGGTAGTGCTTGGATTCACTCTCCATTGCACATGAATGTACTTGCCCTTTACGTTTGATACAAGTTTTCCACAAATGTATGTTTCATGTTCTATCCATATTGCATTGACATATTTCACGAAATTCAACTCTTGCGAACATTGACTTTTTTTGTTAAAATGATGTGGATTCCTTCTCCCTTATTTCCTAAAAAGTTCGCATATAGATTTTATTTTTTATTCAATTTCTACATGACAGAGGGACAATAAGTAGTGCTGTTAATAGAACTTGTGTGGATTACCAACCCTAAGTGAAGCAGGCAAAAAGAAAAGAAAAACCTACTTTACCCAAAGTATGACCTTTTGACTTATTTTTGGTTTTTCAGTAGTATTATCTCTAGTATACGTATCCTGCGATACCTCATATGATAAGGATATGGTAGGTGTGTATGGGATCCCACATTGCTTGAGAAAGAGAAATTATTGCTCTTTATAAGGTTCAAATGGGGCTCCAATTGTATCATTTACTAGTCCTTTTGGAATATAGGCCATGCAGTTTGGATCTTCCATTGGGACGTTACAAATTTTTTTTCCCTTTTGGTTTCTTTTGCCTCCCCTTACCCCCGACTTTCTCTCCATCATTCCCAGTTTCCCTCCCCCGTTTCTCCCTCACTGATCTCACCACTGTCACATGTCAGTAGTTTCATTTTATTTCTTCCTCACATTTTTCCCCCTCTTGAGAGACCCTCACACTTCCTTCTTCTCCTACAAATTTCTTGTGTTGCAATTCGTGGGTTTCTTGAATCTCAGTGACGCCGACAACCTCTCGCCAGACTCTTGTGGAAGACGGCAATGCCCCTCTCATCCTCTGTTCTCGCTCACACACGCGTGCCCCCACCACTTTGTTTTTACACTCACAAGGTTCTATTTTTCACATATCACTATGCCATGGCACAAATTAAACTAGTTTAGATACCAATTGTTGGGTGATTTTCTCACAATCAGGTCTTAGGAAGATTTCCCTTTAAACCTTTGTTTTAAATTCTCTTTTTCTCATTCTTTTGGTCTCTCAATCCTTCACACACACTAGAAATTTTAGATTTTTCGCCTCGCTTAGTATTACCATCGTGCTTGGTGGAAAGAGACATTTTTTTTTCATCCTTGTTTGAAGGGCTACAAGGTGATATTGAACGTGTTCTTGAAGTTATGATTTACGTTAGAAATTCTTTTATCTACGTCAATTAGAATTCTTGGAGGAATTGTTGAACTATATGAAATGTGTTGACGGTGTTGGGTGGTTTGGAATCGTTGTGTCTGGTTGGAGTTTTTTCTTTGTGGTGGAGTGTATGGAGTTATTATGCTTGGCTGTTTTGAGTTAAAGTGTTGTTTGTTAAAGAAGATTAATAGTTCCTGGTGGTACTGAATATGGAGGTTATTTCAGTGCACTTTTGAGTTGTTTGGGTGGACTAGAGGAGTGGTTTTACATACGTTATGGGTTGTTCGGGTTAATAAGTGGTTGTTTGAGTTGGGTTAATTTGCTGAAATATAGTTTGGAATTATGGTTTTTAATTTTTTTTAGATTGGATTCGTGTTGTTGGTAATTAATGCTTGGTGTATATTTTATGAATAGGTTGGACTCAAGAATTTGACAATACACTACGAGAGTCAAGTAAACGGGACTCATATGCTAGGCTTGACACGAATTGTCTAGACTGAGGTTGACTTTCTGAAAATTTTGCATGTTTCGTTATGAAATGAGAACTTGGGAAAAACAACCTCGGTCTTTTATTTGCATTACTCATGAAGTCTATATGAAATAGGGAAAATGTTTTCTCACATGCATTGTGTAGACACGAGTTTTATTTTGTCATACTAACTCAAAAATACGAAAAAGACCGATATTGAAAATCTGAGAATTTGTGCATTGATTAGAAAGATGCTCTGACTTTTGTTTTCAGTATGTGAGAATGATTTTAATATGTTTCGATACTCTGTTTTGTTTTGATATGGCATCTGAAAACCTTTGGCATGGTGTACTAATTTTGTATATGACTCTGTCTCTGCTCTGTTTAGGTCGGTGCCAACTTCTCTGTTTCTGAATACACTTATTTTGAAAACAAAGTGATTTTATGTGGTCTTTCCTGTGTACACACTCGGGACTTCGAGAATAATAAAGAGAAGATTCACCTATCTCTTCTCGGTTTGGCCATCTGGAATAGCACAACCCTACCACAGGAGTTAAACATCGTCTCTGCTTTGTGAGATACTCTGTTTTGATGTGATGATGATGCTTAGTTTCGTTATGCCAAAGACTTTGAGTTTTATGTGTCTTAATATCATCGCTTTGTTACGTTTGAAACATGTCTTGTTTCGCACGCTAATTTTGAAAGATATTTGTGTTTTGCATACTGTACTCTGTAAATGCTTATGTTTGCACACTGGTATATGTCCTCTATTTACTGAGTTGTTGATAACTCACCCCTTATCTTCATAATATTTTTCAGGTTATTTGGGCAATCAGGTTCGGCAAAATTGTCTGGTTGTGAGAAGTTGAGGTCTTTGTTTTCAAAAAACATCTCATATCATCTCATTTAATCATTACAATTTTCTCAACTTCCAATACAAAATAAAATAAACAATTCAATTTTTTCATATCTCAAAACAAAAATAATATTAAAAAATATATTCTAACAATACTTTATTCAACTTTTTAACTTTAATCTCAACTCATCTTATCTCATCTGCAGAAACAAACAAACCCTGAGTACCTAAGAGCATTGCCAAGTTTAAAGTTTGGCTAGAATCTCAACTTTTGACTATAACATTAACTTTTGGCTAGTGAATCCACGTTAGACTAGCCATCTTAAAGTCTAAATAATATTATAATATTATATATTTGAATAATATTTGACAAATTTTTATTTTATTTTATTTTGCAAATAAATTTCATATAATTTTTTTTCCTCAATCTAATTATTCAATAAATACATTTTGTCAACCTTCACATCCAACAATCACATATACAAAGATGCCAACCAATCTTCTACCCAACCCTTCAAAGAGTTGATACTGTCATAGGGAAAGATGAATCCATCATATCTAGAATTATACATAAAAGGATCAGAATCTATTCCAGATAAGATTTATTTATATTTATTTCATAGGAACATGCCTCCAGTGCTCATATTTACTTCATCTCAACTTGAAGATCTTCAGTCACCTAAATATACCAAGGAAATATTATTAGTGACATAAATTGAGCACCAACAGAATCTAAGATCCTACCTTAACCAGATCATATAGGAGCATTGGCATATTAATAAACAATATTTTCATTCAAAGGCTCTGTTTTACAGTAGAGGTCATATAAATATGAGTTGTATCATATTTGACAAAATTTAGTATGTTTTACATCTTGAGCATATTTTCATGCATGAATGTTAAAAATAGATCTCACGTATCTGAAACAGTCACCATAAAATGTTACCATTCTACTTAAATTGAAGGGAATAAAGTGCAGAACATGGGACTTATATAACATTGACAACAATTGGTATCTAATCATTTGCCAATAAATAAATATGGTGCTTGAAACACGGTTGTGGATGGTATAATAAAAGCAAAATTTACATTTTGCAACCTCAGATACCATTCTTTTTCAATTTGCTCCCTGAACTACCAAGTTATGACAATTTGCATAATCAGTTAAGTTCTGACCGTTACGTATATGCCATGTATCCTATTTTTCATCGATATTAAATAACAATCAGATCTTGAATAAGGAGAAAATTTTCAAAATTTGGTTGTTTAGAAGTCATCTCTTACATGCATTTCTGCACAAAACCCATAATTCCAGACCAATCTCCTTCTGGAAGCATCAAATGGGAATGGACATTCAATTTCTCAACTCTTTTATTTTTATTAACAGTTAAAGTCAACTACTGTCCTAATAGATCCACAAGAAAATCAACACTTCAAATCAAAACAGAGCAATAGCGTTCTGTAATTGATACCTAGCTAAGCAATAGAGCCTGAAGGGGCATTAGCATTCAGCAAAGAAATTGAACTACTGCAACTCCTTGAAGTTCAGCCATGGCTTCTCCCAAATCTTGGCTTCATAAACTTTCTTCTTCCCACCATCTGTTGCCTCCAGTGTCATATAGTACATAGTTCCAGAAACTACCTGTTGTTTCGCCTCCACTATCCTCCCAAACTCTAGAAGTGTATTCTGCACCACAAAACAATAACAAAAGTTCAACAAAGAAAATTGTCGTCAAAGCTTCGTGCATATAATTAAGGTTGAAAAAATAACATCATTAAGCTCGTTTCCATTGATCTCAAATCCAAATTCTATATTAGAAAAAACCAAATTTATCTGAAAATGGAGCCTAAGATTTCTATAGCTGATTCCATCACAGAATCCATCAACTCATGATTTATCGTATTATGCAAAATCTTAAACCCGATAAACGTTAATTTGATAAATCTCCACTAATCTAAATTAAAATTAATCATCATAGCTCAAGAAATCATAGGTGCTAATTTGCAAGGAACTTTAATGTGCATATCCGAGAAGGGAAAATGGAAAAGCAGCTACGTACCGAGAGAGGAATGATGGATCTGGTAGAGCTTGATCTTGTCGCTAGGGTTTTCTGAGAGAAGCCACTGCGAGAGTCGTAAAGACACCATGACGACTCAGTTTAATCGCTTATTGAAGAGAGAGGGAGTACATCAGAATCAGATCCAAAAATGAGAAAAGAAGGAGAGAAGAGACTCTGAGCAAAATGCACAGAGAAGAGCGAGGAAGAGACTTACTGTTTGGCCTGGAAGTAGATGATCGACGAAGAAAAGAGGGACGAACGAGGAAGCTTGCGGGTTGAAGAAGAGTGAGGGAGAGGAGTGCAAGGTCACTTGCAGGTTGAAGAGAGAGGGGGATGTTGATCAAAATAATAAAATATTCTGATGAAGGGTGAACAGTGATCGCCAATAATGGAGACCACCCAATAATTGCTGTAACTCAAGTCTTGAACTTTAGACCATTGGCTAGTCCAATGTGGAGACTTGTTCTCACATATCGCTAAAGGTTAGACTTGCATTGACATTTGGCTAGCCATTGCCAATGCTCTAAGGGTACTTTCATTATTAGATAGTTATCTTATGAATAGTTGGATTTTAGTGTGTAAAATTTGGTGTATGGAGATTTTCAAATTTCTGGTTTTTATTAATTAAGGAAGACCTTGTAGAGGAATTTAAGTGGTTGAATTATCAAGTTCATGTTTTGTGTGGGAACAAGTAGAGATGTGATTTGCATTATAAGAGATAGATTGAATTTTATATTTATGGAATATTTAGAAATATCACTTGTATTGTGAAGATATGATTTTAAGTGATAATAAATAACTCTCCGACCTATTACAGTTGGTATCAGAGCCAGATTTCTGCAGACTATAGTACTTGAGATTTCGGATTATAGATAGACTATAAGGAATAATATTGTTGGTATTGGAGGTTTTAGAATTTGGAGATAGATCATTACTACTGTTGCGTGTACATTTCTCTCTTTATGATAGGTACCTTTATAATTCTGAAGTACTATATATATATGTGTGTGTTTGTTTTACGGGTACCACTATTTATTTTTGTTTATATGAACTCTAGATTTTTGAAACGATCATTAAAGGTTCAAGTTTTTTAGGATGCTACCTCGTCGTTGGGAACGAAGTATATCAGATCTGAACGCAACCAATAACGAAAGGGAAGCAAATCCGAGTGCTTCTGAAATATTTCAAGCAACGACACATCAATTAATAGATGATCTCACGCAAAATCCCCCGGGTCGCCAACGCAACAATAATGAAGGAGGCTGTACCGTGGAACAATTCAACCGGATGCAACCCCCTTCATTTGATGGGAGAGGCGAGTCAACCCTGGTGGAGGATTGAGTTAAGGATATTAAGGAGATATTGCATGTCCTGACCTCTACACATATGAACAGAAGGTGGCGTACGCCACATTCAAGCTAACCGGGGAGGCGAAAAGATGGTGGATTTCTGAAAGAACTATCAGAGAAGCTGAAGGGACGGAAATAGTCAATTGGTTGCATTTCAAGCAGATTTTTCTAGAGCGCTTCTTCCCAAGCTCGGTCATGGACGACAAGGCTATAGAATTCGCCACTTTGGTGCAAGGTGCAATGACGGTACACCAGTATGCAGCCAGATTTACCGAGTTGTCACGTTTTGCTGCGTACCTGATTCTTGATGAGAAGAAGAAGGCGCGTAAGTTCATACAGGAGCTGAACAAAAAATTATATTAAACGAGTGGTGGGCTTTCAAATTCGAAAATTTTCAGAGTTGGTAAATAAGGCCATGATTTTTGAACGAAGCCTTCAAAGAAGCGATGCACTACATGATCAGAGGAAGAAGATTACTCCATTTGGGTATCATCCTGGCATAGACCAGGGACCGTGGAAAAAGAGGAACGAACTCGGGTAAAAGGCCGGTTCAGGGTAACCAACAGCCCTATATGTGTAGGACATGCAATCAAGTGCATTCTGGAGAGCGCAGAAAAGGGGCAGGATTATGTTTCCGTTGTGGCAAACCAATACAGATTCTCATCGATCCATCCTTCTTCACAAAAAGAACTGGAGCTCCCCAAGGTGACACACTGGGCTTGGTTTGCCGCAATGGAAACATAATCCTACCCCTTTTCTGCACTCCCCAGAATGCACTTGGTTGCATGTCCTACACAAATAGGGTTGTTGGTTATCTTGAACCGACCTCTTACCCGTGCTACTACCTTTGTTAATCTTTTTCCATAGTCCCTAGTCCATGCCAAAATGACACCCAAATGGAGTAGTCATTTTCCTCTAATCATGTAGTGCAGCGCTTCTTTGAAGGTTTCGTTCAAAAATTATGGTCTTATTCTCAAAACTCTGAAAATTTTTGAATTTGAAAGCCTACCACTGGTTCATAAAGTTTTTCGTTCAACTCCTGTTCGAACTTACGCGCATTTTTCTCCTCATCAGGGATCATGTACACAACAAAATGTGACAACTCGGTAAATCTGGCTGCATACCGGTGTACCGTCATAGCACCCTACACTAAAGTGGCGAATTCCATAACTTTGTTGTCTCTGACCGAGCTTGGGAGGAAACGCTCCAGAAAAATCTGTTTGAAATGCAACTAACAGACTATTTCTGTCTCTTCAGCTTCTTTAATAGTTCTTTCAGAAATTCACAATCTTTTCGCCTCCGCAGTCAGCTTGAATGTGGCGTACACCACCTTCTGTTCATTTGTGAAAGTTAGGACCCGCAGTATCTCCTCAATATCTTGAACCCAATCCTCCACCAGGGTTGGCTCGCCTCTCCCATCAAATGAAGAGGGTTGCGTCCGGTTGAATTGTTCCACGGTATAGCCTCCTTCATTATTGTTGCGTTGGCGACCCAGAGGATTCTGCGCGAGATCATCTATTAATTGATGTGCCGCTGCTTGAAATACTTCGAAAGCACTTGGATTTGCTTCTCTTTTGTTATTGGTTGCATTCAGATCCGATAAACTTAGTTCCTGATGACGAGGTGACATCTTGAAAAACTTGGACCTTTAATAATCATTTCAAAAATATAGAATTTATATAAACATAAATAAATAGTGGTCCATAAAACAAACATATATCTATAATACTTCAGAGTTATAAATGTACCTATAATAAATAGAAAAATGTACACGCAACAATAGTAATGATCTATCTCCAAAGTCTGCAAATTCTAAAACCTCAAATACCAACAATATTATTCCTTATAGTCTATCTATAATCCGAAATCTCAAGTACTATAGTCTACAGAACCTCAAACCTAACTCTGATACCAACTGTAACGCCCCGGTCCCGGGTAGGTCGAAGAGTTACTTCTTATCATTTAAAACATATCCTCATAATACAAGTGATATTTCTAAATACTCCATAAATATAAAATTCAATCCATCTCTTATAATGCAAATCACATATCTACCTATTCTCACACAAAACATAAACTTATCCATTGAGTTCAACCACATAAATTCCTCTACAAGGTATTCCTTAATTAATCAAAACATAAAAACCAGAAATTCGAAAGTCTCTATTCATCAAATTTCTCATACTAAAATCCAACTATTCATAAGATAACTCTCAAATAATGAAAATACCCTTAGGTACTCACTCAACTTCCCACAACCAGCCAATCTTGCCGAACTTGATCACCAAGCGTATCGCCTAAATCATCTGAAAAATATTATGAAGATAAGGGGTGAGTTATTAATAACTCAGTAAACAAAAGACATATACCAGTGTACAAACATAAGCATTTGTAAAGTACAGTATGAAGAACACAAATATCTTTCAAATTAGCATGCAAAACAAGACATATTTTCAAATGTAACAGAACGACGGTTTTAAGACACATAAAACCCAGAATACTTTGGCATAACGAAATTGAGCATCATCATCACATCAAAACAGAGCATCTCACAAAGCAGAGACCATGTTTAATCCCCGTGATAGAGTTGTGCTATCCCCGGTGGCGAAACCAGGCAAACGACCACATAAAACCCCTTATTATTCTCGAAGTCCCGAGTGTGTACATAAAAACAACCACATAAAACCCCTTTGTTTCCAAAGTGGGTGCACTCAAAAATAGAGAAGTTCGTACCGACCCAAACAAAGCAGAGTAGAGACAAAGTTAAATACAAAATTAGTACACCATACCAAAGGTTTTCAGATGCCATATCAAAACAAAACAAAGTAACGAAACATATTCAGATCATTCTCACATACTGAAAACAAAAGTCAAAGCATCTTTCTAATCAATGCACAAATTTTCAGATTTTTAATATTGCTCTTTTTCACATTTTTGAGTCAGTATAACAAAATAAAGCTCATGTCTACACAATGTATGTCAGAAAATATTTTCCCTCTTTCATATAGACTTCATCAGTAATGCAAATAAACGATCAAAATTGTTTTTCCAAAGTTCTCATTTCATGACGAAACATGCAAAATTTTCAGAAAGTTAACCTCAATCTAAACAATTCGTGTAAAGCCTAGCATATGAATCCCGCTTACCTGACTCCCGTAGTGTATTGTCAAATTCTTGAGTCTGACCTATATTAGTCTCACCACCTATTCATAAAATATACACCAAGCATTAATGACCAACAATACGAACCCAATCTAAAAAAAATTAAAAACCATAATTCTAAACTATATTTCAGCAAATTAACGCAACTCAAACAGCCACTTATTAACCCGAACAGCCATAACGTACGTAAAATCACTCCTCTAGTCCACCCAAACAACTCAAAAGTGCACTGAAATAATCTCCATATTCAGCACCACCAGCAGCATTAATCCTCTTTAACAAACAACACTTTAACTCAAAACAGCCAAGCATAATAACTCCAACTAGACACAATGATTCCAAACCACCCAACACCATCAACACATTTCATATAGTTCAACAATTCCTCCAAGAATATCATAACAGCACAAGAATTCTCATTGACGTAGATAAAAGAATTTCTAACATAAATCATAGCTTCAAGACCGCGTTCAATATCACCTTGTAGCCCTTCAAACAAGGATGAAAAACAAATGTCTCTTTCCACCAAGCACGATGGTAATACTAAGCGAGGCGACAAATCTGAAATTTCTATTGTGTGTGAACGATTGAGAGACCAAACGAATGAGAAAAGAGAATTTAAAACAAAGGTTTAAAGGGAAATTTACCTAAGACCCGATTGTGAGAAAATCACCTTATCTAATCTGGTCTAATTTGTGCCACGGCGCAGTGATCTGTGAAAAATGAAGCTTGTGAGTGTAAAAACAGAGTGGTGGGGGCGTGCGTGTGTGAGCGAGAACAGAGGATGAGAGGGGCATTACCGTCATCCACAAGAGTCCGGCGAGAGGTCGCCGGCGTCATTGAGACTCAAGAAACCCACGAACTGCAACACACGAAATCTGTAGGAGAGAAAGGAAGTGCGAGGGTCTGTCGAGAGGGGAAAAAAAATGTGAGGAAGAAATAAAATGAAACTGCCGAGATGTGATAGTGGTGAGATCAGGGAGGGAAAAACGGGGGAGGGAATCTGGGAATGATGTAGAGAAAGTCAGGGATGAGGGGAGGAAGAAGAAACTGGAAGGGGTAAAAAAAAAAAAAAAACTTACCAACCGGCGTCCTTATTTTTTGGGCTTCGTGCTTCAGGGCTGAGCTTCACATATCCTCTCCAATTTTATAAATAGAATTACGATTTTGATTTGTGGATGAGCATGTTCGGAAAACGATCACAAAACGATCACCCCAAGGAGTTTCTAGAGAAACAGGCTTTTATGCTAGATGCTTGTATAAGTTGTGCAAGTTTTCCTATGTAATTTTGTCAAATTAATGACTCTTGGTTTCATGTTAGTTTTGTGTTTGGAGAGATATAAAATTCTTATCTTATCTCATTATTATAATTTTTTTAAATTTTCATACAAAATATAATAAATAATTCAATTTTTTCAAATTTTAAATTAACTTTTTCAAATTTCAAAACAATAATAATATTTTAGACTTTCATATAAAATTAAAAATTTTCATCTCACTCCCCAAACATATGAATTAAAAAGTTGAGACCTCTTGATTTGGATGGTGAGATGAGAATTTTTTATTTTAAATGAAAGTTTAAAATATTATTTTTTTAATATTATTATTTTTTTAGATTTAAAAAATTTAAATTAAAATTTGAAAAAGTTGAATTGTTTATTATATTTTGTATGAGAGTTTAAAAAAATTATAATAATGAGATAAGATAAAAATTTTATATTTCATCCCACTTGCCAAATCTCTCAATCCAACATTCACTTTTGATTCATTCTTTTGAATTTGAGAATTTTTATTTACAGTCCCCATTTACAAGCCTTTCATTAAATAAAAAAAAGAAGTATCATTTTGATAAAAATATTATTATAATTTTAAAAAAATTTAAAAATTAATTAACTAAATTTACAATATAATTCTCATTTGAAGATCGTACATAACATTCCTCAATTTGAATTTTTACCCGATTTAATCAACCATGGGATGAACTGTTGGCTGATTGGTTATCGTATCTTTTCTTTTTCTTATATACCCTCAATATGGACCTACATAAGCACATTAATGACATGTCAGTGTTGTCTTATTGATCAATAATGCTGTGCCAGGATCGCAATTCAAAAAATGAGAGATTTGTGCTCCCTGTCTAGACAAGTATCACTCAGCCAAAGAAGCCATTTTTTTATCCTTTCTTCAGTGAATCGTTCACCATGGCGTGAGTGTAGTGGGGCAAGGAGAAAAAGAGGCAGTGACAGACCAGAAAAGATGGTCTTTGTCTTGTACAAAACAGGAAGGGGAGCTAGCAGATGATCATGTCTAAAACTGGTATTGTTTTCAATATTTGTGAAATATATGCTAATTGTGACTGTAAAAGTACATGAGTCTGACAAAAACAGTTTCAATAACCTTGCAGTAGTGCTAATTAGGCTTGCCTTGGGTGTGTTAACTTTCACTTATTGCTTTACATCTTATTTTGATAATGAAATAAAATAAAATAAAATAAAATATTTTTTTAATATTATTATTATTTTAAGATTTGAAAATTTTAAATTATTTATTATATTTTATATAAAAATTTTTAAAAAAATTATAATAATGAGATGAGATGAGATGAGGTGAGATGAGATGAAATGAAATGAAATCATCTGTATCCCAACAGGGCCTTAATTATTATGTTGGCCTGAATATTCTCTTTTTGCTGAGACCCGCTCACCATTTACAGTGTTTGGATCATGAAATGCTCTTGTATAATTATTTTGTACCGTTTTTATTGAATAATTAGTGATTATATGATTTAGATCATAAAATGTTATTTAGTTTGTCAATATTAGTAATTTGGATAAGTGGGTCAAATCAAATGTCATCTAGTGGTAAAGAATCAATTAACCGTCCTACTAAGTGCGATCTATCTAATGGTACTCGAAATCACATGACCTTTGGTGATCAATGGTAGAGGTTAAATGACCATTGATTTTTATTGTTTCTGAAACCAAGGGTCTTTTAATTTACAGACGTGGGTTTTTCCTTGTAAATAACATATTAGTACGAATAATAAATACAATCTAGAAAATCTCTCATCTCTTCTCAAAGGCTTTCAAGTTTTTGAAAAATACTTTATTTAATCATTATTAGATTTCTTTATCAATAGAAACGAAATATACAAATTTAAGAGTCTCAAGTAGAGAAAATATAGATATGACGTGACTCTTTCAATATTTATTGAGTAATTGTCTGAAAAATTACATAGATAACAATAAATATTGTAGAGCTCAATTCATATATATGTCCCTCTATTTCACTTCAAATATAATTATTCATTTGTAAAAGGCTATAAATTCGACGGTAATTGGGATAGAAAAAATCTACTCATCTTCTATTTTCTCATCATCCTTTTATCATCCAATGATATAGCATTAAACGATATGTTCATAAGTGAAATATAATAAATAGTCTCTAATCATCTAATACCACATCATGAAATGGATAATGAGAGGATAATAAGAAAATAGATGATACGTAACATTATAGATTGGGGGTATTATACAAGAGACAATGGACGGACAGACATAACAGTGATTGGCACTTCCATATCCAAGTCCATAAAACTACAGTGTTTAGCAAAAATCAATGGTTGGCGGCTACCAGCTAGAAGTAAATTATGAAGGAGCAGACAAAGCTGAAAACTTTAAGTGGAGTTTCACATGGTCTACTTTTTTAGACTACTTTCTATCTTCCAAAAGTTAAGAAAATACACCTCATTTCATTCAATCTTTTTTGCACCTTTTCCAGCAGTCGTGTGCAATGGAATCCAGATCTAGGGAAGAAGTTGATGCTCTTATATAAACATTTCCAACTTTCAATTTCATTGTAACGAAACAACACCAAAAGGCACAAGACAAATTCAATGAAGCCGTATCACTTAAGACTGCTTTTTTTCTCAATTTTCTTTCTCACTTTTTTTCAATTCTGTAGATCAGACATGTCACCAGATGACTCTCTCTCTCTCTCTCTCTTGCTTACTTTCGGCTGAGACACAGTCAGAGAAGTAGTTTTTGATTCACCAAGTTGAAAGTAGATGGAAGCACAGTGTGTTTTTCCACATGGGGTGTAACCATTCAGGTTGTAAATTCCTATCTTAAAACCCGCAGAAAGGTGCAACCAATATTGGTAGAATGGCTAATCAGCACCTTTAGTGAATCCAAAGGCCTCAGTTGTTGTAGCTTTACACTTTACTATTTATAATGCATTTGCAGACGTACGTGTTTGGTTTTTTAACATACAAGATTTCATTTGAATACATGCAAATTAAAGCACATATACCGCCTCATGCATCCCACTACGTGCATGTGTCCCTTTAGCGGTGCAAACTGTGTGTCAGTGTCATCCCATTTATACTTTCCCCTCCTTTATTGCATTTGCCTTGTAGCTCAAAGGAAAAAGTAAAAGATGCTACTGCTCATTTCATAAAGCCAATGCACTGCAGAATATCAAACAAGATTATACCTATTTTTTATCAAGCATGATCATTCACTGATGTTGGGTTTATGAAAGATCGCTTCTCCCTGTTCTCTATACTGCAAGACCAGAGGAAGAGAGAGTGAAAGTCCAAACCTTTCTTTCTTACTCCTATTCTCTATAACCCCCTCCATGAACTCTTTGTATTTTTTCATCTATTAGTTTTGATGTTTACTGAAATGTAAAAATCTCCTTTCTTCTCATGTTTGTGGAATAGTTTTCAATACATAATATATATATATATATATATATATATATATACATATATATATATATATGAGTTTTGCTACAAATCAGCAACTATTCACATTATACACCCCACACATGACGCGGAAATTTTTTTTTTTTCATAGAAGGTGTATTTCATAGGGTGTGGGGTGGTGAATAGGGGCTGATGAGAAGAATTTTTCACATGTATATATATTAAATTCATAATACTCTTTGTATTTTTGTTTTTCCTGTTTTTAGGAAAAGAAGATAGCAAAAATGTGTTTGCATTTTAGAATTTTTGCGAGTTATTTTGGACAATTGATGCATGAATATTAAATACTAGGACTTAAATATGATAATTTCCTTTATTTGTGGTATTAGCCTTTTCCCTATTATCTTTAAAATTATAATTTTTATCTACGACTATTTTATCATTATATTTGACACCAATACATGGGCCAATGGGAATGCAAAAGGCAATGTAGTTGGAACAACTTTGACACCTTACTGTGATGCATCATCATGTGTTTGTACATGCATTTGCACATGTTAAACCATTTGCCAAGTCAGGCTGCTTTTAGAATTTTAGATTACGCTTTGGGTAAAGATATGGAAGCAAAAAAGCAGGTTTGATCCAGTCTTTCTACTGTTATCAGACAGAACAGAACATCTCCAAGTTCCAACTCCATCCTTCGTGACAAAGTAACATCTTTTCCTTATCATTACAGCTTGGTCATATTTCTTTATCACTTTTTCAGATTTTCTTGTTCACCTTTATCTTCAACTCTTTCCGCTCCCCCATCATTCTCTCGATCATCTTTTATTATAATTCGACGTGCATTGTCCTTACAGAATCGCCATTATATGCATCACACTGACAATCAGTCGGGCATCTTCCCAGTACCCAGAGGCGTCTCTCATTAATATGGCCGAAGGAGCTTCTAAATGCTTCTTCCTCTTTCTCTCTCTCCTTACTGTCTGTTCTTCTGGTGAGTAACTTCTGGGGGGCATAAGGAACATGGACCCCATCTTTTGTGATCGTTTTGCTCTTTTCAGTTTGATTTGATTTCTGAAACCATCACAGTTGCTGGGGATTTGTGAAAGTAGATCATTATAATAAACAATCACCAAGTAAATAATTTCCATTTTGCTGTAATTTCCGTGAAGCTGCATTATGTGTTCTTTTCCCCTTCTGCATCAGTACATTGCAGCTGCTTAGATTCGTGACTAACTTCCAAGAATTTGAATTTCTTTCCTACCGTGCAGGAACTCTGGTGGGTTTCTCCGATCATGCAAGAGGCACTGCAGCTTCATCACCTGCTAGAACAATATTGTTCCTCGAGCCGAACAATGTCACCCCGTCTCATATTCAGGTTTTTGTAGCAGATAAAAAGGTTTCAAATACTATATCCGACTCTGGCGGGTCTGTTGATCTCTACTTAAGTAAAAGCCTACTTGAGAATTTGTTGAATTCACAATCATCTGTTGTTTCATGGCTGAAGAGACATGTAATGCCCTTTCTTCCACATGTGAACATCAATAGCATCATAGTCAGTAGTGGCAATGACGGTTCGGTACAAAGTGAGCTATTAATGCTTTTATCTACCTTACAATCAATCCAATCAGCCCTGAGTAATCTTCATCTGGAAAGCCAAGTTAGGGTCTCGGTAGCCTTTTCAATGTCAATCTTAGAGAAATTGAATCAAACACAGAAAAGAGACCTGCATAGGATTTGCGGTTTTATTAAGAAAACTGGATCTTATGTCATGATTAAAGCCAGTATTGATATACACTTAAGCATGGGACATCAGTTTGTGCAGTCTATGATTGAAAAAGCCATCCTTACCAGTTATCTTCTTCCTCACAATGAAGTTCCAGTGGTTCTAGCCATCAAGAGCACTCCCATTCCGAGTGCAACAGAAGTAGCTCAATTCAGTGATAAGGTTTTCAAGTCATTAGAAAACAACACTCAGCTATCAAAGCAGATAGTTGGGTTTTATATAGAAGTATTATCTATGGACGATTTATTGCAGAGAGGGATTAAAAGGGGAGAGGAAGAGATCTTTCCTTCTTCCCATAGAGAACTTATAAGCAAATCCCAACTCACAACAATTTTACATGACGCTATCAACCCACCAACAGTCTTTCCCACAGGTCCAATATCAACACCCTCAGTCATCACCTCTCCAGATAACCCCACACCAACCATTGTCACCGTTCCTGCTACTAACCCTGTCACAATTACACCAGCCAATCCCGGTTCCACACCATTAACAGTTCCCTCAGCCACACCGGTCACAATACCCTCCACAAATCCTCCAAACTCACCAGTACCAATCACCAACCCGGTAACAACTCCTAGCACAGTCCCAGGGGCACAACCAGTAACTAACCCTGTAACAACTTATCCAGCCCCACCAGGAGCTGTTCCCGTCATAAACCCAGAGGTACCTCCTGCAACAACAAATGCTCCAGCAATTCCAGGACAAAGCTGGTGTGTGGCCAAGACTGGAGCGTTGGAGGCAGCACTTCAGGCAGCACTGGACTATGCATGCGGAGTGGGAGGTGCAGACTGTTCACAAATCCAGCAGGGTGGGAGTTGTTTCGATCCAAATACACTTCAAAACCATGCCTCATATGCAATCAACAGCTATTATCAGAAGAATCCAGGGCCAACTAGCTGTGATTTTGAAGGGACTGCAGCCATAGTCAATGACAATCCAAGTAAGGGCCTCCCTCAGTTTCATCGATCATTTGATCTTTTATATCTTATAGAATACAACTAGTGTCCGTGCTTCACAAAATTGAAATCATATCTGAGACCATTTTGATTATAAATAGGCACTGGTTCTTGCATTTACCTATCATCATCAGCATCATCATTGCCATTATCCTCATCATCACCAACAACGGCAACTCCAACACCGACAACAATTCCAACAGCACCATCATCGGCAGGGGCAGGTGTATCGAGGTAATCTCTTTTCTTATCACAACTCAAATCTATTCAGAATCTTCATTACTACAATTCCTGAAGAATGACCTTGAACATGTTTCTGTTTTGTCATATCCGCTTGCAGCTCCAGTCCTCCTACAGTGTTCGACACAGGTGATCCAACTTCAGGTATAATGCCAAATTTAAGCCCTCCTGTCAACTCATCAACATCTTTTTCATCTGGTTTGCAACCCTTTATTGGTTGTATTGTTCTGGTAACGTCCTTTGTTACCACAAAAATAGTTCTGCACATGTAGAGCTGCTATTACTCCAAGCACATCAATGGCTCTAGATGTCATTTCTTCCCTAGCAAATCATCTGATTGAATGGCTGTTCAAGTTGTGTACAGATCCATATATGCAGGACAGAAATTAGAGGTAAGTTAAACAATGCAGAACTATAGACTTACGTACTGCTAAGATATTTTCCGGCTTTATATCAGCTTACCTGGGCCACCAACATGTCTGCTGCTAAGCCAACATTTACAGTTAAAACTTAATCATAACTTCTGTATATAGCATTATCTTCTTTGAGAAAACTATGATTTCAGGCAATAAAATTGGATGGTGTAGTAGTGGTTCTTGATCCTGTATATGTGAAGAATATATATTTTGTGCATGATGTTGCTCAGACAAGCTTAAATGATTTTAGAATTTAGTAGGTATGATGAGTACAACAATTAGTCAAAAAGCATATCGTACATGTCCATGAAGAAATTAAAAAGTAAAATTAAACCATTGTGTGTCATGAGCATTGATTGTTTCAAAGAAAATTTCTACTAAACTATTAGTGCTAAATATATATATATATAAATATATATATATTTTGACTTTAACATTGAAGATCGAAGGCTTTGAGATACTGTTGGCAAGCGTATCACTTATTGTAGGAGTGACGCAATTTTTTTTTTTTATCGGTATACAAAATTTTATTGATCTTAAGAATAGGCAAAAGCCCATGCATACAGAACATATACAAGAACATCGCCTGAGCGTGCTAGTTCAGTGATACAAGAAATTCATGGAAGCTCATTCCATTAAAATCAATTACAATGACCAATGGAGTGACACAAATTATTCAGGAGTAGACATTTCAAGAACAAACATACCCGACTAGAACTGGTCAAAATTGACAGCTGTTGGTCCATATCATGCTTGGCAGCAAATGAACCACTACAAGAAAACTTAACCTAACACATCAATTAAAATGGATCCCTCAACGACGAGAATTCCAAACAAAGTTTCAATTGTGAGCACAACTAATGCGATGTAGAAGTAACGGTAAGAACAACAATCTAGGCTAAAATTGCATAGCAGTACCTTTAAAATTAGCATTTCTACAAGGAAAGAGGGCCTCTGTAGCTTTCCCCGTACCCAAAATAAAATAAAACTATCAGATTTTTTATACACAAGAACTGGGTAGCAAATGATATCATCTTTTTGAAAATACCACCAAGATCAACATCGACATTGAAACAACAATCTTGAAGCCAGAGGTTTCCCAGAAATTTTGTTCTTCAGCACTCATGGTTGCACTTTGTTGTTTTGCTGCTAACTGATCTCTGAGTTCTTTTAGGGCTTTGTCCCTTCGCTCTCCCATCTGATGAGGGGTAGAGATTAGTGATATAAGCATATCCATATGTAGAGAGGTATACGATATGAACGTTTTGGAAAGGATAGGACTAAAATTTATGAATGTAGGATAAATTTAAGAGCTCAAGCAACTTGCATGTTTTTAAGTTGCTCAAGACTAAAATAATGATGAACTAGCCTATTGAAAGTATGGTCTCAATCATCAGGGTTAAAAAAGGCTGCAGCATTCAACCGTGGCACTTTCTACAAGAAGAAGCATATCAGAGGCCACTTACACCTTAATGAATGCAGCCATTTAATTAAATAGAACCTAACCAAAGTAGCTCACAATAACAAAGACAAGGCCTCTAGCAAATTACAACAGTATGATTCATCTAGTCGATGAGAAATCCATATGTTGTGCAGACAGCTTTATAATTAACTTCTATTCATATGGTTTGTAATGCAAAGTTTGAAGATTGAAAAAAGTGCATCAAGATTACCCTTTGGAGCTTTCGTGTCTGAGAACGAGCTTCCTGGAGGCAGAATTCCAACTTCAACACTCTCTTTTTCAGTTCCTGATCAGCTCGCCGTTGCTTCTCTAACTGCTCCTCAAAACAGGTTGAAATGCATAAACAAAGAAGAATTGGGAACGTCAAAGAAGTGAAGCACTAAAATAGTATGCAGTTGAACAGAGTAGATAACAGGAGAGACTGAAGGTGAATGTACCTGTGACTCCAACTCCTTGGTCTTATGTTTCCAGTGAGCAGACATTATCTTAATTTCATCCTTCAGTTTTGCTATTTCTTCATCCTTAAAAATCAAAAGCTTATTAATCTTCTCGAAATTCTTTGGAGAAACCTCATTTAATAATTTCCTCAGTTCACAATCCTTGCTTACTCCAGCTTTTGCAACAGCTTGCATAATATCATTTTCAATTTTCAACACTTCATCTTTCAGTTGCTTTTGGGAAGATTCCCTGGCTTGAATATCCCTCTGTAGGTTATCCAATTGCTCTCCTAATGTAGTTACACGATCCTCATGCTCTTTCAGTGAACCATTCTTTTCCTCTAATTCCTTTACAAGGGCTAAACACTGGAGCCGTGCTGATTGAGCTGATGCAGCACTGGAATCTGCAATTGCTCGAGTGGCTGAAAGCTGTGATCTAAGGTCATCCAACTCCTTGAGACACTGCATCCCATCAAGTCTATATTAGGATTACAGAGTCACAGGATGATGAGAAACAAACAAGGTTTAGTAGAAGACAACAAAATGAATGTGATTGCATTGCAAAAGCAAGAATACTGCTAAAGATATTCAAATATGATAAATGATAATGAACAATAACTAAATCACCTAAAACCCATGATATTAAATTCAATCGTTAAGAAATACATGCCCTTAGGATATACTCTGCAACGTAGTTATTACAATCCTAATCTAGATCATAAATCTTACAATCTTATAAATCTTATAAAGAAAAGGATATTAACGAGAATCTTAAATAGTCAGGGCATATTGTTTTAAATATTTACTGAATTTGTTTGGTCACAGGAAGAAACATATAGAAGTCAATGGTCAAATCACTACCTAATTATTTGAGTTAAAACAATTATTACATATCAAATTAGTCCAATTTTATTTTGCAATAGAGAGACATTCCGAAAGGCTAAAGGTCAGATGAACTTTTCTTTCTGAGTAGAAGATATTAGATATAGCAATGTTTCAGCACTAAAGAAGTGGATTTTTCTC
Source organism: Juglans microcarpa x Juglans regia (assembly GCF_004785595.1). Classification (NCBI taxonomy): domain Eukaryota; kingdom Viridiplantae; phylum Streptophyta; class Magnoliopsida; order Fagales; family Juglandaceae; genus Juglans; species Juglans microcarpa x Juglans regia. The sequence continues at coordinate 23,905,476 of NC_054601.1, read as the reverse complement.
AGATTTCAACACCGTAAATTAAAGCACCTAAGTGATTATACAAAATAATCTCACAAATTGATGTAGTTTGTTGTGGTTCGTCAGATTGTAAAGTTACTTTATTATAAAACAGATACGGATCACATGAAGCCATGTCAATTTGTGGGATGCGTGGGAAAATGGGCTCCGCCGAAAAAGCAAAGAGAAAAAAGCCAAAGGGCATCTCAATGGATACGCATAAGGTGTGTGGCATATCTTATTACATCAAAGTAGCAAGATGGGAAAAAACAAATAAATAATGCACAACATCAACTCAGGAAAGAAAGCAAAATGACATTAATTAGTGAATGATGGCCTAAGTTCGAGGGATTCGCCGAAAAAGCCAAAACATCTTAAATTAATTAATCACAAAATTAAGAAGCTGACGACGAAGATGTGAGAGGGAACCTTCTCAGCAGTAGATGCCGAAGCCTGAACCTTCGCATTCCTCTCTTCCAACTTCTTCTCCAATCTACCAATTTCTTCCTCCATGTTCTTAGCTTTTGCCTCTGCTTCCTGCGAAAACATACCCACGAAAATAACTCAGATCAAAACAGAATAACTACAAATCCAAATCATGACCCCAAAAACAAAAACACTAAAGAAGAGACTAGTCATTGACTTTAAAGATTCAAACCACATGCACACAATATTTGAAAAAGAACCCAAAATCTCAAGATGACATGCCTGTCTTGTTAGAGTTTCTAAAGCATATGATTGCTCCCGAGATGTTAAGCGGGTCCGAACCTCCTTCAACTCCGCTGCCAACGAAACCACGTTCCGTCGGAAGCTCTGCTTCTTCTCATTCAAGTCTTTCAACAAAGGATCAATCTCTCCAGCCGGTATCACCGACGTAGCCTCCGATGCCAGCCATGACGAAGAAGACGATGGCTTCTCCTCCAAAATTGACATTTTTCTTTTGGGTATCGAATAGTGGCGGTGGATTTGTTGATAAAGACCATACAACGAATCAAGTCCTAAGGACCAGGGAATGGTGATCCATGCCACTTGCAGTGCAATCCATTATGTTTCACATATCTGCATGTAAAAACGGTAGGTGTGCATTAATTTGAGAGGTCTGCACACGTGAGATTTTTAAAAGATTACAGAAAGACAAATACATATTTGGAGGACCGGTGACATCGAAAGTACTGAAACGGATTTGACAAATTTTAACTGAAAAATAAAAATCACAAATTTGATGCCAATTCGAATCTATCTCCATGCTATTCATCATTTTCTCTGGAAAAACTGATACATTATTATTATTTTTTCTTTCTGGGAAAATCTACTCCAAGAAGATAAAGCTCATCTTTTTTCAAATACGACACATAAATGTCCCCATCTAATCAACTTCTTGAGAGAGGGAGAATGTTAGATAGAGATTCACTCCAAAAAGCCTGTCAACCTCACCAAATAAACCATTAGTTAGCGAGGGTGAGGCAATAAATGGGTCCGTGAAAGTACACACTCAGAAATTAGAACTTAAGCTGATTTCAAAAACTCGGCTTTGTGTTCTCATCGGGAAAATTCAAACTCAAGAAAAATACCCACTTTCTTTTCTAGCTCAAAAAGCTGATCCTATACTCGAGGAAAACAATGATTTCACTAGCAAAACGTTGCTTAACAAAACCAACCCACTTAATTCATTGGTTGCCGAGAAAAAGGAAAAACATAGGTTATTGAGAGAGAGAGAGAGGGCGAAATACCAGACTGTGAGCCGAACCCATTTCCAGAAACAGCTTTCCGACACCGAAAATGAATGAGCTTCCGGGTTTTGTCTTATTTCCTCTTCCTCTCTACGTCGCCGTCTTGAGCTTAAAGCTACTTCAGAAGCATTGGTGCATAATCTCATGGCACAGATTCGGCCTCAGATGCTATCAGACGATCAAGAAATGGAGGCGAATCAGTAGCGTCCAGGAGCCAACCGTAACAGCCTTTGAGATTTCGGAATTATTTTTTTTTTCCTGTGACTAAATAAAAATAGATAAATATATTACATACTAGAGTATCATGTTTTGTCTGTACCTGTATTTCTCTAGAGACGTCTTTTAGGTTCGAAGTTGTCCGAGCCTCGGGCTCGCTCGAAAGGACAAAGGCCGAGGCTCTTTTTTTTCTTTTCAACTGTCGGCGCGGTCAATCCAAATTTTCGCTTTCGCACACCACGGTTGACATTGTCACCTAAAGAACTCTTATTGTAAGATACATTTATTAATAGTATACATGTGTATCCTTATTTTAAGCAAACCATAAAATATTATAATTATATTCCAGATCAGGAAATAGTTAATTTAGGTATGATTTGAATGTAAAAATAAGTTGAGATGAATTGAAATTATTTATAAATAATAAATAAAATATTATTTTTTAATATTATTATTGTTTTGAGATTTGAAAAAGTTGAATTGTTTATTATATTTTATGTAAGAATTTAATAAAGTTGTTTTTAGATTTGAAAAAGTTGAATTGTTTATTATATTTTGTGTGAAAATTTGTAAAAGCTGTAATGATAAATATGATATGAGTTGAGGTAGTTTGTGAATTCAAACAAGGCTTATTGAAATTTCAAAATTTCAAAAATTTATTAAATCCCGAATTGAATAGAATAATTTAAAATAATTTTATATAGATTATTGTAGGGTTAGTAAAATATATTAAAAACATATAAAATGATTCAATAAGAAATAATGTGAATCTAAATAGTTTCAAGAAGTATCCAATTCATGTATTTGATTTCAATTGTCTTTAGTTTTTTGCCACTAATATTCTCTTATATGAAAAAGATAAGCGTTATTAAGTTAAAGTACATGACAATTGTGGTATTTTGTGCATAATTACAAATTTAATATAAATATTCATTATTCAATCTTTTCTTGGTTAATTATGTTTCACTGTCTTGTTTGGATACATAAATACTTTCAATCTATTTCATTTCATTATTACAATTTTTTCAAACTTTTATACAAAATATAATAAATAATTCAACTTTTTTACATCTCAAAATAATAATAATATTAAAAAATAATATTCTATCAATATTTAATCAACTCATCTAAAATCATCTCATCTCATCTCATCTCATCACACTGTCGAAACTAGCCAAATCAAATAAAGAGCTTTATGTTTTGTCTTTCAATTTCTACCATTATTATTGAATATATGGAATGAAAAAGTTAATACATATTTAATTATATTATATTCTCTTACAAGAAATTAAAAAAAAAATCATTTTTCAAATAAAAAAAAAAAGTTGAATTAGTTGAAATCGACTAGAATCGATCGATCGAAGCAGTTCCACGAACTATTAAAAAATGGATTCGATTTCGACTGATACTATCACTTCCTTTGGCAGCTCATCCCTGTTGAAAGTAGTGATGTTCCAAGTTGGTTTACTTCTCTAAAGACATCACTTGTGGAAAGAGAAGTACTGCAACTACAAAAAGATTTTATAAAATTAAATTCAAAATTGATATGATTTCAAATGATACATTAGATATACTTTACAATAAAATTAGTTTTACAATCTAATGTATCACATCAAGTCACATCAGTTTATGACTTTACTTTTAAGGAATCTCCTTGTGAAAAAGTCACGGGAGCTTTTGACATTGATGATCTATTCTCAGTGTGTAACGCCCTGTACCCAGAAGGGGTCGGAGAATTACTACCTATCACTTACCAACCTGTCTCTGCAAGCACCTAAAACCCCAAGGATTTCATAAATAGCACACAATTTTATATTATCCAAATAACCACAATACAAACTCCATAAGTCATCATTACAAAAATAACATAAACCAAATGGGTCCAAAATTTCTAATAATCTCAACGAAAACCGAACGATACATCTTTAAATCTCAATGGGTCCAAACAACTCCAAATACTTCTATTACTCAAGTTATACCCTTCTACTAATAGTGGAACTCGACTTTCTATCCATATCTAGACAAACTCCAATTTCTAATCCTAACCCCCAGCTGGGCAATCAATGTCATCTGAAAATATAAGAAGATAAATGGGTGAGTAATCCACAACTCAGTAAGCAAAGAACATATACTAGCATGTAAACATGAGCCAATTTTAGAAAGTTTGGTATGCAGAAATAAATCATTTCATTTTCATATGCACATCTCAAAATGTATTGTCAGGAAAAATCAGAGCGACTTTTAAAATCTTTTCATACTCATAAACCAATTTCATATTTAAAAACCGCTTTGGCATAACGTAACTGCACATTTTCATCTTATTATATTATATCGTATCATATCATGTCATATATCATGTTTAACCCCCGTGGTAGGGTTGTGCTATCCCCGGTGGCCAAACCAGGCAGTATCATGTTGTAAAACTTTCCATTTTTCAATCTCGGAGCCCCGAGTGTGCACACAGGAAAGAACACGTAAAAGACCACTTTGTTTCCAAAGTGAGTGCACTCATATCATATCATATCATGTTGGTACCAACCATATCACGTGAACCGGTATCATCATATCAGAATTATATTCAGAATCAGATTCAGAACAAATAAGTATACCAAAGTTTTATCACATTCATATCATATCAAAACACGTGCGAAACATATTCATATCATTTCTATTTGACAAAAAACAGATCAAAATCATTTCATGCCACATGCATAAAAATCTTAATTATATCATATTCGCTCTTTTGCATATTTCAGAAACTTGTCAAATATTGTTCATGCCTGCACATTTCATGTCAAAAACATTTCTTTTCTCTTTCATACGTATCTCATGAGTAAATGCAAAACATATACTGAGATTGTTTTTCACTTTTTCTTTTTAAAACAACATGCACATTTTTACAAACCAACCTCAGTTCATTTCTTTTTATGCAAATCTACCATTGGAACCCCGCTTACCTGGACTTCTTAGCTTTTCAAAAATTTCCTCAAAAGTGCCGAATAAATATTAATCTTCACCTACAAGATAATCACGTAAATTTCCATAAATTTTCAATAAATCTCGTATTTCGATATTCAAGCCTAAAACTTCTAAAATAATCCATTCTTTAATTCCTCAAACCCAAAATCCTCATTATTCTTGAAATACCAACATCACTTTCTAACTCATCAATATCCAACTTAATAACTTCGACTAAAACATTTAATTCTTAACTTATTTATGATAGAGATCTTACTATAATTTATAATACTAAATAATATAACTATATCAAAATCATTTTAAGTAGATGATCATACTTTTGTTTAAATCAAAAATATTCTTTTGAAAGGATTTAAAAAAGATTCGCACTTACCGATCACTTCAAAAAATTTCGTCATTATTTCCATAAAATATTCCTTTAAAATATCAGTCTCTTACAAAAACTAACTTAACAATATAAATCCACACGCCTACGTTCAAATAAAAACATACTCTGCAACTCACGTAATATACTCATGATTTCAAACCCAAAGTACATAATATAAACTCATTGAACTAAATACCCGAAACAAATAAATCTGGAACCATACTTTAAGGGGTAAAAAGGTAAAGACCAAAACACACTCTTCTTCCTATTGGTTTAACTGATATATATATATATATATATATATATATATTCCGTATATTTCCTTTTTAAGCAACTATAAACAACAACCAAACACAGTAAAAACAAACTGAGGCCCAACGTGAGCCACGACAGGAACTTATCCACGGAAGAACCGAGGCAGTGGCACCGTGGGAGTGCGACGGAAGGTGGGCTGAGGTGGTGGACTTCCCCAAAGGTGTCGCAGAGAGAGAGAGAAAGCTGAAAACGAGGGAGAGGGAGATAGTGTGAGAGAAGAGACGGAGGGAGGGGGGAAGATACGGCGAGGGAGTGTTCGAGGCTTACCGGGGGACTGAGGAGGAGTGCGGCGGACTGGGGTGAAGGGAAGTCCCCGCCGGCAGTTTCTGTGGGGGCATAGCACGGTGGAGCTCTCGATGGAGGGTGACTGCAGCGGCTTGGACGCTGCTCTGTTTTTTACAACTAAAACAGAGTATTTCGGGGCTTGCAACCGAGGCTACGGGAGTTGGGTGGCAACTCTGTGTGGCTAGGCACGGTGGTGTGGTTTGGACTGAGTTTCACCGTGGAGGGTGATGACCGAACGGCTTGGGGTGGTACGGTGGGTGATAGAAGCTATGATTGCAGACAAGAATCCTTGCTAGCACAGTAGAGGAGGTCTCGGTTTGGCCTTCTGTGAAGAGGAGAACGAGCGGCGCTTAGTCTAAGGTTGAAGATGTTTAACATATATATAAGATAAAAATAGTAAAGAGATAAAACTTAGAGGAAAAGGATACACGTACATGCATGAAAATGGAAAATAAGAACGTGAACATAAGCAACGAAGGCGTGAACTCGTGCGACAGTTTATGGAACCGTGAACCACGTGCATGGATGGCAGTGAGCTGGGTCTTAGACAGTGTCTCTAACAACCCAAGAAATGCACCCGCTCCCATTTAACAATTGAGTGATGATACCATTATACTTCCTTTACTACTGCTTTACTATCCAGTTATTTATTTTTCTTTTTACTCTTTGAATTTGGATTAAAAGTCTTAGAATATGACATTCTTACATAATTTAAAAGAAAAAAAATTCAATCAACCAACTAATCATGTAATTTAATTAAAAATATATTCAATTTTATAAAAATTGACTCAGAGAGTAAAAGAATGCCAATTTTTATAAAATTGAATTTATTTTTAATTAAATTACATGATTAGATGGTTTATTGAATTTATTTTCTTTTAGATTGTACAAGAAGGTCATGTTCTGAAATTTTTAATTAAAATTCAAATAGGAGAAGAAGAAAAAATAACTGAATAATTAAGCAATAATAAAGAAAGTGTAAGGATATCTTTACCATTGACAATTTAGACTACAACTTTTGAATCGGACTCCACCTCAAATTCAACAAGCCTATATCGAGTGCATACTTTCAAGCTATCGAGGAGCTCCATAACTTTTCATCCTATGGTAGAGTTGGTTCCCTCTTAAAAGAACCCGCAACTTGTTATCCTCCTCCTCCATCGACTATAATCAGAACGCGCGAAGGGAGGTGCTCCAACTCTACCCTTCCTCCCATCTCATTTGCCAAACCCAAATTTTGATCGTTTCCCCTTTTTCAAAATTTTCTTTCAGATTTTGGTTTTTGTCTTCCTTATAAATATATATATATATATATATATATACACACACACACACTAGCATGGGGCTACGTGCCTTTTGTATGTAGTGTCTGGTTAGAGGAAAAAAAATTCTAAAATCTCTTAGTAAAAGAATATAATAGTAACAACATTAAATAAAAGTTCTTTAAAAACAAATTATGAACACCTAATTAAAAATATCATTATTTACATAAATGAGCCAACATACAAAATCATCATTCAATTGACAAACTCGTAAGAGTTGTATACCAAAATCACCAAGTTTATAAACATAATTTTTTACATAAATTTGGTTTCACTCACGCCGCCTCAATGCGTCGGTATAAGGATCTCTAAGATCTCACTTGTTTCTATTTGTTAAATCGTCTCATCGCCTATTTTTTTAAATTGAAACAGATATTACATAATACTTGTTTCATCTGATTTGGTATTTGTTAACAGTTAAATCGTCTCATCGCCAATTTTTTTTAGATCTAAACAGATATTATACAATGTTTATTTCGTCTGATTTGATGACTGGTTTCATCCAAGTTGATGCATGTCTATTAATCCCATTATTTCAAATAAAGGCTAATCCAGATTATACATGTGAGTTTTCTACACAACTTCTAAAATTTCAAAGAGCTTCAACTGAGAAGAGGGACGAATAAAACTCATACCCATGTAATGACGAGATTCACAGGCAAGAAGAGAAATTTCAACACTGAGGAACCCATAAGTTTGTATGAAAAAGTGGGGAGTAAAAGACATTGAAAACATGAGAAAGTGAGAGAAAAGAGATTTCAACCAACCTTTGGATAAAAAGAAAGTTGTATAGAGATAAGTGAAATACCGTAAAAATACACTTTACATAGTCGGTGAGAGAGAAAAATACAAAAGAATGGGAATTTGAGAAAACAGATGGAAAAATTGGACAAAAAAATACTATTCATCCTATACAGAGCATTCAGATGCATAATTGTAATAACAATCAATTACACGGGCTTAAGTGGAATAGAAAGTGTCAAACAAAAATAATATTCATATGCCTATAGCTGTTTTTAATATATAAGGGATATATATATATATATATATATATATTCCCTTTTAGTTCCCGTTGTATCCCATATTGAGTGATAAGAGTATTGGAGTATTGGATTCCACGATGCTTGGGAACAAGAAATTATTGTTCTTTTTAATAGTTCAAATAAGACTCTAATTATATCATTAATTAGTTCTTTTGAAATATAGGCTTAGATATGGCATGAGCTTTCCGTGGAGCATTATAAATGGTATAAGAGTTTATCATAATCCAAAATGTGTAACTTGAGTCGTACTACCTATGATCGATAAGGGTAGGTATACGAGACCGCACGTTACTTGGAAATAAGAAATTCCTTCCGAAATATCCCATCACCTCCTGAGCCTTTCCAACATCAATCTAAGTGGCAGGGTTCCAAGCTCTCTTCACTATCCTAAAGTACATTAAAACTTTCTTTTGTCGAGAAGCACCTACCTCTATCCAAGAATCAAAGGAACATCAATCCAAATAGCAGGACTCTAAGCTCCCTCCACTTTCCTAGAGTATATTAGAACTTTCTTTTTTCAAGAAGCACCTACCTCTATCCAAGAATTCAAAGGACAAGGGGATTGAAGATCTTGATCATCACTTCAATACATCAGAAGCAATTCATTCTCCTACCACAAATAGACATTTCGAAGTAATTTGACCAATGAATTACTTCAAGAAATGCCTTTGTGCTATTTAAACATTGATTTGGCTCATAGCACAATTGACTGTAATTCTAATTTCTTACATTATATTTGTCGTTTTAGGGTTCTCCAGTCCTAATGCATTTCTCTTTGCATTAATTATTTTATTTTAGCAAAACAATGTACATATTACTGCAAGATTCTCTTTCTTTAATTGATATTTCTTACACTAAATGTTTGGATAAGAGACAATATACTTTTAAAGTGTTAAGGAAATCGTAATCAAACACAAAACAATCTCTCAAAGTGATCAAGATAAGCCATTGAAGTACAAGAAGATCAAGCGCAATCAAGCATAATTAACAAGATAAGAAGCAAACTGCTACCTGTAAAATAAATTGAGCAATTATAAAGATATGTTCTATTCATATGTAGTGTAATATGATGCTTATGATTCCTAGTCAAACTACTTCTCTAGGCTGTTGTTATTCATAGATTCCTAGTCCAACAATGTTTCAAAGTTGTTATTTATAAATAAACAAGGCTAGCCAAATAATTTAGATCAATTCATTCTTCAACATGATATCAAGAGCCTCTTAACTCACGTTAGTTTGTTTTTTTTTATCATGGAGGATCAAGGCACTCAACAGCTTGACTCCACCATCTCTTCTCCAATTTTCACTTGGTCAATCATTTCATCAAACACCTTCCCTCCATCAATTACTTGTCTCAACAATTTTGTCCTTATCAAACTCACTTGTGGCAACTACTTACTATGGAAGGCACAAGTTGTTCCATACCTCAAAGGACTCAACCTTCATGGCTATGTCGACGATTCCACTGCCTATCCCTTTCTGCTCCTCACCAACCACACAAATCAACCAACCCCAAATCCGATATACACCACTTGGACTCTGCAAGACCAACTCATCCTCAATGCCTCGAACTCCTCCCTCTCCTAAACAGTTCTTGCACATGTTGCTCCACCTCTCAGCAAGTTTGGTTTACTCTGGAATGGATGTTCACATCTACGTCTCGGGCACGATCCATGAACCTCCACTATCAGTTGGCCACACTAAAAAAGGGAAACTCTTCCATCACCAAGTACTTCCAGAAAGTCACCACCTTAGCCGATACCCTTGCCACTGTAGATTAGCCATTGAACAATTTTGAGTTGGTGTCTTTCTTATTAGCTAGTCTAGGCCCTGAGTACGACTCCCTCGTAATGTCAGTCACAACAAGAGTGGATCCAATCTCTCTGGAAGACCTCTACTGTCACATGCTTGCTCACAAACTTCAGTTGGAACAACACCAACCTTCAGTTGATTTGAATCTTGCTAATGAAAATATGGCTTCACGTTCCATAGGCAGAATAGGTGGTTAAGGTTAAGGGTGTAACCGGTTCGGTTCGGTTCGGTCCGATTTTGGAGAAATTTTGGAACCGAACCAGTATATACCAATTTTGAAAATTTAAGAACCAATACGGAGCGATTCATCACCAAAACTGGAACTTTTGGTTTTTGCGGTTTATGTCCGGTCCGGTCCGATTTTTCAATTTTCCATTTACACGTGTGACACTATATATCTTTAATATTATAATTTTTTTAATACTAAACTTAATTGTGAGAATTTAGTATTTATTATTAACAGCTACTAATTTTTTAATGTTCAATTATAGTAGTATAATATAAGTAGTGTCTTACTTATTAGTGAGATTAATAAACTTGAATAAAAAGATTAAAATAGAATAATTAGTGTCTAATTTTTTATTGAGTTAATACAATTAAAATATATAAGTATCTCCTCAATATCCTAGATCCCATCCTCAGCCAAGATTGGGTCTCCATGCCCATCAAAAGTAGGAGGGTGCATTCGGTTGAACTGCTCTTCGGTCCATCCGCCCTCTTCATTTCTCGCATTCAAGTCCCCAAGATTTTGAACATGGCGACGATCTGTCATCCTAGAAGACTCATACTTGGTTAAATGTTTCAAATGGAATATTAAAATTTATAAACTAAGCCTAAATGTAACTACCAATTAATCTATATTTCAAAGGGAATATTCTTAATCAGAATTCCTTTGGCATAGTATAATTGAAGCATCACTTCAGAATATAATTCTATGTTTAACTCCCGTGGTAGGGTTATCCGAACCCCAGCGACCAACCGAGCAAAAATAGAATGTGAAATATTTCTTTTATTATTCTTAGAGCCCCGAGTGTGCACATAGGGACGACCACGCAGAAAACCATTTTCGCTTCCAACGAGGGTGCATAGGAAAGAGAAAAGTTGGTACCAACCAGAACAGAGACCACAATTTTACACCTGTGGTAAGGTCATAATGGAATAGAACCAAAATGTCATGCCAAAGGTTTCAGAAATCACATCATATCATATCAGAGTATAGAACATCTTCAAAATAGAAAGGAATCAAATGACAAAAATATAATTTATGCACAGATTTTCATATTCGCTCTCTTTTGCACAGTTCAGAAACATAACTCCAAAATAGCTCATGCCTACATCAGTTATGCCAAAAAATACTTTATTTTTATATAGAATTTGATGAGTAATGCTGAACAAATAACTAGGTTGTTTCAAATTTCTTTTTGTAACAAAATATGCATATTTTCCAAAATCGACCTCAATTCATTTCATTGATGCAAAGTCTAACATAGGAATCCCGCTTACCTAGACTTCTTATATTTTTTGAATTTTTTCACAATAGTGTTGAACGAATATCAATCATCACCTATAAAATAAACACGTAACTTAAATATCTATTTAAACCCATAATTTGACATTCAAGTCTAGAATACTAAAATAATCTTCTTTTGTTTTTCTAAAAATATCTAAAAACTCTCGCAACCCTAAAATATCATCACTTCCCAATTTAATATATATCCCCTAAATTTTTTAGACTAATACATTAAACTCTAAATTATTTCTGAACAATAAAATGTATGGCTAACATATTTAGTCAATTAAAACTAAGCGCATGAAAATTACATCTCTACTTAATATTCACTTGGCATAAGTCCAACTCAGTTGCAAATCTATTTAACACCAAGCCCAACTTGAAATACATATCCAATTTAAAAAATTTCAAAGCCCAACCCAAGTCAAATAAGTATTCTGCCAAGACTTACCTATTAAGGGCAATAACTTAAAATCATTCAAAAGAAATCTTCAGGTGCTTTATGAAAAATCACATCACAAAAGGGCTTAATGGCAATCTTTTTAAATATTCATGTCTCTTAGGCTTAAAACCTAAAAGCTATTTAACAAAGCAACATATGTTTCTGGAGAAAGATGCAAACTAGATAAAAGCTTGACGTCGAGAGGAAAATATTTTTACCGAGAGAGAGTGAGAGGCAGCAACGAAACAATGACAAGGTGGCTGGCAACGGCGGCATGGCACCGTGGGAGGGAGAGAAAAATTGATGAGAGAGGGTGATGAGAGGGAGAGCATGGAGATGGAGAGAGAGGCATTACAGTGCACTGGCGTGGATTTTTGAGAGGGGAGCAACGAAACTAGGGTGGCACGGTCGGCTTTTTCTGTGGCCCTTCCAGGTGGTTCTTGCTTGTTTTGTCATGGTTTTGAAGCTGAGCAACTGGGAGGTAGCGTTGTGGCTCACTATGGAGGACGCATGCTCTGTTTTCGTGTGGTAGTGCAGAACCTTTCATGGTGGTGCAACTGGATGGATAGTGGTCTGCAGGGAGAGTCTCACGGTGGCAGCATGGTGGTGTGGGGCGGAGGTTTAAGTTGTGTGACCGGTGACTTTAGTCCCGCGAGGGGAATCTAGGCACGTTGGGTGGTTTCCATTCTGGGCCATTGTGAGGTGGAGACTGAGTGTGGGTTGGTGGTTTGTGGAGGTGCAGTAAGCTAGCGGGCCTGCGGCAGCTATGTGGAGGAGGTGTTTCACTGGAACTCAAGCTGCAACAACCCTAGCAGTTGCTTGGTTTCTTCTTCTTCTTTTTTTCTACATAAATGGGGGCACTAAATGTGGCTTTACTTGCGTGTATATGTATATATAGATAGTTGGAACTTAGAGGAGAGACGTGCATGGAGTCGTGGGTATAACAGTTGGTATGGGTTAGAAATCTTAACGGAAAGAAAACTCTAAAATAATAATCCTAGTGGAAATGGGAGAGGTGTGTGGCTTTCGTTGAGTTTTGACCCTCAATTCAACTTCTAAAATAATCCAATTTGTCCCACAAATTTGTAGGCACATAAGAAAATTCCACATAATCTAAAAATATTTAATGATTTTAACTTCATTAGCAAGCCCAAATAAAAAAAATCAGTATCCGTTAAAATAAAAATTGGGCCCATAGTCTATTTCAAAAATTACTCGTTAATTTAAAATGAGTTTTTCATATGTATACACCCAAAAGTTTTTTAGAAAGTAGGCTTGGTGCTGAACCCTGGTGTTATAGCATCCAAGTGGTGAGACGGAGCAAAATAAGGTAGAAGTTTCTAATTGCATCAGTTCTAAAATTTGTTTCTGACACTCTCTTCTAACATTCTCACTACTTGGCATATTTAAATCGAAAGAGCCAAAATCATGTGTAGAGAGACTGAAATGGCAAATTACACCTTGGAACATTGCTGGTGTCTATTGAGACACCAACGAAAATAGTAGCAAAATATGTCCATGTTGTCAATGACAAGGAAACTACATTGGAAATGCCCAGCTATTGCGGAATCAACTCCACTAGGAGATGATACAATAGATGACAACGCAGAGGTCATTTTTGGGAGACCTCTAGGCAAGAAGGTTGAGAAAGAAATGAAGAGAAAAAGGAAGGCTAGAGATGCTTCTGATTCTAAATTTGTTGACGCCTTAACTCGCATGAGAAATGACAGAGCCATATTCATGGTGGAGAGAAGACAAGCGGTCAGCAATTTTCATTCTGATAGAGCTGAATGTGCATGTGGCTTATGCATTTGGTTTGTGAATGTGCATAAAAATTATTTGGATATAATGGTAGTGAACATTAGCATTGTGAATGTCCAAAAACTAGCAGGTACTTTTTGGATGCATAAAAAATGAATGTGCATCCAAAACTGCTTCTCTAGTTGATTGCATATGGGATTGTGAATGTGCATAATAATTTTTTTGTTAACATCTACAAAATTGTCAACTAGAGATGCTAATTTTATAGATTGTTGGATTCAATTAATGAAAATGAATAGGGAGCTACTACAGATACACAAGGATCCCACAATTGGGATCCTACAAATGTCAGATTTTTTTTCTTTTTTTTTTTCCCAGCCACTGCATTACTGCCAGCCATCCCGTCTGCAGCTCCCTCACGCAACGTCCCGCACGTCTCTTGACAACGTCCCGCATTTTCTTAGCAAACCACACAGCTCACTCTTCACACACAACAACGTCCCTCTCCCTTCCTTGTTATCTCTCTCTCTCAATCCTTCTTTGGTTTCATTCCTCTTCTTTCTTCTCTCTCTCTCTCTGTCTCTCTCTTTTCTTTTTTTCTTTTTTTTTCCTATTCTTTTTCTTCTTTTTTACTTTTTTTCCAAATATCTATCGTTGGCTTCATGCCTCCGAATTCGCTGGTTGGATGGGCAGCAGGACAGGAATGGGTTTTCATAGTGGGTAGCGGGGAAGAGAGTGGCGTTGGGGATGGGCAGTGGGGGAAGAGAGTGGGTTGTCGGTGACCCAAGGTGTGTGGGGGGGGGGGGGGGGTTGTGGGCGACGGTGGTATTGGGTTGACGCCAGAAAGACGTCGGTAGCGGCACTGGGTAGAGAATCTCGTTTGCTGCGGCACTAGGTAGAGATCCCGCTTCATTCCTTATGAGGAGAGTGGCCTTCATAAGGGTAAGAGGGAGGAGGGGAAGCAGGGGAGAAGGAAGGAGAAAAGAAAAATGAGAAAAAAGAGAAAAAGAAAGGTCGCGGGGGCAGGGGCACATGTCACACTATTAATGTCTTTGTGGGATCTCTTTGTGGGATTTATTTGTAGCTCTAGTGTTTTCCAAATGAATATGATTGTTGGAGGCTATTGGAGATTATTAAACTAAAACATAAAAAATATTTGAAAAATAAAGAAAATAATTAAAGAAATATAAATAATAAAAAAGAATAATATTTTATTATTATAGAGAGTGTGGTGGATAATCCAATGTAGACTTCAAGTTTTGAGTGATTAGCTAAAAGCAAAAAAATTACATATTAGTCAAATTTTGAAGATTGAGATGGCTAATCCAATGCCATTGCTCTAAGATAAGTAGTTTGATCATAAATTATGATTAACACACGTTAGCTAATTATATATATTACTATTAAAGTTAGTTCTTTGGAAGCCAGTATTTATATACCACACATGTCATGATATCAGCAAGTATGCCATTCTTTATAATTCATGATCATGTTTCATTCCGTATATTATAGCTATGTATGTATTATGCATCTCATTCATCTTATATCGTATAAGACATGTAAGTTTCGTAAGTTCAAGTGTAAGATAAACTAACAATTAATAAAATGGTCATTTAGATGCATGGCACTAATGCCATTTTATAGGTGGATGTGCAAGCCACGGACCTAAGCGTGGTCTACCATAGTATGCTAGGATACTATTAGCGATTCCCTTTGTGGTTAAAGAATGTGGAGTCGGTGCACAACCTTGCACACATAATCAAGTGTGTGGGCTAGTAAGATAAGTCATACATGTTATAAGCATATGTATGAATTATCATGATTTTACTCTCACGCATGAAATGTTTTATTAAAAACATTACATTGAGTATGTTTACCTTATAATGAGTTTCTTATTGAGTCTACGACTCATTTTAATTTGTTTTATGTTTTTAAACCATCACATGTGAGAATATATATGAAGATAGAGTTATAGGACGAGACTTGGTCCAGGGAGGCGAGACAAAGGCTTAAATCATATACAAAGATTTTAAGTCATAGTTTTTACACTACAAAGTTTGAAATTTTTTTAATATATGCTTCCACGCTCTGTTTTATGTTTAATATAGAACGATTTTATTTATTACGAAGAATCTTTATATTTAGTGCCTCGTTAAGAAAATAATTTAGTCAAGAGTAATAATAGCACATTAGCTTGGTCCTAGAAATTTCTAAAACTGACTTTCATGCTTATCCATGGAAGAACGAGGTGTTACAAAAGAGGAAAAGTATAAGTCAAAAGAGGGACCAAAAAAAAAACACCCCTTTGAGCCACAATCCTCCAACCCTATCCTGATTCCATTGAAAGTCATGGTTATATGCAGAAAACTAACTAGGTTCCATAATAGTAGAGTTTGGTCCCTTGAAGCACCACAAGTTAATTCCATGACAATCCACCGTAAAAAAGAAAGGCATTAGCGTGCTAGTGCTTTTCTTTATGGAAATGTAAACTTCCATTTGACTACTTTAGAGTCTTAGGCCCGTTTGGATAAGTAATTTACCTCATCTCATCTTAATATTTAAATATTAATAAAATATAATCACTTTTCAATTTCTTTTTCATATTTTTTCATCTAATCATTATAAATTTTTAAAATTTTCATGTAAAAAAAACTATTCAAGTTTTTCAAATCTCAAAATAAAAATAATATTAAAAATAATATTTTAACAATATTTTAACTTTATAATATTTTTATTCAACTTTTTCGCTCATTTCCCATAACTCAATAAAAAGTTTAACTTAAAATATTTCATTATTATTTATAAATTATTTTATTACTATTCATATATTTCTTATTTCATCTCATCTGACTATCCAAACGATGCCGAAGACCAACATATTTCAATTCAACTATTAAAATCTGACAAGTAGCATCTTTATCAAATTCTGGTAAATAGAAATGAAGACTTTTGCCTATTTTCTTAGATAAGCTTGAAGCATAAGCTTAATTTCCCGACATATAAATGCGGCATATTTCCTGGCATAATAAGGAAAAAGTTGAAAAGTAATTTTGATAATTTAAGTGATATTTGAAAAAAGAATTGTGAAATCTTTTGAAAAATTTTGAGAAATTTTTATGCCATCTCATTTTATCTGTTGCTATATGTCTATCAATAGATGCATGCCTCCACATTTATTTTATTTTAATGCTATTATTATTTTGTAAAATAATTTTATTTAAAGGTTGTTATACGTACTATATATCATCCATGTGACATATATAATTTAATTTGTAAAATTTAAATAATACGAGGAATGATCATGATACGAGATTAATTGGTACAAGTTAGCAGCCACTTAATTAATTAAATCGAATGTAATATCTTCTACAGCTTGGTTGTCATCATGACCAATGAGCATACGGCCCCATCGGACTACATCTTGCGTTAACTAAAAATTGAACGTAATTAATATTTCAGAACAAAGTTTGGGGGTATCGAAACACCCAACCATATATATATACCAAAATAGGTCGTTTTCTTTTATATACACACACACACATACACACACACTAGCAGTTGTATCACGTGCACGTTTGCCCATTTGCCTAATTGAAAATGATGTGTCCAAAAAAATAAAATTATTGAAAATAATGTTAAAGTTGTAGGGAAGTTTTAGCTCTATAAATTAATCATATTTGACGGTAGAGATCAATGTATGCATGTCATGTTACCTCTAATTATGCAAAAGATGTAGTGAATTTGTATGAAGCTAATCCACCTTCTCTGTTCGTGCTCGCCCTTCTTCTTTTTTTTTTAGTTAATTAAGAATATTATGAGATTTAAATTATGTTAAAAACTCTAATTATTTATATAGTTTTACTTTCTTAAAAATATTTAGCAAAACTTCATGAAAGATTAATATTTTATAAATTAAAGTGATTTTAAGTGTATGATATAGTATTTATATTTTAAATATCCATTTTAAGTTAGTTTAAATCTGTGTTTAAACCTCTACCATTGGATTAAATCTGAGGATTCAATATGAAGGATTGAGATTTAAAACCCCAAACCTAGCATTTTCCTCTTACTTTCCTTTTCTCCCTCTCTCACCCGATCTCCTCCCTCAAGCAACCCAGCGCAGCCGTGCGCGTCCCTGTTGTGTCACCGACCACCTCACTGGCTTCCCTTCACGCCGGTGACCAAACCCCACCGTTGAAGCCCCTTGGCAGCTCCTCCCTCAATCGCACTCGAGCAACCCGAAATAGGTCTCAACGCACGAATCTCCACCTTTACGCCATTGCAGCTCAACCCTAGCTCCACCAAGCACCACCACTGAGTTCCCCTTACGCTGTGAATTACTTCCATGGAACCCACCACCTGTAGCTCCTCCCTAGCCCCACGCATGCAGCCCCTCTATACGCACGGGTTTCTCCCTGTAGCGCCACCGATAGCCTCCCCCATGCCACTGCACCACCACCACCAGCCTCCTCCTTCGCCGACGACCCCTCCGTTTCCTCCTTTCCTCCAGCAGAAACCCCAACTCCTCTCACGCCCTTTCTCTTCACGGGATCCCAATCCATAGCTGTAGGATCACCACGATGCTGCCGTATGCCGCCTCTAGTAGCCACGACGCAGCTCCCTTACTCTGTTGTATGGTGTTGTGTAGTGATTTGTGATTATTTAGGTTGATTTTGTGAGGAAGATAATTGTTGTGAGGATGTAGAAGAACATATGTGGAAGAGGAAAATGTAACTGTTTATTACTGTTCACAAGTATAAGGGGGATATGTTTGTGTGTGTGTGGTCATTAATTAGTTATAATGTCATTCAAATATTTGAATCCATGCGTTAGAAGAATAACAATACGAATATTTGAGAAGCCTCATTTTTCTTCAATCTTATATTATATTATAGTTTTGTTATATACAAGCAAGTTTACGTATCAATCTGCGTATTAATGCTGTTATCTTCATATTTTAAATTCAAATTAGCACTGTTTTCAATAAAATCTACTTTCTAACCAATCATATTGAATGGATGCGCGTATTAGTACGCAAAATTACTTACAACTAGATTTTTCCATTATATTATATAGGTTGGCCCGGCCTCCACACGGCGACTTTGATCGATCATCGGCTATATGCTATATTTTTATTTACTTATTCCTGCAGCCATTATATATATATATATATATATATATATATATATATATACACACACACACACATACATATGAACAAAAAATCAAGTGTATAAATTTGGAACTAATGATTGATCAATATAAACTCCCGCACTGAACAATTCAAATACTTAATTATATGGGAAAAAGAAAAAAATTATATAAAAAATCCTCTAGAACAGTGATATATCATAGATATATATATATATATATATATATATATATATATATATGTATGGTCAACAGGTCAAGTTGCACTACAAGGTCTCGTTCGTTTTTACAGATGATATGAGATGAGATTAAAATTAAAAATTTAAATAAAATATTATTAGAATATATTTTTTTAATGTTAGAATTAGAAAATTTTGAATTCCTTATTTTATTTTATATATAAATTTTAAAAAATTATAATGATTATATAAAATGATATCGAGGGGAATTATAAAAACAAATGAGGCTAAAAATAAGCTGTCTTTATTGATGGCTGAGAAAATCCAATAAACACTGTGTATGACATAATATATATATATATATATATATATATATATATATATTATGTTTGTTGCATTCGCATTCAATAATTGCGTGATGAATGGTAGACTCCAAAATAAATACATTATTCTACAATTTAATTGATAGGATACCCCACAACACCTAATAAAATCACTCCTCGCCGCCTTGCTTGCCACGATGAACACGACCCTCCATATATATAGATGAGAAATGTTAAGAAGTCCGATTTGCCCTCCATTTTTTTCTCCGGTCTGACGTCGGAAGGCCAGTTGGGCTTTTTTTTTTTTTTTTTGAAATATACGAAAAAAATATTATCTGTTCATATGAATAATATAACTGTTTTAGTTCACTTTTTTTTTCATATATTTATTGTGACAAATATTTATAATAGATTATTTATGATAAAATGATTATTTGTGATGAAATTAGATTCATTTTAATAAAAAATAATTATTTTTCTTTAAGAAATATTTAACTATAAATAAATAATTTTTTTATAGTGTGATGTCATCGCTGAATTACACCTCTATTAATCAGAAAATCTTCCATGCATGACGTTTGATATATAAAGAGTTAAGATTTCAATCGACTTCTTTCTTGTCTAAATAATGACGTTATAAATGAAAAAGACACGTACGTCAACAATCTGAAAGTCTCCATTGAGTTCGAAAAATCAACACTGACGTACAATAATAAAACAGTTATTTCCCGTGATCATGGTTTCTCACCCATAGTCTTTGTCTGAGGAATGGTCTTGCAAACGTTCCTTTTAGTTTATTAACAAGTGGGCTGGGAAAACAAATGGCGAACATTTGCTCTCTTCTCCTATATATGCATCTATCAGTACTGTAGATAAAGACACAGAAAGTAGAAACTCTCTTGCATCTACGTAACTCTCTTGCATTCTCATCATGGATACCTCAATTTTCTTCCTTCTTCTTATGCTCTTCCAAACTCCTCTCCTATCTTCTTCATCAGAAACATTTGACATTCTCAGAGGCTCATCTTTATCTGTTGAGAACCCAAGCGACAAACTGGTTTCTCTCAATGGTGATTTCTCCGCCGGATTTTTCCCGGTCGGTGAAAATGCTTTCAGCTTTGCCATATGGTTGACAAGGTCCTCAGCTCCGACCGTTGTTTGGATGGCAAACCGAGATGATCCGGTTGATGGAAAAGGTTCGCAGCTTTCGCTTTCGAAAGATGGCAAGCTTCGCATAACAAACTCTGTCGGTATAACCGTTTGGGCCACCAGAACAGCAGCCTCGACCCCTTTAGAGTCCTCGAAATTGCAACTACAGCTCCAAAACACCGGAAATCTTGTTCTAAATCATTCTCAGAGTGGTGTCATCTGGCAGAGCTTTGATTCACCAACAGATACTCTTCTTCCACAACAAACACTAACCAGGATTTCAACCCTTGTATCAAAATCAAGCAAAGTAGACTATTCTTCTGGCTACTATAAGCTATTTTTTGACAACGATAATGTCCTTCGACTGTTATACCAAGGTCCTGTTGTATCCAGTCTCTACTGGCCTGATCCATGGCTTAGTGATCCTGGACTAGCCGGAAGGTCTATGTACAACTCTAGTAGAGCTGCAGTACTGAACGAGTCGGGCTATTTCTGGTCATCTGATCATTTGGAGATCCTAGCTACAGATTTTGGTGTGAAAACTCACAGAAGATTAACTCTTGATCGTGATGGTAACCTTCGATTGTACAGCCTGGAGGCAATGAATGAAGGGTGGGATTGGGTTGTTACATGGCAAGCGGTGTCGGATCCATGCACGATTCATGGCATATGTGGGCCCAATAGTGTTTGCAGTTATGATCATGCTTCCGGCAGGAGATGCTCTTGCTTGCAGGGATTCAAGATCAAAGATCCAACTGATTGGTCTTTTGGGTGTGAAGCAGACTTCAATCTCCCTTGCAATCAGAGTCATGAAAAGCTGTCTAGTTTTGTCCAACTTTCTCATGTTGAGTTCTATGGCTATGATATAGAGTTCCAGCCTAATGTGACCTTACAACACTGTAAAAACGAATGCCTGACGACGTGTGGTTGCAAAGGTTTCCAATTTAAATTTAGCGCTGCTGACTACGGTGGCTATTTATGTTACCCCAAGTACGAGTTATTCAATGGACAAGTTACACCAAATTTTGAGGGAGACTTTTATTTAAAAGTACCCAAAGCTGGTTTTGTCTATGACAAGAGGCTGGATGCCGCCGAATCAAGGTTGAATTGCGTAGCCGAACTTAGCAGGCAAGTTAGAGGAACGTATGAAAATAAGACATTGAAGCTTTTGCTTTGGTTTGCTACTGCAGTGGGAGGCCTAGAGGTAACCTGCATTTTCCTGGTGTTCTTTTTCTTGATCATGAGCCATAAAAATTCCGACCCAGTTGCAGAAGGATACCTGCTGATGTCTAGATTCAAGCGATTCAAGTTTTCTGAGCTAAAAAAGGCCACAAGGGGATTCGTTGAAGTGATTGGACGAGGAGGGGGAGGGGTAGTTTACAAAGGTTTACTGCCCGATAAGCGAGTTGCAGCAATCAAAAGACTCGACGACGCTAACCAAGGAGAAGCCGAATTCCTAGCAGAAGTAAACACGATTGGAAGGCTTAACCACATGAACTTGATAGACATCTGGGGCTACTGCGCAGAGGGAAAGCATAGGCTTCTGGTGTACGAGTACATGGAGCATGGATCCTTAGCAGAAAAACTTACTTCTAACGAACTTGATTGGAAAAAGAGGTTTGATATTGCAGTGGGCACAGCGAAAGGCCTAGCTTATTTGCATGAAGAGTGCCTAGAGTGGGTTTTACATTGTGATGTAAAGCCTCATAACATACTCTTGGACTCCAACTATCAACCAAAGGTAGCAGATTTTGGTCTGTCTAAACTACTGAATAGAAGTGAGCATGATCATTCAAGCTTCTCAAAGATGAGAGGAACTAGAGGTTATATGGCTCCTGAATGGGTTTATAATCTTCCTATCACCTCTAAAGTTGATGTCTATAGCTATGGGATTGTGGTGCTGGAAATGGTTACTGGAAAGAGCCCCACAGGTACGCAGCATAGCTCTGGTGGCGGAGGGGCGAAAGAGCATACTAGATTGGACACGCTGGTGAGGGAGAAGATCATGCATGTTGATGGTGAAGCTTCAAGGGATATTGAGGAGATTGTAGATCCAAGCATGGCCGGCAGATATGACTCGGCTAAGATGGAACTTCTGCTCAAGGTGGCTTTGAAATGCGTTGCAGAAGACAAGGATGACAGGCCCACCATGACCCAGGTTGTAGAGATGCTTCGCTGCAAAGACTAGGTCAACTGATATATCTAATTAAGTTAATTGTAAGAAGAATAATTTATAATGTTATTTTTTTTAGGGGGCGGCTACTATGCCGCCCATTTTGACCGCTGGGCATACCGCTCAGCGTAATTTTTTTTTTTCTCTTCATATTTTTTTAACATATTTAAATATATTTAAAAAATAAAAAAAATACAACAATACACTTAAAATCACTTATTTAACCATTAAGTAAAAAAAATAAAAATAAAAAATAAATTTTAACTAGCGGTCAAATAGAGGTATCAAATTGAAGAGGTAAAGTAGACTTTCTTTTTTTTTTTTATAATACATCGAGACGCAAATAATGTAACTAATTAATTTGAACTTTTTTTATGCAGATTGGTTACAACTCTTTAACACGTTTTGATATTATTATAATTATTTTATTTGGCGGCATGGTTATATATATATATATATATATATATATATGTTGTGAAGTATTTTTTATAAGATATGAAGTGTAAAATATTAAATAATGAATGATGAAAAAAATTAATTTTATATAAAATATTTCTATAAGGTGAAGTTAATGGGTTCAATTATATATGTGGATAAGTTAGAGTATGTCCAGTTAAGGGGTGAGGATTGATATCTTTCTTTATGGTCGACGACTAGGTTCTAGGTATCTATTTCATTAACTCGAGGAACATTGGCGGACGTTGGATTAGCAAACGAGATAAAGTGGTTCTTTAATTAATGGTTTTTTTATTGGTTAAAAATAATTGGTTCCTTTTGCTTGATATTGTGCAAAACTCGTATAAATTTTGGCTATATTGCTAGTTGGGTACAAGTGGAAATTGAGTAAATTTCGTAATGGTTGAAATATATATTTTGGGAAATACTTTATGCATATATTCATGTGATTTATGAGTTTTAGAATTTAAACGTGAGCATGCTATTTATTTTTAAGTCCATATTATGTGATATCTTTGACATAATAATTTTGTGGTATATTGATGTCCTCGGAACTTGATATCTTAGAAACATGATATATTTACAGCCTATTGATATTTTTTCTATTATCATGTAAACTTAGATAATGTATATGGTTTTTTTAAAAAAAAAAAAAAAAAAAGATCGGAAGGTCACATGTCCAATAGTGATTTCTTCCCATCTTTATTGAAATAAAATCTTTACTTGTGGTAGAAGAATACCGTGGAAACAAAAACAAGGCCCAAGGAGAAATCCAAAGAAGTTGCAGCTAAAAAAACTTTTATATTACAAGCCTATGGATCAAGAATAACAATAAAAACCATAGAAAAAAAAAAAAAAAAAAAAAACCAGACCTAACATCGTAATGAGGGAAGGTCTAAAAAATCGAAACGGGGCAATATTCGAAGGATTCGAGGCATATTACAATGATTAAAATAACTCAATTCTACTCTTGAAGCCCCAGACTTGGCTAACCAATCCGCTACCCTATTACATTTACGAAAGACATGCTGAAAATGGCATTGCATAGTACGGTACAACCCAACAATTTCCTCCAAAAAATCCTCTAGGTACCATACATCACATCTCCCTCTAAGCCACCAAGAAATAACCACCTTCGAATCAATTTCTACTATCACCTTAGTGATATTTAATTCATTATAAATTCTCAAACCTTGAAGGAGCACCATGAGTTCTGCTTTATTATTGGAACCAAAGCCAACATGTGAGGCGTAAGCCTGAACATGTCACCCTAAATCGTTACGAATAACCCCACCAATGCTACAAGAACCTGGGTTGCCATGACTGCTACCATCTGTATTTAATTTGTGCCACCCCGATGGTGGCTTAACTCACCTTATTGCTCTGCAACAAGAGACTTTAGGAACCATCGGTTTAATCCGCAAGACCTCAAGGATCATGTCATCCCGGCGTGATAATCGCTTAGGTTGCTTTGCCACCTGACAAAGGGAACCTAACCACACACAAATAGAATGGGCAACAATTTCATGAGATTCCAGAATACCTTCCATCCGAGCAAGACATCTTCTTCTCCATAAGCGCCAAGTAACAATGATGAGCATGATGCCCACAATAAATCCCACTTGGGAGATGAGCTAGCACACTTGAACCAAGTCTTAGAATTCTGTTTCCAAGCTCTTCCAATACGAATACCAAAAAGAGTGCTAAAGAAAGACCATACTTTTTTAGGAAAATCACACTCAAAGAGCACATGGTTCATATCTTCAATATGACCTACATTACAACAATCGCATTTAGAAACAAGGAGAATACCAATACGACACAATCTATCATCCACACTCAATATCATATGCTAAGCCCTCTAGAAATGTATAGACATGTTCTTTGCAATAAATTTGTATTACTCCCATTAATTTTTATTAAGAATTTAATAATATTCTTATAATCTAAAAAATTGCCAACTCCCCCACCCCAATGACCAATATGCTACATAATGAGTAAGCGGCAACTCACCACTTTATATCATATTTGGAGACTTCAGATTGAGGTTGACTTTAAATTGCCAACTCCCCCACCATTACCCCAAGATTCTTCTAGCCAATCAAGGACGACGTACGTTCACCTGATTTCCAAGGTCTTGTCTTAAACAAGAAATTAAACGTATATATAGAAAGAAGTGAGTGGTCTGGCTTTTGCTTTGGTTTGTCAGTACTTATGTAATGGGTGGTGATCATGAAGAGGTTTTCCTGTCAATTAAGGACTAGCTGGTAAACATTCCAATCCAGCTGCATGGAGAAGCATTCCTGCTCACAACTGATTCAGGTCTAGTTTAATTATACATATGAGATAAAAATTTATGAAAAATAATAAGATAATTTGTGAATAATAATGAAATATTTTAGTTAATTTTTATGAGATTTTGAGAAATGAGAGAAAAAAAAATTGAATAAAAAATTATAAAGTTAAAAAAATATTAGAATATAATTTTTTTAATATAATTTCTTTTTTAGATTTAAGAAAGTTGAATTATTTTTTTTGTATTTTTTTAGAAGTTTAAGAAAATTGTAATAATTAAATAATGATTAGATGAAAAAATAAAAAATAAAAAATATTTATATTTGAATTATATTCGATGTGATAAGATGATTAATTTGAAAGATTTATAAAACCAAACCAGCCCAAGTGATTCACCTTTTCGATCTGAGCTGATGATCATAATCGATCTCTTTGGTTCCATGCTGGATTCTTTTACTTTTTTATTCTTGGAACCAAAATATATAATTATATGATAAAAAAGCCGTACTCCAACTAGTTTTCAAAAATCAATTATTTCCATAAATTAATATATTTGTATAAATTAATTAATATATTTCTCATTAGTACTACTTCTAGCATTGAACAATATTAATTAAAAAATGACCCGCATGCATATATAATATTCTAATATTAATATACACAACGTATATGTCTCATGCAATATATATGTGATGATCATATTCTAATATGTTTGTTGGATAGTGATAGGGTTATTACTTATTTATTACTTATAGTGTATTTATTTTTTTATCATTTTATTTTAAATATTTTTTTAACATCCTTAATCATTAAGAAAAAATTAAAAAAATATATAATTTTACAAATAATTACTTTCTTAACCATTAAGTAAAATAAAAAATTAAAAAAAAAAATCAAGTACAAAAAAAGTAGTAAATAGGTAATAGAAGGTATCATTTTCCATATTTGTTGCGTGAATTACAATTTGAGAGCATACCCCACTGCTCTTATGTGCATTTTGCGACACTGATTGGGCTACCATCAAATCGATGGTGTTGATTTTCTTGAAACCTTTATTTCAATTATTAAATTTGATATTATTAGAACGGTCTTATCCATTGCTCTTGTGCCCATGTGGGAAATTTGATAGTTAGATGTCAAAAATGCTTTTCTCCATAGCTACCTTCAAGAATCTGTTTTTATGGAGCAACTGTCGAGGTTTCTCGACCATCAAATTTGATCGTTTTAGTTCCTTCTTACTTGAATTTGGTTTTTCTTGCTGTATATCTGACCCTTCTCTATTTTCTTTTCGATCCCCTGATGCAACTATATTTCTCTTTTTATATATGGATGACATCCTTCTTACTGGTTCCAATACTTTAGTTCTGAATCACTTTATTTAGACTCTCCATAGTGAATTTGATATGAAAGACTTAGGACCCTTGCATTACTTTCTTGGCATACAAGTTACTCATAATTCTCATGGTCTCTTTTTATCACAGACTCAATACGCCTTGGATATCTTACGTTGGGCTCAGATGACAAATTGTAAACCTGTTGTCACTCCCATCACATCCAAATCGAAGGACTTGGGCTTTTCTCCTCCTCTCTTGGATCCTAAATTCTATCCCAGTCTAGTTGGGGCCCTACAATACTTCACCCTCATGCGTCTCGATTTGGCTTTCAGTGTCAATCTTGTTGCTCAATACATGCACAATCCATCCCAGGCCCATTTTCAAATGGTCAAGTGGATTCTCCGATATGTTCATGGCACTGCCAATCTCGGCTTTCAGCTCTCGCCAATTTCACACTTGACCTTTATGCCTTTCCTGACGTCAATTGGGCTGGTTGTCCAGAAACATGCCACTCCACCACCGAATTTCGCACTTTTCTCGATCGAAATTGTATTTCCTAGAGAGCCAAAAAGTAGCATATTGTGTCCCACTCAAATATTGAAGCTGAATACTGAAGTCTTGCTCATACTACTGCTGAAATGACTTGGTTAGCTGCCCTACTTCGTGATCTAAGCGTTCCTTTAGACAACACTCCTTTGCTCCTCTGTGATAACCTTAGCGCCCTTCATCTAACTTGTAATCCTGTCCATCATTCTCAAAGCAAACATATCGACATCGATTACCACTTTGTGCGAGAACGTGTTGCCTTAGGCCTCATTCAGACACGCCACATTCCTACATCTCTTCAGTTAGCCGATATATTCATCAAGCCCTTATATCATGCTCATTTGATCGGCATTGCAACCAAATTGAACCTTCGACAATGGTTCAGTTTGCGCGCCAGGAGGGGAGGGTGATAACAAACAGCCCACACCTAAGATCATGCATGAGACAAAGCCTGAGATCCCAAATGGGACAACGCCTAACAAAGGCAACCATGATTCTATCCCAGGAAAAGCTCAATCAACTCAGCCATTAAGAATAGAATCTTCTCTATAAGGAAGTCGAACGTCTCCGTACATCTTGTATAATTTACACATTCCTTTCCTAAGCTTTGTATGAACACTTTGGGTGTATATTAATGTATGTTGTACACATCCCATCATAAAGGAAAATATTCACCTTATTTGATCTATTCTTTATTTTCTCTACTCATCCCATTTTATCTCATTCTATTATTACAATTTTTTTAAATTTTCGTACAAAATATAATAAATAATTCAACTTTTTTAAATCTCAATTCAACTTTTTCAAATTCGAAAACAAAAATAATATTATAAAAAATATTCTAACAATATTTTTTTTCAACATCTAAAACTATCTCATCTCATATTTGAATCCAAACCAGCCCTAAATGACCATTGATTTTTATTGTTTCTGAAACCAAGTGTCTTTTAATTTACTACGCGGGGTTTTCCTTGTAAATAACATATTAGTACGAATAATAAATACAATCTAGAAAATCTCTCATCTCTCCCTAAAAGCTTTCAAGTTTTTGGAAAATACTTTATTTAATCATTATTAGATTTCTTTATCAATGGAAACGAAATATCAATATCTTGGCATTTTGTTTTCATCAAGATCTTGTCAAGTTCGAGTATAAACTCCATGTTGAGTGTTTCTGTATCTTAGGATTAGTTGAGATGTTGTTTTTAGACACTTGATGCCAATAACGATAATAATAATAAAAAGAAGCAAAAAGCTCAGGTACAAATTTAAGAGCCTCAAATAGAAAAGAGATAAATATGATGTAAATCTTTCAATATTTATTGAGTAATTACTTCTGTCTCAAAAATTACATAGATAACAATAAATATTGTAGAACCCACTTCATATATCTGTACCTCTATTTCAGTACTTCAAATGGAATTATTCATTTGTAAAAGGCTATAAATTCGACAGTAATTGGGTGATTATACAAGAGACAATGGATGGACAGACATAAGAGTGAATGGTACTTCCAGTTATATCCAAGTCCATACAAACTACAGTGTAGTAAAAATTAATGGTTGGCAGCTACCGGCTTGAAGTAAATTATGATTCATTAATAAGGAGCAGACAAAGCTCAAAACTTTAAGGGGAGTTTCACATGGTCTACTTGAGACTACTTTCTATCTTCCAAAAGTTATAAAAATACACCTCATTTTAGTCAATCTTTTATGCACCTTTTCCAACAGTCGTGGGCAATGGAATCCTGATCTAGGGAGGAAGTTGATGCTCTCATGTAGACATTTCCAACCTTCAATTTCAGTGGGATACACATTTTTTTTTCAATTCTGTAGATCAGGCATGTCACGTAGTGGGATACACATAAGATGTGTGGCATATC
The DNA here is from genome assembly GCF_004785595.1 of Juglans microcarpa x Juglans regia. NCBI lineage: Eukaryota > Viridiplantae > Streptophyta > Magnoliopsida > Fagales > Juglandaceae > Juglans > Juglans microcarpa x Juglans regia. The sequence continues at coordinate 23,876,209 of NC_054601.1, read as the reverse complement.
TTATTACATCAAAGTAGGAAGATGGGAAAAAACAAATAAATAATGCACAACATCAACTCAGGAAAGAAGCAAAATGACATTAACTAGTCAATGATGGCCTAAGTTCGAGGGATTCGCCGAAAAAGCTAAAACATCTTAAATTAATTAATCACAAAATTAAGAAACTGACGACGAAGATGTGAGAAGGAACCTTCTCAGCAGTAGATGCCAAAGCCTAAGGCTTCACATTCCTCTCTTCCAACTTCTTCTCCAATCTACCAATTTCTTCCTCCATGTTCTTAGCTTTCGCCTCTGCTTCCTGCAAAAACATACCCACGAAAATAACATAGGTCAAAACAGAATAACTACAAATCTAAATCATGACCCCAAAAACAAAAACACTAAAGAAGAGACTAGTCATTGACTTTAAAGATTCAAACCACATGCACACTGTTGAGGAAAATATCAACTTAACTTTTCAGTCGTGTTGACTGTATTATTAGTAGAGAAATACAAGTACGATGATAGTAAGAGTCATAACAAACCAATAAGATAAAATATAAAAAATGGTTTACAACTAGATAACTAAGTCTACTGGAACTGGAATTCTAGTTTCCTACGGCTTCAACATCTTTATCTTTTACGACTGCTTTATCCTTAACACACCCCCGCAAGTCCAATGAAGTGGAAACTACATTGAGCTTGGATCGAAGTGCCGCAAATCTGAATGAAGATAGAGGCTTTGTAAAAATATTAGCTAGCTGATCCTTAGAAGATAAAAACTTCACTTCAATAAGTTTCTTGGCTACCATATCTCGCACAAAGTGAAAATCAATTTCTATGTGCTTCGTGCTAGCATGAAAAACTGGATTAGATGATAAATATGTAGTGCCTACGTTATCACACCATAAGATGGGAGGAGCTGATGTTTTAAGGCCAAGTTCCTACAGTAAGGACTGAAGCCATTGAAGTTCAGCAGCTATATTTGCAAGAGCTTTATATCCCGCTTCAGTGCTTGATCAAGCAACTGTTGCTTGTTTTTTGCAACTCCATGAGATAAGATTTGGCCCAAGGAACACACAAATCCCTCTAGTCGATCGTCGATCATCACAAGACCCAGCCCAGTCAGCATCTCAAAATGCTTGGAGAGTTTTGTTGCTTGACTTGCTAAATACAAGACCATAGTTAATGGTCAGTTTTAGATACCAAAGTAGTCGTTTTGCTGACTGCCAGTGAGAAAGTTTTGGTTTATGCATGAATTGAGATAACTTGTTTACGGTGAATGCTATGTCTGGCCTAGTGACTGACAAGTACTGGAAAGCACCAACTGTGCTACGAAAAAGTGTGGGGTCACTGAAATCTCCACTGTCAAAAGCACTGAGATTAGTAAAGGTAGCCATGAGAGTACTAATGGGTTTGGCCTCATGCATTTTTGTCTTTGCAGTATATCCATAATGTACCTATGTTGAGATAATATAAGCTGCCCGTTTGACTTAATAGCTTCAATACCCAAGAAAAAATTCAGACTTCCCAAATCCTTGATTGCAAAGTCACAATGTAGCGATTTTAACAACTCATCATGCTTGTGTGAACAGGTGATCAAAATGTCATCCACATAAATGAGAATGTACATATTGAACGTGGATGAGGTATGAATAAATAGAGAAGTGTTTGATCGTGAGTCATGAAAACCAAGGTCCAGAAGCCGATTACTAAGGCGTAGAACCACGCCTATGGGGCTTGTTTTAGGCCATAAAGGGCATTTTTTAATTTACAAACATGATTTGGAAAGTGTGGATGAGTATACCCCTGAGATTGGGTCATGAAAACCTCCTCTGTCAATGTGCCGTGTAAGAAGGCATTATGCACATCAATTTGTCTAATTTCCCAACTTGAAGAAATTATAGCAATAGATAGAATTGTTCTTACTGTGGTGGGTTTAATCACTGGACTGTAAGTTTTTGAGAAATCAACTCTAGCTTGTTGAAGATAGCCCTTGGCTACTAGACTTGCCTTGTAGCGTTCCACATCGCCATTTGCTTTCCTTTTAATCCGATAGACCCATTTTGACCTAATTACATTTCGAGCATCAGTGGGGGGTACAAGAATCCAGGTACCATTTCTGAGTAATGCATCAAATTCCTGATTCATAGCATGCCTCCATTGAAGATGCTTGGCCGCTTCGGTGTAACACGATGGTTCAACCATTAGAGACTCGGTTTCGACAATTAGGACTTTTGGGAAAGGATATATGATGGTGCCATCTGTATGTGTTTTGGGTTTAGTGATGTTATGCTTTGAGCGAGTGATCATGGGATGTTGGGATGGAGGGATATTTGAGGTTGATTGAGTACAGGGGTTTTCTGGAGGATTTGGTGCAAGGGTATCTGACGGTAATGAGGGGAAAGGTTAGAGGAGATGGTTTGGGAGTGAGGAATAACCGGATGGGCTGGAGAGGTTTGAGATGGAAAAATATTCGTGTGGGTCGGAGAGGTTTGGGCTTGATATGGAGGGACCGATGCTAACGAAGCCTGCTCTGCTGCACTGGTTGAGTAAGTATTAGACTTTAAAATGGGTATAATAAATGGTGCCGAGGAAGATTCTTGATGATTCGGAGTGGAGGACTAAAACTGATATGGGAATAATGACTCTTCAAAAACAACATTGCGAGAAATAATTATTTTTCCAGTAAGTGGGTTGAGACATTTGTAACCTTTGTGATTGTGACTATACCCAAAGAAGATACAATGAGTAGACCGAGGTTGTAAGTTGTGGTGATTATATGGTCGGAGGTTAGGCCAACAAGCACAACCAAAAACACGAAGGAATGAATAATCTGGATTACTGTGAAAAAGACAAGTGAAAGGAAATTGGTTGTGAGAGACAGGTGATGGCACCCGATTAATTAAATAGCATGCAGTATCAAATGCATCATCCCAATATTTAAGAGGAACATGACTATGAGCTAAGAGAGCTAAACCAATTTCAACAATATGATAGTGTTTACGTTTAATAGCACTATTTTGTTAATGAGTATGAGGATAAGATCTGCAATGAGAAATACCAAGAAAGGCCAATAACGTGGATAGTGAGCGAAATTCACTACCCCAGTCAGATTGAACAGATTTAATTTTACAATTGAATTGTCGCTCTACATGAGGTTGAAATTTGCGAAAAATGGTAATAGTGTCACTTTTGCAAGTTATGGGATAAAATCACGTATATCGATTATATGAGTCTAGAAAGGTAACATAATATCGTAAACCATTATGAGAAAGAATAGGTGACGGGCCCCAAACATCACTATAAATTAATTCAAGTAGTGCCGAGGCATGAGTACATGACTCAAAAAATGGTAACTGATGACTTGTAGAACTTAAACATGTAGAACATGATAGACTAGACTTAGACGCAGTTACTGGTAAAGAAAATTTCGACAAAATATGACAAACAATTTTGAAAGCTGGATGACCCATCCGAGAATGCTATTGAGGAAGCAAGGCTCGTTCACCAATAAGCGTAGATGGAGGAGAAGTTTTATTTTAAATAGAGAAGGGATAAAGCCCATTCTTACTCGGCTTGTGTAGTAGAATTTTCCCTGTTGCTTGATCATTCACAAAAAAATAGGAGGGATGAAATTCAAAGAAAGTGTTAGTAGTTGCAGTGAATTTTTGAATAGAAATTAAATTCTTTGTAATTTGCGGCACATGAAGCACATTATGAAGTAAAAAGGAAAGTGTAGGAGTAGAAAGTTTAGAGGTGCCAAGATGTGTAATGGTCAAACCAGTGCCATTACCAACGCAGATTTGATCTGGGCCAGTATATGCTTCAGCAGTAATATTGAGATTGGAGAGATCTGAGGTCAAGTGATGAGTAGCACCCATGTCTAAATACCAGTTCAGATCATTTGATTGGGACAAACCAGTGTAATATGCTTGCATAGGGGATGGATCATGCTCATAAGATTCATCATAGCGATGATAACAACGTAAAGCAGTATGACCCGGTTTGTTACATACTTGACAAACAGGTCGAGATTTGGATGAATTTGAGCTTCGACCACGACCTTTGCCACGATTGAAGCGACCATAGCACTAGTACTGAAACCATAGGCACGCCCAGAGCTGCGTCCACCATGAGACCCACGTGAACGAGATGTAAAATTTGCACCTCCTAGAGTAAGATCATTGGGTGCTTGGTGATGTTCCAGCCAAATTTCATGGGCTATCAGATGCCCATATAGATCCTCCAAAGAGAGTGGGTCGACTCGGGTTGTCACGGATGTAACAAAAGAATCGTATTTGGGTCCTAGACCCGCAAGCAAAAATGAGACCAACTCAAATTCATTGAGTGGTTGATCACCAGTGGCCAATGCATCAGCAAGGGTAGTAAATTTATGGAAATAGTCTAAGATAGAGGAACCACCTTTCTTGAGTGTAGCTAATTGATAATGAAGATTCATGGATCTAGCGCAGAATGTGGAGGTAAACATTATTTCCAATGTCGACCAGACCTGATGAGAAGTTTGGCATTTGATGACATGGGCAAGGACCATTTTGGAGAGGGATGAATTTAGAGTAGAAAGAATTAATTGGTCTTGCATGATCCATTGCATAAAAACAAGGTTGGGCACGGTTTGATTGGTAGTGGTAGTGATCATGGGGGAAGGACAAAAGGATGATCCATCGACAAAGGAAAATAGATGCTAACCTTTGAGATAGGGGACAACCTACGCTTTCCATAGTAGGTAATTATCTCTTGTGAGCTTAATGAGAGTAAAGTTGGGAAGGGATGTAGTGGGTGTAGGGAAGATGTTTGTAAATATAGGTGGATGAACAAAAGGAGAAGAGACGTGAGTCTCTGATACTGGTGGAGTTGAATATGCCATGTCTGACGTTAGTCTTAAGCTCTTGATACCATATTGAGGAAAATATCAACTTAACTTTTTAGTTGTGTTGACTGTATTATTAGTAGAGAAATACAAGTACGATGACAGTAGGAGTCATAACAAACCGATAAGAGAAAATATAAAAACTGGTTTACAACTAGATAACTAAGTCTACTGGAATTGGAATTCTAGTTTTCTACGGCTGCCTAATCCTTAACACACAATATTTGAAAAAGAACCTAGAATCTCAAGATGATATGTCTGTCTTGTTAGAGTTTCTAAAGCATATGATTGCTCCTGAGATGTTAAGCGGGTCCAAACCTCCTTCAACTCCGCTGCCAACGAAATCACGTTCCGTCGAAAGCTCTGTTTCTTCTCATTCAAGTTTTTTAACAAAGAATCAATATGTCCAGCAAGTATCACCGACGTAACCTCCTATGCCCGTCATGACGAAGAAGACGATGGCTTCTCCTCCAAAATTGACACGAGGATTATAATATTTTTCTCTTCGGTATCGAATAATGGCGGTGGATTTGTTGATAAAGACCATACAGCGAATCAAGTCGTAGGGACTAGGGAATGGTGATCCATGCCACTTGCAGTGCAATACATTATGTTCCACATATCTGCATTTAAAAACGGTAGGTGTGCATTAATTTGAGAGGTCTACACACGTGAGATTTTTAAAAGATTACAGAAAGACAAATACATTTTTGGAGGACCGGTGACATCGAAAGCACTGAAACGGATTTGACAAATTTTAACTGAAAAATAAAAATCACAAATTTGATGCCAATTCGAATCTTTCTCCATACTATTCATCATTTTCTCTGGAAAAACTGATACATTATTATTATTATTTTTATTTCTGAAAAAATCCACTTCAAGAAGATAAAGCTCATCTGTTTTCAAATACGACACATACATTTCCCCATCTAATCAACTTCTTGAGAGAGGGAGAATGTTAGATAGAGATTCACTCCAAAAAGCATGTCAATCTCACCAAATAAACCATTAGTTAGCGGAGGGTGAGGCAATAAATTAAGAATTTTATTACCTACCAATTTATGTATTAATGTTATTGTATTTATATTTTAAATTTGAATTACTATTATTTTTAATAAAATTTATTTTTTATCAAACATATTAAATAAATACACGTATTAATACATAAAATTACTTAAAATTAGATTTTTCTTTAAATTAAATGGGTCCGTGAAAGTATACGCTCAGAAATTAGAACTTAAGCTGATTTCAAAAACTCGGCTTTGTATTCTCATCGGGAAAATTCAAACTCCAAGAAAAATACTACTTTCTTTTATAACTCAAAAAGCTGATCCTAAACTCGAGGAAAACCATGATTCACTAGCAAAACGTTGCTTAACAAAACCAACCCACTTAATTCATTGGTTGCCGAGAAAAAGGATCGAGAAACAGCTTTTCGATACAGAAAATGAATGAGCTTCCGGGTTTTGTCTTATTTCCTCTTCCTCTCTACATCGCTGTCACGAGCTAAAGCTACTTGAGAAGCAAGCATTAATGCATAATCTCATGGCACAGATTCGGCCTCAGATGCCATCAGACGATCAAGAAATGGAAGGCGAATCGGTAGCGTCCAGGAGCCAACCGTAACAGCCTTTGCGATTTCGGATTTTTTTCCCCTCTAACTAAATAAAAATAGATAAATAAATTACATACGAGAGGATCATGTTTTGTCTGTACCTGTATTTTAGAGACGTCTTTGCCCGGAGACACAGATGATTTTAGGTTCGAAGTTGTCCGACCCTCGGACTTCATTGTCCGACAATTATAAATTGTCCAAGGGTCGGACAAATTATATGATTAATTGTCCGAGGGTGATTAATTTAATTTTATAAAAACTGACTAAAGGGTAAAAGAATGTCAATTTTTATAAAAATAAATTTATTTTTAATTAAATTACATGATTAATAAGTTGATTGAATTTATTTTCTTCTAAATTATACAAGAAGATTATGTTTTAAAATTTTTAATCCAAATTCAAATACCATTATTATTGTTTTGAAATTTAAAAAAAGTTAAATTGTTTATTATATTATATGTGTAAATTTGATAAAATTGTAATGATGAGATAAGATGAGATGAGATCACTTCTCAATCCAAGTAGGCCTTAAATGCCTTTTGAGACAAAATTACATTAGTATCCCTCAGTCCATATGTCATAGCAGTAGCCATTTGGAATCTTTTGCACGTTCAGCTTGTTTTCACATTGGGCTTAAATTTTATTTCGGGCTTATGGGCTTGTAGTCATGTTAATTGTTAATTTGTTATGTTTTATGGGTTTAATGGAGAATATGGATTTATGAGAATTCAGGCCCACGAAAATTAGACTATTTTTTGGATTAAAATGAAAATTTTAGATTTTTTTAAAAAATAGATTATTTTAACATCTTAAGTTTTAATTACAAAATACCTATTTAATTAGAAACTTATATAAATTACGTGCTTATTTTATAGGTGATCGATTATATGACAGAAATATTGGATTAGCACTATAAGATAAGTAGTTTGGTAATTATATATATTACTATTAAAGTCAGTTGTTTGGAAGTTAATGTTTATGTACCACGCATGTCATGATATCTACAAGCACGTCATTCTTCATAATTCATGATCATGTTTCATTCCGCATATTATAGTTATGTATGTATTATGTATTTCATTCATCTTATGCCGCATAAGACACATAAGTTTTCATAAGTTCAAGTGTAAAATAAGCTCATAACAATTAATAAAATGATCATTTAGATTCATGGTACTAATAAGATTTTATGGGTGTATGTACAAGACATGGACCTAAGTGTGACCCACCATAATATGCTACGATACTATTAGTGGTTTCCCTTGTGGCTATAGGACGTGGGTCGGTGCACAACCTTACACACATGGTTAAGTGTGTGGACTAATAAGATAAGTCATGCATGTTATAAGAATATGTTTTATGAAAAATATTATATTGAGTATGTTTACTTTATGATGAGTTTCTTATTGAGTATACGACTCATTTTAGTTTGTTTTATATTTTTAAACCATCACAGATGGAAAAATTTATGAAGATGGAGCTATAGGACGATACTTGGCACAGGGACTCGAGATAGAGGCTTAAATCATATACAGAGATTTTAAGTCATGGTTTTTACAATACAAAGTTTGAAATTTTTTTAATAAATACTTCCACGCTCTGTTTTATGATTTTAATATTTTAATACATAACGACTTTATTTATTATAAGGAAGAGTTCTGTTACATACAATCGCTTTTGTGTATTCTTTACATATTCCACTAATATGATTGACTAAAATAGTTATTTTATATTAAAAAAATAATACAGTTAATCACATTAATGGAGTGCGCAAAAGAGTACGCAAAAATAAATGCACATAGAATTTTTGTATAAGCAATCTTTATATTTGACATCTCGTTAAGAAAATAATTTAGTCAAGATCAATAGTAGCACACTAGCTCGATCCTTTCTTCTTTTTTTTTTTTTCTTTTTTTGCACAAGTAGACTACTATTTTTATATATGAAAAAAAAACCCAGTACATCAGAAATTGTCTAAAACCATGAAACTTAATTATATAGATGAAAGAGGTGGATCCTTTCCACTATGAAATAAAAACATAGAAGGAGGAATTTGGATTAGAGGGATGTTGTCGTAGGCTTGCGTTGCCGCTGCCCATTGCGCCAGATTGTACGCGCATCGATTCGTGGAACGATATATTTTCCCAGCTTCCCATTCTCTGAAAGAAAGGACATGATGCTTGATGTCACCCATGGTTGGAATCATGGTCCAATCTTGTACAACAACAGAGTTGGATATTGCCTCTATGGTATGCTTGAGTCCCCTTCCAATAAAATTTTTTGCAGGCCCAATCATTTTGCTTCAGTAATTGCCATCAAGGCTACCTTAGCTTCTCCTAAGTTTGGACTAACATAACAGATGAAATCAGTAATTGCATAGATAGCTTTTCCTAAATCATTCCAACATATGGCTGCTATTATAGAACCTTGGGCCCTTACTGCGATGTCGAATCTGATCAGAAAATGGCCTGTTGGGTGACGCCTTAGTTCCATTTTGAATGAATGATCATTAACATTTACCCAAGTAGCTAAATGTTGATTGCAAGTTAAGGAGACAGACTCTATGAAGGAAAAATGTGTTAGAGAGGAAGGAACCTGATTATGGATTTTATTGTTTCTGAGGAAGCAAAGACTATCCATAGTTATAAGAGCAAAAAGTTGGAAGGGATGACAGTCTTCCTCAGGGATTTTTAGGATAGCTGAAGGGTTGATGATGTTTTTTAGCCAAATTAGATAGGGCTGTCTTGCAAAAGAAGAGATGTCAATTGGCCATTTAAAATGCCTCCACAGAATTATAGAGTAAATGCAATTGAGGAAAAGATGGGAGATGTCTTCTGATTTTGTGTTGCACAAAGGATAGAGAATTTGATCTTCATCAAGATGCATGACATTGTTGATCTTTGCTTTGGTAGGAAGGATATCATGACTTATTTTCCAGAAAAATAATTTCAATCTATCCTGCACTTTCAATTTCCATAAAATCTTCCAATTGAGGGGTCGATTATTGGGGTCGATTATTGGGGTTGGAAAGATTGTTATCCTTGACAAGGGCAGCATATGCTGATTTAACCGAAAATTTTCCAGAGGAATGATGAACCCAATTGATCTTATCTTGAACATCCTGAAAATTATGGTTGGCCAGAGGAATTTTTTTTATTTCTCTTGATGAATGATTCGAGAAAAGAGTATTGAGGAGATGAACATTCCAATGTCTTGGTTCCTCAAGAATGAGTTCCGAAACATGCATGTTTAATCAGGTTCAAGGTTGTTATCAGGATTTGGGTCAAGGATGAAATTGTGAATGGTGGGGATCCAGGGGTCAGTCCAAGCCTTAGTAGAACTTCCGTTATTGATTTGATAATAGACACTAGATCTCAAAAAGTCTTTCTGTTTGAGCAAACTTTTCCAGAATCGAGAATCGGAAGCTTTAGGAGTAGCTTCCAGAAAAGCTTTAGAACCAAGGTATTTTTTTGAGATGGCCTCCTTCCAAAGACTATTTTGTCCATTAAAAAGAGACCAAACATTTTTAAAAACTAGAGCAGAATTAAAAGAAGACATATTTCTGATGCCAAGTCCTCCCAAAGATTTAGGAATGTAAATAGACTTCCAAGATTTTGGAGTAAATTTCTCTTTCTCTCTATTTTCATACCCTCACCAGAATCTATGGAAAAGAGAATCCAGGTTATTAGTAATTGCTTTAGGAACAATAGTGGATGGCATCACATATGAAGGAATGGAACTTGCTACTACTCTTATGAGAACGTTTTTCGCAACTTGAGAGAGAATCTTTGATTTCCAAACCTGGAGCTTGTTTTGGACTTTCCCCAAGTCCGTAATTTTTTTTTTCCTATCGGCACCATTGGAGAGAGGTAACCCTAGATATCTGGAATTTGGGGGGAAACTCTGAAGTTGAAGAAGCTTTTAACATCGTTGATGGAGGCAAGAGTGACATTTTTGCTAAAGTGGAGAGAGGATTTGGTTTCATAAATACTTTGACCAGACCATTGATTGTAAATCTTCAGGCAATCAGAGAATTTTTTAGCATTAATAGCAGATGCTAACCCAAACAGAAATAGGTCGTCAGCAAAAAGGAGATGAGTAATGAAAGGGCCACCTGTAGAGAGCTTGATACCCTTGAGACCATTGGATTGTTTTTTTTTTTTTTTTTTTTGAGTAATGAGTCTAGACAGAATCTCGGTGCCAAGAATGAAGAGAAAAGGCGAGAACATATCACCTTGGCGTAGTCCTCTGGAAGGATGAAAGCAACATTGCGGGGAGCCAATGATGATGATTGAATAGGTCACCGTGGTGATGCATTCTTTGATCCAATTGATCCATTGTTGTCTAAAACCCGCATATTTTAGGATATCAAGGAGAAATGACCATTCCATGGAATCAAAAGCATTAGCCATGTCGATCTTAATGGCCATTTGACCTATTCTTCCCCTTATTTTTTTCATACAATGGAATATTTCTTGGGCCAAAATAGTATTATCTTGAATAAGGTGCCCAGATAAGAAAGCAGATTGGCACGGAGAGATGATGATAGGGAGGATGGGTTTAAGCCTATTAACAATAATTTTTGCTATAATTTTATAGCAAACATTGGACAGGCTTATGAGTCTGAAATGATTGATATCATTTGGGTTGCCCACTTTTGGGATCAGAACTGAATTAGTGTGATTAAGTTCCTTTAATAGTTTCCCATGGATAAAGAAACTCCTAACTGCGGCAATCAAGTCCAATTTAATGACTTCCCAAAAGGTTTTGTAAAATAGACTCGTAAAACCATCTGAACCAGGAGCCTTGGTGGAAGGGAGATTTTTACCAATGGAAGCAATTTCCTCTTCATTAGAAATTTTACAAAGAAAGTCATTATCTAAATCAGAGATTTTCCTTGGGAACAAGGAATCCATGTTGACTGGCGATGTAGGATGAGAAGAAGAAAAGACTGCTTGAAAGTGTTCTTGAATCTTGGAAGAGATTATGGTTTGATCAACCGTCCAATTATTTCTTCCTAGCTTGAGACAATCAATATCGATTGAAAGAGGCCCAATGGGTTCTTTGCCAGATTTCAGAGAGTCGGACTGCTTTGTGTTGGGGGGTAAGGCCAGGGGGACATTGCATTGATTATCTGCATTCATGGAGCAATGGTTTAATGATGTGCATGACACATGGAGTGACAGGGGTTCATTGGCAGACAAATGTGTCGGTGACGCAAGGCTCAAATTATTGATCATAAAATTTTGGCTGCTCTCCTTAATGGGATCTAAAGCCTTTGTCTGGTGGGTTGAAACAATTCCACGTGGCGATATGACTGAGTCCTGATACAGTGATTTGGAATGAACAGTGTTACCCCATAGGGTTTCTCCTTCTTCGCCTGGTAGTACAGAGAAAAGCTTCTTGATACAAAGTTTCTTCATTTGGCCTTCTTCTGTATTGACAATAATCGATTTTCCTTTCCCCAGGTGCTCAACTGTTGTTCTTTATGGCTGGATTGCTTGTTTCCGAACCTTCATGAAACATTGGGATGATTGATTCTTTAATGCGAACTGGCAGAAGGGTAAGAGGGATGAAGTTCATTTGGTCTGATAGATGTAGGGCCAGGGTGCTTTGTTGGTCTCTTTGGGTTTCTTCGAAAAGCATATGTCTTCTTAACTGTTGGGACTCTACTCTCATCCAAGGACCGAAAAAAAGTTCCTTCGCTGAATTGAGAAAAATATGGCATGACTGTAGAAGATGACCAATTCTTCCACAACCGTAACAGAATTTCGAAAGCTGTTCAGATTTAAAACTGATCTTTGTTGGTTGACGATTGGGGTGCAGAAGAGTGAACCCTTCGTAAAGGGGATTTTCTGTGTTAATTTCTGCACGAATCCATAGACATTGTTTGACCCCATTGGTAGGAAGGAAAACTTGATCAATTTCGAGTAAATAACCCAGCACTCTTCCCATTTTTGCTGCATTGTCTTCAGTCATCATTTATAGGGGTAACCCATATATTTGGATCCAAAAAGTCGAATGGATTAGGTCTATTTCTTGAAGATTTAAACTTGGAGGCCATTCTTTGAGCACCATATGATAATCCTTAAAATTCCAAGGCCTTTGTAAAAAAACTCGATTTTTCACAGTGAAAAGGAATACATTAGGTCCTAAATCTTCAATGGTAAGTCCTTTTATGAAGCTCCAAATCGCACGAATTGTGAAATGAAAAATGTTAGTATTTTTAATAATTTATTTTCTTTCCGTTGGCTTTAGTAGCCATTGGTTAACTGGCTTGTCTTTATTATGACCCCTTAGTTTTACTTTAATTGTTTTTTATTGTTATGCCCTTATTACATCTGGACGTTGGCGCCTTTAATTTTTTTTTCCCATTATGTCCATTATGTCCAGAGTCGTTCTTTGTCCCGTTTATATATATATATATATATATATATATATATATATATATTAGTTTGGTCTTTTGGTATGGGTGTGGCGTTTACTTGAGAAAAAAATGAGATAAGAAAAATAAGTTTAGAGAGAATATATTTTTTAGAGTATTTTTAGATAAAAGAAATGTGTTCTTTTGGTGGAGATTTGAGCTTAATCTCTTGTGCAGAGTTGATTGGGTTATACGACGATCAATTGTGCTGTTGTATGCTGAAAAAGTCAAGTCAAGAAGAGTTCTGTTGTACCTATTAATTTGAAACTTTGTACACCGCAGAGGATTTGAATCTCCTTAAAGAGAACAATATTTCCATGCCTCAGTCAAAATCGGTTTAGTTTGAATGTTAATTTAATTATAATTTTTATTACATTATTATATATTTCTCTAACAATTTAAGGAGAATTCAAATGGAGTCTACAATCGAAAAGTGTACGGAAAGCGGTGGACGTCTCAATAAGCCATTTCAATTTGTTGAAGGGTGGTGGGCAAATTCTGGTGTCAATAGGCATATCTGCTATGATAAAGGTTTGTTTAAAAATTATACTCCTTCTAAAGTAGAGAAAAATATTACACTTGGTGATTCTAGTAAAACCAAGGTTAATGTTGGGAGTAGTGAAGTCGAACTGAAATTTACCTTTGGGTATACTTTGACTCTCAAAGATGTGCTTTATGCACCGTATATGAGGAATAATTTGATGTCAAGTTTTTTACTCAACAAAGTGGGTTTCAAACAAACTATTGAATCCAATAATTTTGTTATAACGAAAAATTGAGTTTTTGTGGGCAATGGTTATGTTTGTGATGATATGTTTAAATTGAATGTTAAGCATAAAGTATCGAATGTTTCTATTTACATGCTTTCTTCTTTAGATTTTTGGCATGCACGTTTAAGTCATATCAATAGTAGATATGTTGCTATCATGAGTAGTTTAGGATTAATTCCCAAACTGATAAATGATTTTAAAAAATGTGAAGTTTGTAATCAAGCAAAAATTACAAAATGACCTCATAGAAGTGTTGAAAACAATACGGAATTGTTAGATATAATTCACACCGATCTTTGTGAATTGGAAGGAATTTTAACTTATGGAGGAAATAGATATTTTATCACTTTTATTGATGATTTTTCAAAATATGCGTATGTTTATTTATTAAAAAATAAAAGTGATGCTTTTGAAAAATTTAAAGAATTCTTCCATGAAGTTGAAAATCAATTTGGAGAAAGATTAAAAGATTTAGAAGTGATAGAGGCCGAGAGTATGATTCAAATGAGTTTAATACTTTTGTTCAGTCCATGAGAATTATTCATGAAACTACTGCACCATACTCACCTGCATCTAAGAGTGTGGCTGAGAGAAGAAATAGAACGTTGATTAAGTTGACGAATGCTATACTTATTGATTCAAGCACTCCTTAAAGTTTTTGGGGTGAAGCAGTTTTAACTGTTTGTCATGTTTTAAATAGGGTGCTTTACAAAAATTCAAAAACTATACCTTTTGAATTTTGGAGAGGGTATAAGCCAAATTTGGGATATTTTAAAATTTGGGGTTGTTTGGCCTTTGTAAGGCTAATTGATCCTTAAAGGCCCAAATTGAGTATTAGAACTACCACTTGTGTCGTTCTTGGATATGCAAAAAATAGCACAGCCTATAAATTTTTTGATATTGGAAAAAAATTATTTTTGAATCAGGCGATGCAATTTTTCATGAAGAAAAATTTCTTTTTAAATAAAAAAATAGGGGGGTCAAGTATTTAGAAAAAATAATTTTTCTAAAACTAGTTCTTCTACTTCTTTAGAAAGTGAAGAAATTTTTGAGTTAAGGAGTAAGAGAGTTAGAATTGAAAAAGATTTTAGTCCCGATTATTATATTTAAAATTTTGAGGAAAATCCAAAAAATTTACAAGAAGTTTTAGCATCACCTGATTTTGTATTTTAGAAAGAGGCTGTGGATGATGAGATGGATTCACTAATTTCTAATAAAACTTGGAAATTAGTTGAATTACCACTAGGTTGCAAATCCATAGGGTGTAAATGGGTCCTTAGAAAAAAATTTAGACCAGATGGAAGAGTTGAAAAATTCAAGGCCAGACTAGTTGCAAAAGATTTTAAGCAAAAAGCTGCCCTTGATTTTTTTGATACTTTTGCTCTAGTTACAATAATAACATCCATTAGATTATTAATTGCCATTGCATCAATTTTTAATTTAAGGATTCATCAAATGGATGTTAAAACAACTTTTTTAAATGGAGACCTAGATGAAGAAATTTATATGGATCAACCTGAAAGCTTTGTAGAGCCTGACCAAGAAAGCAAAGTGTGTAAATTGACAAAATCTCTATATGGCTTAAAACAGCCCCTAAACAATGGCATGAGAAATTTGACTCTTGCATGATTGAAAATGGGTATAAGTCAAATGAAAGTGATAAATGTATTTATCATAAATCTTAGAAAAATTCACATGTTATTATTAGCCTATATGTTGATGATTTATTGATATTTGGTTCTAATTTGCATGTCATAAATGAAACAAAAAGCATGTTTAGTAACCATTTTGATATGAAGGATCTTGGTGAGGCTAATTTTATATTGAGTATGAAAATCACTAAAACATGTGATGGTATTTTTCTTGATCATTCGCATTACGTAAAAAAATTATTGAATAAGTATAATTATGTTGGATGCAAGCATGTTGTTACTCCTTTTGATTCTAGTGTTCATTTATTTTCTATTGAAAATGAAGATGATGATGTGATTAATCAAGAGAAATATGTTAGCATGATTGGGAGTTTAAGCTATGCGGCTGATTGTACTAGACATGACATTGGTTATGCGGTAGGAGTACTTGGTAGATTTACTACCAAACCTAGAAGAGACCATTGGTTTGCAATGGATCAGATAATAAAATATTTATCTGGTACAAAATATTATGGCTTGTTTTATAAAAGATATCCTGCTGTACTTGAAGGTTTTAGTGATGCTGATTGGAATACCTTGTCAGGTGATTTTCTTTTAACTACTGGTTATATTTTTACCTTGAGTGGTGATGTTGGAGTCTAAAAAACAAACGATTATTGCTAACTCAATTATGGAAGCTGAGCTTATAGCTTTAACTTCAACAAGTGAGGAAGCAAACTAGTTGAGAGATTTATTACATGAGATTCCCTTATGGGAAAAACTAGTTCTACCAATTTTAATTTATTATGATCGTATTGCTACCATTGGTAGAGTACAAAACTGTTACTATAATGGTAAATTTAGATCCATAAGAAAAAAATACAGTATTGTAAGATCTTATTTGACTGATGGTGTTATTATCGTGATTATGTTAAGTCTTGTGATAATCTTGCAGATCCACTTACAAAGGCCTTGACAAGAGAAAAAGTCTGGAATACATCTAGGGGAACGAGATTAAAACCTATAAATTCATGAGCCATGTATGAAGATACCCAACTTGGGGACCAGAGATCCTGAGAACCGGATTCAATGGGAAAAATGAATCATATTATGGTTGTAAGAAATGCATTATTTATTTTATTTCTCATTCCTATGATGTGGGTGCATTATCCTGTAATGTTATGTAGGATGAGTTTTTGGATAAACTCTTAATGAAATTCTGTATCTCTTGTGAGTAGGGTGTAAGAATTACAGGAGCACTCTTGACAGATTTCACCTATGTGAGTGTGAGAGTGGAGCCACTCTCTATGAGATTTGGGTTTATTCTCAAATACACTCATGAAATCGGGATTAGTACAAGGCCATAATGCGCTAATAAATCTCATGTTAACACCTGGATTATTGTATTGAGTAATAATTCTTTATTTATCTTAAGTAGTCATAGTTTAAGTCTAAGACTACTACTGACTCTGGAGTAAAAGTTTTTATTTCACTAAATGAGGGTTCAATACAGAGCATACCTTCATGATGCATAATAATAATTCTTAGTTTAGAAGTATCTCTTATATATATTTTTTTATTATTAAAAATAGAGAGATATGTTAGTATTTTTAATAATTTCTTTTATTTCTGTTGGCTTTAGTAGCCGTTGGTTAATGGGCTTGTCTTTATTATGGTCTTTAGTTTTACTTTATTGTTTTTGATCGTTAAGCCCTTATTACATCTGGACGTTGGCGCCTTAAATCTTTTTCCTGTTATGTCCATTACGTCCAGAGTCATTCTTTGTCCCGTTTATATATATATTTGTTTGGTCTTTTGGTATGGGTATGGCGTTTACTTGAGAAAAAAATGAGATGTGTTCTTTTGGTAGAGCTTTGAACTTAACTTCTTATGCAGAATTAGTTCGGACTATACGACGATTAGTTAGACTGTTGTATCCTGGAGGAGTTAAGTTAAGAAGAGTTCTACTGTACCAGTTAATTTGAGACTTTGTACATCGTAAAAGGGCTTGAATCTTCTTAAAAAGAGTGATATTTCTGTACTTCAATCCAAATTGGTTTCGTTTAAATGTTAATTTTATTGTAATTTTTATTACATTATTATATATTTCTCTAACAATAAATATGCTTGTTCAAATTTTTGGAAGAGACTAACTTATCAGTGCATGGTTGGAGATATTTGCTACTGTGTCTGCTTCAGGAACTAGAATAATATCATCCCAAGTTAACCTTTGTACGTTCAATGAGTGATTCTAGACTTTCTTTTTCCTTTTCTATTGACATTGTTGGGAAGGATTTGGTTGGTTGGGGTTTTGGTGGGAATGATTGGTGGGGTATTGATGGCGATGGAGCTCAGTTGGTAGATTTCAGTTTGTTGGTGGGTTGAGTTAGTGGTATTGAGAATGGCATAGCCTCACTAGGTCGATCCTTGAAATTTCTGAAAGTGACTTTCATGCTTATCCACGGAAGAACGAGGTGTTACAAAAGAGGAAAAGTAAGTCAATAGAGGGACCAATAAAAAAAAATCACCTCTTTGAGTGTTTTGAGCAACAATCCTCCAACCCCACGCTAATTCCATTGAAAGTCGTGGTTATATGTATTAAACTATCTAGGTTCCAAAATGGTAGAGTTTGGTCTCATGAATCACCACAAGTTAATTCCACGACAATCCACCCTAAAATAGAGAGGCACTAGTTTAGGCGCGAGTATTGATATTGGATTAGTTAAATGCCTTTTTATTTTTAAATTTAATAAATATTATTCATATTTACTCTATATTGAATTAGTTAAATTATTTTCATTTAAAATATAAGTTATAATAAATTCATTCTTCTTTTCAACTATGAAAAAAACTATAGCAAATTTAAAAGTATTTTTTGAGATTATTATAATATAGATATGAGATTTTTATTTATATATGAGATTTTACCATCTATATACATATGAGATTATTATATTATAGATTGTTGGATTGCGAAAATAAAAATGAATATGATTGTTAAAAATTATTGAAGATTATGAAAATAAAATAAACAAGTAATTAAAAAATAAAAATTAATTAAAAAATATAAAAATAAAAAAAATAATATTTTATTATTATAGAAAGTGTAATGACTAATCCAATGTAGACTTCAAGTTTTGAATGATTAGCTAAAAGTGAAAAAGTTACATATTAGTCAAAATTTGAAGAATAGGATGATCAATCCAATGCCAATGTTAGAGCACTGGCCAAAGTCCAGTTCGTCTTCAAAATTTAAAGAAATAGAAATGAAATCATCTACATTGGAGTAGTCAAATACTAGTGACTTCAACTATGAGCTACAATATTTCTAAAATGTACTAGTATTCATCTTCAAAAGTAATATTTTATTTTAAAATATAAACCCAACTACTTTAATATTTCTCATGTTTTATTTTAAAATGTATTTGTTGAATAATTAGGTTGAGGAAAAAAATTAATTGGGAAACAATAATTTAAGTAAAAAATAAAATTATTAATTAATATATGGTTAGCGTAGGAAAAATAATAATATTACATTATTATTTTGACTAATGCAATATGGGGTTATAGCTTGAATGGTTTTGAATTTATGAAAAATATATAATTTTAGTTAAATTTTGGAGATGACTTTGATGATGCCAATACTAATGCTCTTAGGTCCTGTTTTGGATAAGCAATTTATCTATCTCATCTCATTCATATCATATCAACATCTAAACACCAATAAAATATAATCACTTTTTAATTTCTATTTCATACTTTTTTATCTAATTATTACAAAATTTTCAACTTCTATATAAAAAAACAATTCAATTTTTTTAAATTTCTAAATAAAAATTATATTAAGAAATTGTATTATAACAGTATTTTAACTTTATAATATTTTTATTTAATTTTTTTACTCATTTCTTATAATTCAATAAAAATCTTAACTCAAACTATTTTATTACTATTCATAAACCATTTTACTATTATTTACAAACTCTTTTATTACTATTTATAAATTATTTTACTACTATTTATAAATTATTTTATTACTATTTATATATTTTTTTATCTCATCTGACTATCCAAACGATATCTAAGACCAACATATTTCAATTCAACTATTAAGATTGACAAGTAGCATCGTTATCAAATTCTCGCAAATAGAAATGAAGACTTTTACCTATTTTCTTAGATAAGCGTAATTTCCCGATATATAAATGCGGCATATTTCCTGGCATGGTAAGGAAAAGGTTGTAATGTTTATATAAAAAAATTGAAAAGTAACTTTTATTTGAGTGATATTTAAAAAAATAATTGTCAAAAGTTTTTGAAAAGTTTTAACAAATCATCATCACATCTCATTTCATTTATTGATATATATCTGACAATAGTGCATGCCACCAAAATGCATCCAAATTAAAATTAGACTTTTACGAAACAAAAGGTTACCATTAAACTACAAAAATTACCGTGGGTGGAACAAAATAAAGCCTGATTTCAGACATGGTAATTAAATAGGTATCCTTAATTTGCCTGGTAATATTGTGACCGCTTCAAAACGTATTGCGCTTAGAAAAAGAAAAACGTGTTGTGCTTTGAAGCTGGTGCAAAGTGCCCTGGTTTATTTGAAAAAATCTAATTGTAAGTAATTTTGCGTGTTAATACGTGCACCTATTTAATATGATTGGTCAGAAAATAGATTTTATTAAAAACAGTACTAAATTAAATTTAAAATATGAAGGCAACAATATTAGTAAATAAATTAGTATGCAAACTTACTTGTATATAATAAAACTCAGTCTATTCTAACCACTTTGAGAACAAGTTGTATTTGTGCCTTTTTATTTATTTATTTTTAGTAAAAACTTATTATTATTTTTTTTAAAATAGAACAAGCTCCATTCATTCATAACGAAACATTACAACTTTAATCAAAGACATACAAAATATAAGTCAATAACTACTTTTAAGGCTCCTCAATACACAAATTTCTTTATGACTAAAATAGTCTAGTCTATTGCTGTAATTTTCTACAGACAAACAGTCTGAGAGACAACAACACTCTATCATAAGACAAATTTAACAAACCACACATTCTGCCCTAAAACAGAATTAAAACAACCGCACACTCTATCTAAATGAAGTAGAGGACACACTCAATAGATAAAATTCAATAGACTGTGTTTTTATTTATTATTTTAACCTAAAACAAAGGAAATAATAAAAAATGTAAAAGATACATGGAAGAATAACGAATTACAATTTGAAAAGTTATAAATATGTATTTACAATCTTAGAGGAAATAAAAAATGTAAATACTGAGACTGTGGTGGCGCGTGAAGCACATGCCACCCTGGAACTACGGCGGAATGTTAGGTTTGAAGAAATCGATGACCCTGTTTCCAAAAAAGTCGCACTTGGTTGCAATAGAGCTCCCCTTGCAGTGGCACGTGGATGTCACGCGCTCACTTTGAACCACGCATGTGGCTCACTTGCCTCTCTGTTCAGCGAGATTCTTTGTCTGTATGAAGGATCGACGCCTTGGGAATCTTGCGGTGAAGCGCGTGGTGGTCATTTGGCTCTGGAGAATAACAGATCTACATTTTGCCCTATTGTGAACGAAAAAACAAACAAAACCAAAAAAAAAAAAAAAAGAGAGAAGAGAAGAGGGAGCAGGGAAAACTAATTGTGTTTTGTCTACCGCGCACTTAGGTAGAAAACTAATTGTGTTTTGAAGCTTGTGCAAAGTACATTTTTTATTCATTCATTGAGATCACCTTAAATAATAATTAAAAACAAAAAACAAAACCGGCCTCTCAATATTATATAGACCACGGCCACATTGGAGTACTACACCATGTATTAACTAAAAATTGAATGTAATTAATATTTTAGAACAAAGTTTGGGGGGATCGAAACATCCAACCATATATATACTAAATAGGTCGTTTTCGTTATTCAACAGTTGACCCAAAAAATAATTCAGCAAAGTCTCAAACTGGCCCCACAAATATTATATGTGTGTGTGTGTGGGGTTATTAATTATAATGTCATTCAAAAATCCATGTGCCAGAAGAATATTTAAGAAGTCTCATTTTTCTTCAATCTTATATTATATTATATTTATATATCGGATGCGACTACTATGCCGCTCTATCTTGATTGTTGGACATACTGTTCAGTGTAAATTTTTTTTTTCTTTTTTTTTTCACATTTTTTTAACATATTTAAATACATTTAAAAAATAAAAAAATATACCAATACATTTAAAATCACTTCCTTAATCACTAAATAAATAAAAAAATTAATTTTAACCAGCGATCATATGGATGTGTTAACTTGAGGCGGTATAGTAGACTTTCTCTTGCATATATAGGTTGGCCCGAGCCCCACATGGCCATGCACTTTGATCGATCATCGGCTATATGCTATATTTTTAGTTATTTATTTTTTCCTAGAGCCAATATCTTTATATATATAAAGTGGTTATCTAACAGAAATTTCTTGTTTTAATAGATTTTGTTCTTTTTCCGTTAAAGTTAATGCCTTCCTCTAAATCTGTCTGTTAACTGTGAAAAAAAAATAGGGATAATAAAAGGAACAAAAATCACTTTCTTCTGCACTCCCTTACCCATCCCCCAAAATCCAGTTAAGCTTTTTCCTACTTCTCAGATTTGTGTGCTCCTTTCGTTTTGTCCGAATGGGGATTTCGATGATTCGTGCCTCTGATGGGGATCTCATTTTCTCCTTTCGAATGGGGCAGCCTTGGTGCCAAAACTGCGACGACGTAGACAACCTGCGGCCTAATAATCATCGCGAGGCGAAGGCTAAGGCTGGGAAGGATAGTAGAGGCCACGAAGGGAAAGGAGGGTCATCGATGAGGCCGCAGTCCGTAGAAGGCGAGTACGTTGGAGATTTGGATCCCTATAGTGGTTTGTTCGATGACGAGCAGACAAAAACTCTGGAAATTAAGGAGCACCTCAAAGATCCTGACCAGGTTTTTTTCCTTTCTTTCTAATAATTGTTTCGTTTATATTTCAATTTTATTTTTCTGAGTTTGATTTTCTCTTTGGTTTGGATTCGCTTCTATGAGTCCGTCTGATGATTCTTTGGTTGAATTGCTTCAAAGTCTAGCGGACATGGATATAACATTTCAGGCACTCAAGGTAAATTATGCTACCAGATTTTTCTTGGTATTTTTAAATTAATCTCTTCGAATTATAACAATTATCTAATATTTATTCATTTATTGTTATTTTGAATTATAGGAGACTGATATAGGAAGGCATGTGGATCGATTGCGAAAGCATTCATCAAGCGATGTCCAGAGATTGGTGAAGCTATTTGTTAGGTTTTGAACGATCAAAATTTAAGAAATATATGTACAAATGTTCTTATTTTTTTCGTTTCTAATCTTGCACATGATAGTGCAAGTGTTGGAGAAAGTTGTTTAAGATTTATTGCGATGGTTTTGTTTTGGTCAGGAAGTGGAAGGATATTGTGGATGAAAAACAATGAGGGACAAGGCAGTGAGTTTACCGATGTATCACAAATCTAAAAAAAATGCCAAACAATCGCAGCACCAACTACAAACTAAAATCGCAGGAGAGATCCACAAGACCCACAAACCACGGACTGCACTTTCAAAACTATATACTTAGAAGAAATTTCATGTGAGAGGGAGAGAGATGTGAATCTTAGAGAGAGAGAGAGAGAAAATAGAAAGCTTACTAACGTGAGGCAATGCAAGATGAGGAAAATGCTGGATTGTCATCCTAGAATTAAAATTATCTCAAACAACTTTCATAAAACTATGAGCGATATTGTTTATTTATAAGACCATGTTATAGCTTCTATTAATGCTATTATTTTATAATATATTACAACGTGTAATTATTTATAAATTACATAAATATTACATTGTTATTTAATTAACCAAAAACATTACGTCCTTATTAAGGAAAAATTAGTTCTTAACAAAAAAAAAAAAATAAATATAAATTAAGCAAAGATGAATTGCATGTTAGTTTCACCTAATGTATATATATATATACACAAAAGAGAATAATGATATATATATATATATAGAATAATGATATATATATATATATAAGTCTCAAATTTATAAGTTTTACACAGAATTTTTACAAAAAAGTAGATTTCACTGTGTAAAAAAAAATGAAGAAGAAAAAAAACTCAAATTTTTATAGTGGAATTAACTTTTTTGTCAAATAAATTTATACTTGTCCATAACATTAACATTAATCAGATTATAACCCTAAGCGAGAGTCAACGTAAACTTGCACCATCGAGCAAGGCCGGCATATATAATTAATCAGGTTTTAAGCTGTACTTTGACTACATGATGACATGATGTACTTTGACTACATGATGAAGTTTGGTAAAAAAATTTATAAAAAATTTAATTCGTATCAATTATTAATACGGTTAAAAATTATAAGATTTTAAATTTTAAATTTAAATTTAAAAAAAACTAATAAAATAAGTATTCACTACTAATTAAGAGTTAAGATTTCAATCGATTTCTTTCGTGTCGAAGTAATGACGTTATAAACGAAAAAGACACGTCAACAATCTTAAAATCTCCATTGAGTTCGAAAAATCAACACTGACGTACAATAATAAGTGATTTCCGGTCGAGGTTTCACACCCATAGTCTTTGTCTGAGGAGTGGTCTTGCAAACGTTCGTTTTAGTTTATTAACAAGTGGGCTGGGAAAACAAATGGCGAACATTTGCATTCTTCTCCTATATATGCATCTATCAGTACCTTAGATAAAGACTCAGAAAGTAGAAAGATGATCTCGACTATGTAACCCTCTTGCATTCTCATCATGGATATCTCAATTTTCTTCCTTCTTCTTATGCTCATCCAAACTCCTCTCCTATCTTCATCATCAAAAACATTTGACGTTCTCAGAGGTTCATCTTTATCTGTTGAGAACCCAAGCGACAAACTGGTTTCTCTCAATGGTGATTTCTCTGCGGGATTTTTCCCGGTCGGTGAAAACGCTTTCTGCTTTGCCATATGGTTGACAAGGTCCTCAGCTCCGACCGTTGTTTGGATGGCAAACCGAGATGATCCGGTTGATGGAACAGGTTCACAGCTTTCGCTTTCAAAAGATGGCAAGCTTCGCCTAACAAACTCTGTCGGTATAACCGTTTGGGCTACCAGAACAGCAGCCTCGACCACTTTAGAGTCCTCGAAATTGCAACTAAAGCTCCAAAACACTGGAAATCTTGTTCTAAATCATTCTCAGAGTGGCGTCATCTGGCAGAGCTTTGATTCACCAACAGATACTCTTCTTCCTCAACAAACATTAACCAGGATCTCAACCCTTGTATCAAAATCAGGTAAAGTAGACTATTCTTCTGGCTACTATAAGCTATTTTTTGACAACGATAATGTCCTTAGTCTGTTATACCAAGGTCCTGTTGTATCCAGTCTCTACTGGCCTGATCCATGGCTTAGTAATCCTGGACTAGCCGGAAGGTCTATGTACAACTCTAGTAGAGCTGCAGTACTGAACGAGTTGGGCTATTTCTGGTCATCCGATCATTTGGAGATCCTAGCTACAGATTTTGGTGTGAAAACTCACAGAAGATTAACTCTTGATCGTGATGGTAACCTTCGATTATACAGCCTGGAAGCAGTGAATGAAGGGTGGGATTGGGTTGTCAAATGGCAAGCGGTGTCGCATCCATGCACGATTCATGGCATATGTGGGCCCAATAGTGTTTGTAGTTATGATCATGCTTCCGGCAGGAGATGCTCTTGCTTGCAGGGATTCAAGATCAAAGATCCAACTGATTGGTCTTTTGGGTGTGAAGCAGACTTCAATCTCCCTTGCAATCAGAGTCATGAAAAGCTGTCTAGTTTTGTCCAACTTTCTCGTGTTGAGTTCTATGGCTATGATATGGAGTTCCAGCCTAATGTGACCTTACAACACTGTAAAAACGAATGCCTGACGACGTGTGGTTGCAAAGGTTTCCAATTTAAATTTAGCGCAGCTGACGGTGACTATTTATGTTACCCCAAGTATGAGTTATTCAATGGACAACTCACACCAAATTTTGAAGGTGACTTTTATTTAAAAGTACCCAGAGCTGGTTTTGTCTATAATAAGACGCTGGATGCCGCCGAATCAAGGTTGAATTGCACAGCCGAACTTAGCAGGCAAGTTAGAGGAACGTATGAAAATAAGACAGTGAAGCTTTTGCTTTGGTTTGCTACTGCAGTGGGAGGCCTAGAGGTAACCTGCATTTTCCTGGTGTTCTTTTCCTTGTTCATGAGCAGTAAGAATTCCGACCCAGTTGCAGAGGGATACCTCCTGATGTCGAGATTCAAGCGATTCAAGTTTTCTGAGCTGAAAAAGGCCACACGGGGATTCGTTGAAGTGATTGGACGAGGAGGGGGTGGGGTAGTATACAAAGGTATACTGCCCGATAAGCGAGTTGCAGCAATCAAAAGACTCGACGAAGCTAACCAAGGTGAAGCCGAATTCCTAGCAGAAGTAAATACCATTGGGAGGCTTAACCACATGAACTTGATAGACATCTGGGGATACTGCGTAGAGAGAAAGCATAGGCTTCTGGTGTACGAGTACATGGAGCATGGATCCTTGGCAGAAAAACTTACTTCTAAGGAACTTGATTGGAAAAAGAGGTTTGATATTGCAGTGGGCACAGCGAAAGGCCTAGCTTATTTGCATGAAGAGTGCCTAGAGTGGGTTTTACATTGTGATGTAAAGCCTCATAACATACTCTTGGACTCCAACTATCAACCAAAGGTAGCAGATTTTGGTCTGTCTAAACTACTGAATAGAAGTGAGCATGATCATTCAAGCTTCTCAAAGATGAGAGGAACTAGAGGTTATATGGCCCCTGAATGGGTTTATAATCTTCCTATCACCTCTAAAGTTGATGTCTATAGCTATGGGATTGTGGTGCTGGAAATGGTTACTGGAAAGAGCCCCACAGGTACGCAGCATAGCTCTGGTGGCGGAGGGGCGAAAGAGCATACTAGATTGGACACGCTGGTGAGGGAGAAGATCATGCATGCTGCTGGTGAAGCTTCATGGGAGTCGTGGAATATTGAGGAGATTATAGATCCAAGCATGGCCGGCAGATATGACTCGGCTAAGATGGAACTTCTGCTCAAGGTGGCTTTGCAATGCGTTGCTGAAGACAAGGATGATAGGCCCACCATGACCCGGGTTGTAGAGATGCTTTGCTGCAAAGACTTGGTCAACTGATATATCTAATCTAATTAAGTTAATTGTAAGAAGAACAATTTATAATGTTATTTTCTTTTTGTCTTTATAATACATCGAGACGACGAGACCCCAATAATGTAACTAATTAATTTGAACTTCTTTTGTTTTTTCTTTCTTTTTTATGATGCAGATTGATTTGACAACTCTTTATCACGTTTTGATATTATTATAATTATTTTATTCCCAAAAGAGTTCAATCATATCAATTTAGCTTTAATTCTTAAGGTGGAAAATTCAAATAATATCAATCAATTTAGACCTATTAGTATTTTTAATATTTGTTTTGAAATTATAGCAAAAATCCTTGCAAAGAGGTTTAAAGCTATTCTGCCAAGTATCATATCCCCTTATTAATCTGTTTTCTTGCCAAATAGATTCTTTCAAGAAAACACGATCTTGACTCAAGGGATTTTCCATCTCACGAAAAAAAGAAGAACCAGAACTTGCACTGTGGCTATTAAAATTGATATGGCAAAAGTTTTTGTTTCTATGGAATGAACATTCATTCTGGATGTTTTTCACCACATTAGCTTCAATCATAAATGGATCCATTGGATTAAAGAATGCATTTCTACTATTTCCTACTCTGTTATTATCAATGGATCTCTACATGGTTTCTTTCAACCCTCGAGAGGTTTAAGGCATGGAAATCTCCTATCTCCTTTCATTTTCATTCTTGGCACTGAAGTGCTCTCCAGACTCATCACTCTTAAAGAAAATCTTGGCTGTCTTAGAGGCATAAAAATGTCAAGAGAGAGGCCTTCCCTATCCCATTTGCTTTAGGCTGATGATCTATTCCTTTTTGATACGGCCAATTCTCATACCGCCCAAGCCTTTACAGACTGTATTACCACTTATAATTCATGGTTAGGACAAAATATTAATCACATGAAATCCTCTCTTCATTTCAGTGCCAACATTAATCCTGATAATATCAATACTGTTAAAAGTTTCTTTGACTTCAGAACTTCACCTCCAAATTCTAAATATTTGGGCATGCCCCTCACTAATGGTGTTGAAAAGAAGAAATTTCTTTCCGGCCTCATCAATAAAATCCAAACCAAACTTCAAGGTTGGAAGATAAAAATTCTTTCTCAAGCTTCAAAAACTGTCCTCATTAGATCAGTGGCAAGCTCGCTTCCCTCTTATGTCATGTTCACCTTTCTCTTCCCCAAGATAATGGCAAAAAAATTGATACTCTGCTAAGGAGGTTTTGGTGGGGATATGCAGACAACCAAAAAAAGAAGCTTATCCCAAAATCTTGGAATTCGATTTGTCTGCCTAAATCAATGGGTGGTCTTGGCTTGAAACAGGGTTCCATATTCAATTTAGCCCTCATCTCCAAACTAGCTTAGACTTTCATCAATGGATCCAACAACCTTTGGAAAGAAGTTATTTCAAAGAAATACCTAAGTTCAAACTCTTTTCTAGAGGTAGCCCCCAAGTCATCGAACTCCAGGTTTTGGATAAGTCTTTTAAAACAAAGGGATTTCTTAAAATCTAGTTTTTGTTATCAAATCAATAATGGAGCCACCACGAGTTTGGATTGATCATTGGATTCCTATTCTATCAACCAATGTCCCTGAACCACATCCCATTATTAATATTGTTGATCACTACTATTTCAGAGCTCATCTTAGAAGAGCCAAGGTGTTGGAATACCCTCCTCTTGAATACCCTTTTTTCATAGAATACCACTAGAGAAATCCAAAAAATTCCCTTAGCCAACCATAACTTCTAGCACATACCCGATAAGACTTATTGGCTCCATCATGCCTATGGAAAATTCTCTGTAAAATCAGCCTATGTAGCATTGGTTCATTAGAATGACATCTTTTCTACTAGCAACCTGCCCATCAATTGGAAATCCCTATGGAAGATGAAAATTCAGGATAGATTAAAATTGCTCATTTGAAAAATTAGCCATAACATTGTCCCCACAAAAACCAAGATCAGTAACGTTATTCCTCTTGATGAAGATCAAATTTGATGCCCCCTTTGCAAAACCGAACCTGAAGATCTCCCTCATCTCTTCCTTAATTGCATCTTCTCTAGAGTAATGTGGAGACACTCCAAGTGGCCGATTGATACCTCCCTCAAGCCAACCGATATCCAACTGGATCAACATAATAATTAACCCTTCCAACATTCTAAAAATACCTGAAGAAGAGCAACATGATTTCTAGATTTTTGCAACTGTGGCAATGGATCATCTTTGGTTCATAAGGAATAAGCTTGAACATGATATTGCAACTCCCTCAATTTCTGTGTTGTAGAAATTGTTTTTAAGTTTGTTAAACAGTACACAAGAGCATGGGCAGGACGAGAAAACTATATTGAGGAATATGAAGAAAGACAACCTGATGGATATCATCTCATCACATTCGATGTTGCCACAAGAAAGGAAGGATCTATTCTTGCATCTCTTTGTTGGGCAGACAACGGGGAGTTCCTATTTGCAAAAACCGATCTCATCAGCAAGGTAAGCTCAAATGTTGGAGAAGCATCTGCAGCTTTAATGGCCGTTAAAGAAGCAGAAAAATTGAAGCTTGAAAAAATAACCTTAGAAGGCAATTCAAAAGTCACTATTCAAGAAATCTCCAACGCCTCAGCAATCCAAGAATGGATCATGGATCCAATAATCAACAACATCAGACATCACCTTGAGTCATTCAAAGAATATAAGGCAAGGAAAATTTATCGATTACAAAATTGATGCGCGCATAACTTAATGTAGTAGATAGCGGCAACGCAAGTTTTTGATAATATTCCCCAATTCCATATTCCCCAATCATTTCTACAATTTCATAGTGGGAAGCCTCCCAATAATGATGTAATTTGTTAATTTTCAGTCTCCAAGACTACTTTGTATGCTGTTTCTTCTTCTTTAATCCAATCTTGCTTAAAAAAAGAAAAAAAAAAACTATATATGTGGATAAGTTAGAGCATGTCTATTCATGGGGTGAGGAGCATTGATATCTTTCTTTATGGTCAACGACTAGGTTCTAGGTATCTATTTCATTAACTCGAGGAACTTTGGCTGGACGTTGGATTAGCAAACGAGATAAAGTGGTTCTTTAATTAATTAATGGTTTTTTTTTTTCTTTTTGATAAAAATTGGTTGCTTTTGCTTGATATTGTTTACTTTAAAACTCGTATAAATTTTGGCTACATTGCTAGTAATTTGGTACTTGTGGAAATTGTGTAAATTTCGTAATGGTTGAAATATATATTTTGGGAAATACTTTACGTATATATTCATGTGATTTATGAGTTTTAGAAATTAAATGTGGGCATGCTATTTATTCTTAAGTCCATATTATATGATATGTTTGATATAATAATTTTGTGGTATATTGATATCCTCAAGACTTGATGTCTAGAAACGTAATATCTTTACATTGTATTGATATTTTTCTATTATCATGTAAACTTAGATAATGTATGTGGTTGAAACATGATGTTCTTTGAGATAAATTTATATTGCTCCCATTAATTTTTATTAAGAATTTAATACTATTCTTATAAACTAGAAAATTGCCAACTCCCCCACTCCCATTAACCAATATGCTACGTAATGAGTAAGTGGCAACTCAACGCTTTCCAAATTAAGGACGACGTACATTCACTTGATTCTTGTCTTAAACAAGAAATTAAACGTATATATTGAAAGAAGATAGTGGTCCGGCTTTTACACAAATGAGATGAGAGATTTATAAATAATAATAAAATAATTTGTAAATAATAATTAATGAAATAGTTTGAATTGATTTTTATGAGATTTAAAAAAATGAGATAGAAAAAGTTAAATAAAAAAATTATAAAGTTAAAACAATATTAGAATTTAATTTTTTTTAATATAATTTCTTTTTGGATTTAAAAAAGTTGAATTATTTTTTTATATTTTGTTTGAAAGTTTGAAAAAAATTGTAATAATTAGATAATAATTAGATAAAAAATTAAAAATTAAAAATTAATTATACTTGAATGATCATGTTCGTGATGTTGAGATGTGATGAGATTATTTGAAAGATTTATAAAACCAAATCAGCCCAAGTGATTAACCTTTTCGATCTGAGTTGATGATCATAATCGATCACTTTGGTTGCATGCTGGATTTTTTATTGATTTATTCTTGGAACCAAAATATATAATTATATGATAAGAAAGCCGTACTCCAACTAGTTTCCAAAAATCAATTATTTCCATAAATTAATATATTTGTATAAATTAATTAATATATTTCTCATTAGTACTACTTCTAGCATTGAACATTAATTGAAGAAGAGCGGCGCTACTCTGCCGTCCGAGTAGCACCGCTCAGTGTTACTGCTACCTATCGCCATCATTCTACATCTTGGTTTTCTCCATTCTCTCTCTACCAACAGTATGATATACGTGTGAGAAGAAATCTCAATATGCATAATAATATATATAGTCGTTTGCAGTAACCACTACATTGTTGTTTAATGAAATTCGTCCATTAGAGAATCTCTTCTCAAATGGGTTATGGCGTGATCCGACTGCACGGTGAGGACTTCACAAAACAAGCCAACGATTTGACACAATCTGGTCCAATAGGATTTGTCTATTTTGAATATCTTCTCAAGTTTGCTGTGAATGGCGAAGCACAGGGGACCTGGGTTATAAACCAGGCTAGCAACAAGATGAAACAAGGTTTTTGAAATCCGGATACCAGGTATCCTTGTTGTACCCGAATTTTGTACTTTTTTTAAAAAATTTTAAATTTTATTAAATTTTTTCAAGAAAAGAAAATAATGTTGAAAACATAATAATAATTGCATTAAATATTGAACAATGTCTATAATAATAAAAAATATATCAAAATAGAAAATGAAATTTTATGTAAAAATAACTAAAGTTATAAACTAATTTCCTTTTTAACTAAATGCATGTTAAAAAAAAAAAAAGGCATTGTAAAATACTATAATTGCTTGCTTCCAACACATTTTAGCTGTAACATGTAGTCCAGCCTGTGCTTACATCACTGTTTCACTTAGTTGATGAAGAAAGACGAAGTTATCTATTGCAAACTGATAGCACGAAGTTATCTAAAAAGTAACTGGTGCGAACTCTTACGGCTATAAATGCATGCTCTAGTAGTAGATAGGATAAATGATTTATCCAAGTTTTAGATAGATAGATAAATTATGCGCAGTCTCTTTGTAAAAAAATGGATTTTAATTTAAAAAATGTAAAAAAGAAATTATTCTTTATTAATGAAATTTATTTTTTTTTACAAAAAATCTATGTAAAATTTATCTATTTGAGACTTGTATATAGTATTACTTTAACGACCATCTTGTATTATTAAAGATGTAATATGGATGATTTATTGAATTTAAATTAGGTTTAATGAGCAATTTAGATTTAAGCCTATTTAATATGTTATGGACCAAGTAGGCCTATTAAATTAGAAATTAACCCAAAAATATATCTAAAAGCTCATAAAAAAAATTTATTAGACGAGTTTATTTTGAACATGAGAACTAAAGGCCCGATTTATTTACGAAGTCCAAGCCCGTGAATGTGGTCAATTTCAAACATATTAGGGTTACATCTCTACTGTTCTCTTCAAATTAAAATTCTAATTAAGCCCTTCTATATATTCAAACCCATGCACGTAAGTAGTTTCTTCCTCAAGTCCCTAGCTAGGTTGCCGCTCACACATCCCTTTCCTCCCAAGCCGCCCAGCCCTTGATTTACCACCTAGGTTCAGCCATGGCACCACCGTGGGATAAGTCCACTGCCACTGCCCTTTAGTTTAGAAAACCACATAGCCGCAAGCCAGTACAGGAAGCAACCACCCGACCGTGAAGATCATCGCACCATCCACGTTCCACCGTGAAAGAACCCACGTGAAGCTTCGGCCTGGCGCCCAGTTCCAACCATGCACGGACTGAAGGTCAATCGTATGTGCATCGAGATAAGCCACTGCACCTTCTCAAGCCACGACCCCATGCCAGCATCCCTAAGGACGAGGATCAACGTTGCACCATCATAGGACTTGAGATACCCTGTTTTACAACACTGAAACAGAGGAGTCACGTTAGACCAGCTATCAACGTCGGGTTCAGCTCCTCCGCCCATGGTTGTACCGTTGTGAACGACCTTCGCCCAGCTTTGGCTTCCTCTCTCTCACGTTTGTTCTCTCTCTCTCTCTCTCTCTCTGGACACCGAAAAGCTTTGTGGCTTCAATTATTTCCTCTGAAAATAAAATTTCCACAAGAGGACCGAATGACATAGACGCCTTTTGGGACAAAATTACATTACTATCCCTTAGTCCATATGTCATAGGAGTAGCCATTTGGAGCCTCTTTACACGTTCAGCTTGTTTTCACATTGGGCTTAAATTTTATTTTGGACTTATGGGCTATTAGTTACGTTTTATGAGTTTAATGGTGAATATGGATTTATGAGAATTTGGGCCCACGAAAATTAGCATATTATTAGGGTTAAAATCCGCTTCTCTACAGTAAAGAGCAAACACGATGACACTTTCCCTGGATTCTCATTCCTTTCTCCAACAATTAATAAGCCCAGAAGGACAAGACACAAACCCTCCTCAACCACTCATAAACACCCAAAAAACCCACAAAAGCCCCAAATTTCTGAAGCTGGATCCTATATTGTTGTAAAAAAAGAAAATCACTGAAACACAACATCGTCTCTCACTGTCTCTAAAGAAAATCACAAAAGCCCTAAATTTCTCAAGTGAATGCTCTTCATAAGTATCCCATTTATTTACATCGAGATGTTTCATTTGGAAAATTCTAGTGGCCATACCCACAAAATATTATTCTAGTGGCCACACACAACTCCCATTACCACTAGGATAATTATTTTAGATTTCTCTTTTTGTTTAAGATTCCTAACCCATACCAACTGCTAAGTCCACGACTCCACACCCATGCACATCTCTCTTCAAAGTTCCAACAACCTATATATACATATACACACAAGTAGAGCCACGTTCAGTGCCCTTATTTATGTAAAAAAAAAAAAAAAAAAAGGAGAAACCAAGCAATTGCTAGGGTTGCCGAAGCCTGAGTTCCAATGAAACACCTCCTCCACGTAGCTGCCGCTAGCCTATTGCACCTCCACAAACCACCAACCCACACTCAGTCTCCACCTCATAGCACAACAGCCTCTAACGGAAACCACCCAATGTGCCGAGATCCCTTTTGCAGGATTGAAGCCGCCAAATCCACAACTTAAACCTCTTCCCCAAACCACCATGCTGCCACAGTGAGATGCTCCCTGCAGACCACTACCCACCCAGTTGTACCACCACAACATCTAAGGCTAGAGTCTCATGGATATGAATTATTGCCTCTAATCCCTATCAATGCTTATTCGCGCCATTCTTACTTGGCTTGTAATTATAGACTACGCACCCTTGTATATTCCTATGTGTTCTATGTCATCTTTTGCACTTAATAAAATTCTATTAAAATGCAAGAATGATTAATCCCACTAAACTAAAACAATTATTTTCCAGCAGAAAAGGAGTAGAGTACCTGTGACCGCATCGATGTCGTCCTCAGCATCCCTAGGTGTCAGTGCAAACACACGAGCTAGTCCTATTCTAAGCTAATTATTTCCTTGTATCGTCTTTTGGAGACATGGAGGTAGGTTGGGCTTCTTGTTGTCTCCTAGTAGTAATGAGCATTCTCTGATGTGGTGCCCGGTCTTACCGCATCGAAAACACGACCCAACTTCCCTTCTTCACTCTCCTGTGTGTGCACGATTACAAAACTTACAGAGGTCATTTGGTTGATTTCCCTGCGTTTGCCTCTGACCTGAGCTGCTTACTTCGTTTCTCTTCTTCCACGGCCCTTGATCCATACGAGAGGAAGATCCTTGTGGGGTAGTTCTCTGCCTCTGATCTTAAAGCTTTGCACTTCTCTTGAGGCTTCGTTCAAATACTGTGGCCTTATTTACTAACTCTGAGAACCTTTGGATCTGAAAGCTCATCACTCGCTCACAAATCCTATTATTCAACCACTACTCATAAATCCTATTGTACTCAGCTTGAAGGTGGAGTACAGTACTTTTTGTTCATCAATACAATTCAAGACACGAAGTATCTCCTCAATATTCTGGATCCAATCCTCAGCCAAGGTTGGGTCTCCACGCCCATCAAATGTGGGAGGGTGCATTCGGTTGAACTACTCTACAGTGCATCCGCCCTCATCATTTCTCGCGCTCAAGTCCCCCAAATTTCGAACACGACGATGAGCTGCCATCCTGAAAATCTCATACTTTGTTAAACATTTCAAAGGGAATATTAAAAATTATAAACTAAGTGTAAATGTGACTACCAATTAATCTATATATCACGAAATAACAATTTATTGTCTTACTCATTTTTTTTCTTTTATAATAAACTGGCTTAAAGTAAACATACTCAATAGTTCATTCCATTTACACCAAACCATTTTGATTAAAGCCTACATGCAAAATTTTACCTCAATTACTCTTAAACTTGACCTCAAGGCAAACTTTCCTACTAGATAAGAAGCTAAGCACCAAATTAGATCAATTATTAAAATTCACACAATCTAAGACCTCAAATTTCCAAGAACATATTCCCAAAAGCTTGCCAGATTCTAAAATCTTAAATACAAATAGAATAATCTCTTATAGTCTACAAAGGTCTACACCTCAAATCTGAAAATTATTTCCTCAAGCCCACAAATATAAAAAAGCTCAAATATTATAGTCTACAAAATCACAAACCTGTCTCAAATATCAAGAGTAAATGCCCTGGTCCCGGAGGTCCAGAGAGTTAGCTCTTGTTACCTAAAATTATCTCTAATAACACATTTATAAATAACCCAGAGACTCCATAAAATATTAAATTATTTGCTCAACAAAAATTCCCATGTTCCTCCATAAAGACACAAAAGAAACACCTCAAAGAAATAAATTAAAATCTCCACAAAGACTCGAAAATATTCATGATTCAGAATACCAAATAACATAAAATAATAAATCTACTAAATAAAACTCCACAATAGTTATTTGTATCATTTGGTACTTATTCTTCTACGACCATCAAACCTTGCTAACACTTCCAAGTCATGACTTCCAGCTGATGTATCAAAATCATTTGAAAAATATTGTGGAGAGAAGGGACGAATTATAAAAGAAATTAGTAAGTAGAGAACATATATTAATATGTAAACATGAGCATTTCTAG
Organism: Juglans microcarpa x Juglans regia; assembly: GCF_004785595.1. Lineage (NCBI taxonomy): Eukaryota > Viridiplantae > Streptophyta > Magnoliopsida > Fagales > Juglandaceae > Juglans > Juglans microcarpa x Juglans regia. The sequence goes on along the minus strand of NC_054601.1, from coordinate 23,840,386 downwards.
AATTCAGAATGCATTACAAATATTTATATTTTTTGAACGCAAAATTAGAACATATAAAAAAATATCAGAGTAAAAGTTAAAAAATCTTCTTATTCAGAATTCCTTTGGCATAGCGTAAATGAAGCATCACATCCGAACAAAATTTCATGTTTAACCCTCGTGGTAGGGTTGCGTAAACCCCGGCGGCCAACAGAACAGAAACTGTAACAGCCCGCCAGAAATTCACTGGTGGAATTTCTATTGACTTTAGGAACCTCGTAAAAACTCCATAAGTTTTTTTAAATCGACCAATCGCGCAGGTTTTAGTCTGTCAATATAGTCAGTGTCCTCACTTACTGTGGTGCTAGAAATATGAGTTTAATTATTTGAAGTAGTTAGAAGTGTCAGAATGCATTATGGTCTACGACATTTGACTCAGTTGATTATTTAGAATTTTATGGCTCAATAGCCAATTTTCATAATTCCGGACGAAACGTCTGTTCGAAATTGTAAAATTATTTTTAAGGACACTTCGGGGTTGAATTTCGGTAAACAATTTTCCCTATAGGTTAATATGAATATTTAAAATTTTTCAGTACTAAGTTTATTTTACTTTTTTTGGAGTGAATAGTAACCTCGATAAGTGCACCTAGTACAATATTTTCAAAATCACAGTGTGAAATGTCCAAATTAAGTTAGAGAAGTTTTATTTGGACATTTGGAAATATCCTAACCACACTAGTGAATAGTATTAGACACTTGGCACAAAAATGAACCATTTGTTAGATTTGTGAAGGAAATCATGGTGTGAGATCATAACGCCTAGGCAAAACTTTGTTTCATTTGATCAACCAAATTGTGCCAGACCAAAGAGAGTTTCAACCCTAGCAAAAGCCTAAATGGTTGTAATCCAATTAAAACTCCAAAAGCTTGATTGAAACAAAAACCCTAAACAGTTTCCCCAAACCCTAAAATTGGTCTCCAAACCCTTTTTAATCCGATTTCTAGCATTATGTTTAATCACTTGATTAAATCACTTTCACATGCTATTAATTAATCAAATCCTTGTTCTGACATCATTATCCAACCTTTTAAATCTTAAAAATTTGATTAGGTCAAGAAAAATTAGTTTTGGACTTGATATCATTTCAAACCCTAACCAAACCACCTTTAAACCCCAAATTGAAGCCCACTTGGTTGGGGCCCACCAAGGCCCACGAATTTGGCCACCTTGGCAAAAATTCTTGAAGAAGTTTTCTGCGCCACATGGCAGACTATCCACTTTCATTAGCTGCACCCATTAGTGCCTTGATGTGAAAGAGAAGTCCACTCCATCAACCTCCATCTCTCACAGCTGTTGCAGGCAGTCCTTTGCCCTCATTACTCTCCACTTTATGTCACATAGCCAACTCCAATCAAGGGTGTTTCAAGCCCATAACTTCCCTCTCCAGGAGTCTAAAGTCGTACAGGACACACTTCTCTCTATTTTATCACTTCTTCCCCTCCATTCTTAGAGAGAAACCCAAAGAGCTCTCTCGGGCAGATTTATGGATCTTTTTGCGTGGCCATTTTCGACTCCTTTATTTTCTCACAATGGCTCCTTCATAAAATTGTTCGTCTTTGAGTCTAATTTCCGTGGATATCTTATTAGTCTCATTACATGCTCATTTGATCAGTAAAAAGTACTTTTAACTATGGAAATGTCATTCTGGAAGTGAAACTTTAGAATATGTTATGTTTTAGAAGTTTTGACCAAGCTAATGGACATATCTTGGTCCGAAAACTTTATAGAGTGTTGTTAGCATATGTTTATGAATTTTCTTTGAGGTTTTATTGCATGACTAAAGATTTTGATGATAGATTTTCTTACATTTAAAAACTTGAAAATTGGAAGTGTAAAAACAGTTTTTGTTTTGTGAAAGTTTGAATATTTCGTGGGTTAATCTTGTTCCAAAGGTTTTGATATTTTTATATGATGATACTAGGCCTTTTATATACATGTTATGATGTTATTTCAAAGATATTTAATATTAGTTTTAAAAATATGATTTTCTATGCAAGAGGATTTCGGTTAGGCCTAAGATTTGATTTTTTGGGTTAGATCCATGTTTTGTTGAATTTTAGCAATGTGATTTTAAGTTTTATAGTTGGATCTTCTTTAAGACACATTTTTAAACTATGGAATGTTTTAGTTTGAAGATCACATGTCTTTAAGCCATGGATCAAGAGATTGATTAAGTTAGTGGAGAGAAAAGTTTCTATTTTAGACTAAGTTAAAACCAAAAAACTCCAAGTGTTGTTTTGTGATTTTTGGTGACTTTTTATTATTATTTAAATCATGGTTGATCTTATGATGATGTTATGAATATGTTAGAAGTAAGATTTGATCTTTTTGGAATTCTTGGAGATATTTTTATTAAGGTCAAAACTTGTGATTTAAGGGTTTACTTTTTGTTAAAAAGTTTGGGTCTTTTTACAAAAAGTTTGGTGTTGATGATTAGCTTTTCTTAATAGATATTTTAAGTGTATTTTTAAACTAGGATAGGAAGATCCTTGTTACAAAATTTTGGTTTAATTATGGGTTTTGAGGATGAAAGAAATTGCAAACCAAAATCTAGAGAAATGGCCTATGAATGTTTCAGCCATGGTGAGTTTTTCATAGTTGTGAATGTTTTTAAATTTTTCTGAGTTGATATTTGAGTTTAGGACAACATTTACCTGAAGAATGTAAATTTTGATAATTTTTAGAGTTTGGATGTGAAATTCTTAAGTTAGAGGTAAAATAGTTATTTTTCCACACATAGAGGATAAAATGGTAATTTTACTCAAAGTCGTCCCTTTTCACTTTTCTAATTGTTAGTAATTAAAATTTTAACTTTTAGAATATCCTCTTACAGTTCCTCGTATTTCGCATTTTATTCTCGTAGAACGCGACGATGAAGGTAAGTTAATTCTTAACTTACTATTAGTTTATTGTGTATGTGTGATGGATAAGAGAACTACAATTTATGTTCCTATTTTGTTATATATGCCATGTCATCACATTTTTATCAATTAAACGAATTATTCTGTCATGAAATATTTATCTGTTACACAATATATTATGTTTCATGTTACTATCTGTTGCAAGTATGTCACATTACGCATGCTATCTATTGCATGTATGTCATACCCGTAATATTCACTGTCACATGTTATGCAATGTTATGAAATATTATTTGTTATATGTTACGCTATGTTATAAAATATTGTCTGTTACATGTATCCTATGTTATGAAATATTGTCTGCTATATTTTATGTCATGTCTATCATCTTACATTCATGTCACTTTACGCTACGTCAGAATTTCTGTCGTTTATGTCATGTTCGTGTCACGTCACGTTACGGACTGTCATGTATGCCGGTTAATTTATTCATGTCAATCACGACCCTAAACGCTAGGATGAGGTAATATTCTAGTGGAACTCATTTGTTCACGCTGGAGTGTTTAAATAGGTGTGAAATTTCTTGGATTGACGAAGTACGGTAACCAGGTTGTGAATGGAGCCTAATTAGCTAGTCACCGGAGCACGCCAGGTACTAAATCCGATGGAGCCACACATTATATTATGTGTGTCTACAATAAGTGTGACACAAATAATTCATGGGGCTACAACAATTGTGGAGCATATATTACGTGAGACACAGCAATTGTGACACGTAAAATACTTGGGACCACAACAACTATGGAGTATGTATTAACGCACTCACGGCTCAAGGGGACCCGTGTAGCACCCTTATGGTCACTTTTATTAATTAAATGTATTGAATAAGATTCCAAGTTCATGTATTTCACATTTAAGTCATGTTTCACATTATGTCATTTTCAAGTTTTAAGTTCATGTCAATCATGGTAATCCCTTGAGATAAGAATACACAATCATGGTAGCTCTATGAGATAAGATTACTCAATCATGGTGACCCCATGAGACAAAAATATATTTCAAGTTCATGTTTATGTCATGTTATGTTCATGTTCATATTATATTCTAGTTCACATTCATGTTATGTCATGTTCACATTCACGTTATGTTTCACGTTTACGTTTATGTTATGTTGTGCTCAGGTTCATGTTATGTTCAAGTTCATATTCAAATTATGTATGTTCACGTTCATGCTATGTTTCAGGTCCATGTTATGTTTCAAGTTCACGTTCATGCTCTGTTGCTAGTCCATGTTATGTTTTAAGTTCACGTACATGTCATGTCACGTCAAGCTAAGTTTCAGTTTCAGTTCAAGTTATGTCATTTATGCTATGCTATATGTCAAGTTATGCTATGCTTACTTATGACTTTGATTATGCATTCATTCTTTTACTATCATGTATGCATTATTAACCTGTGTGGAAGTTTCCTGTTAACTTGCTGATATTTGTAATCAAAACTCACCGTGGTAGTCTCAACTACCATTCCCACGAATGTTAGGCGATGTGTCAGGATCAGAGCAAGGAGCAGACACTGACAGACTGGAGGAGGTTGACTAGACGCCGTAGACACAACACGGAGCTTGCAACCTCCATAGTTAGGTCTTTGGATAGTATTCCGGCATCGTTAGTCGAGTTACGCGAGTTACTCAACGAACTAGCCTAATAGTATACTTTGGCATTGTAATTATGGAGTCAGGTCTCCGTTGTTTTGAGATTACAGTCTTCTGAGACCCGTGCTGCAATCGTGGATGTTTTAAGTATGCATGATTTATGTTTTAACTATTTGAGATATTATAAGTTTGGTGCATAGTATTGCTAAAAAAATAAAATTATCCACTGCGAATATTTCATAATGCTATATGTATATTAGGAACATTGCATCTTATATGTTATGAACGGGGGCAGGTAACATTGTGTTGCATGTCCCAACGCTTCAAATGTTCGTTCGATCCCAAGCGGAATCTGGGGGCGTCACAGCTACAGAATGTGAAATCTTCCCCTTTTTATTCTTAGAGCCCCGAATGTATACATAGGAAAGACAATGAGTAATGCCGAACAAATAACTAAGGTTATTTCAAATTTCTTTTCGTAACAAAATATGCATATTTTTTAAAATTGACCTTAGTTCATTTATTTGATGCATAGGAATCCCGTTTACCTAGATTTCATAACTTTTTCTGAATTTTTTCATAATAGTCATCTATAAAATAAATACGTAACTTAAATCTCTAATTAAACCCATAATTTTTCATTGAAGTCTAGAATACTAAAATAACCTCTTTTTTTTTTTTTTTCTAAAAATATCAAAAAACTCTCACAACCATAAAATATCATCACTTCCCAATTTAATCTATATCCACCAAATTTTTTGGACTAATACATTAAACTCTAAATTATTGCTGTAAAATAAAATGTATGGCTAACATATGTAGTCAATTAAAACTAAGCCCATGAAAATTAAATCTCCACTTAATATTCACTTGGCAAAAGTCCAACTCAATTGCAAATCTATTTAACACCAAGCCCAACTTAAAATACATATTCAATTTTAAAAAATCAAGCCCAGCCCAAGTCAAATAAGAATTTTGCCAAGACTTATCTATTAAGGGTAATAACGTAAAATCATTCAAAAGAAATCTTCATGTGCTTCATAGAAAATCTCATCACAAAAGGGCTTAATGGAAATCGTCGTAAATATTCATGTCTATCATGCTTAAAACCTAAAAGCTATTGTACAAAGCAACATACATTTCTGGAGAAACAAGAAAACCAGAGAAAAGCTTGACTTCTGGAGGAGAATATTTTTACCTAGAAAGAGTGAGAGGCAACAACGAAACGACGACAAGATGGTTGGGAGTGACGAAAGGGCATCGTGGGAGGGAGAGAAAAATTGATGGAAGAGAGAGAGGGAGAGCACGGAGACGGAGAGAGAGGTAGTTCAGTGCACCATCGTGACTTTCCAAGAGGGGAACGACGGATTTGGGGTGGCACAAATGACGTTTTCTGTGGCTCTTATGGGTGGTTCCGACTTGTTTCGTCATGGTTTTGAAGCTGAGCCCTTGGGTGGCAACGTTGTGGCTCACGGTGGAGGACACATGCTTTGTTTTCATATGGTATAACAAAGCCTTTTGTGGTGGTACAACTGGTGGGTAGTGGTCTGCAGGGAGCATCTCATGGTGGTAACGTGGTGGTGTGGGGTGGAGGTTTAAGTTATGGGCTCATTGGGTGGTTTCCGTTCGGGGTTGTTATACTATGTGGTGGAGACTGAGTGTGGGCTAGTGGTTTGTAGAGGTGCAGTAGGCTAGCGACAACTGCGTGGTGTTTCACTGAAACTCAGGCTGCGGCAACCCTAGCAGTTGCTTGGTTTCTCGTTTTCTTTTTCTACGTAACTGGGGTCACTGAACATGGCTCGACTTGCGTGTAGATGTATATATAGGTAGTTTGAACCTAGAGGAGAGACATGCATGAGTGTGGAGTTGTAGGTATAACATTGATATGTGTTAGGAATCTTAACATAAAGAAAACTCTAAAATAATAATCCTAGTGGAAATGGGAGACGTGTGTGGCGTAAGGTTTTTCGTTGAGTTTTGGCCCTTGGTTCAACCTCTAAAATAATCCAATTTGTCCTACAAATTTCTCGGAATATAAAAAAAAATTCACCAATCCAAAAATTTTAATGATTTTAACTTAATTAGCAAGCCCAAATAAAAAAATCAGTATCCATCAAAATAAAAATTGGGCTCGTAGTCTATTTCAAAAATTACTTGTTATTTTCAAATGGACTTTTCACATGTATACACCCAAAAAAAATTTAGAAAGCAGGCTTAGTGCTAGGCTCGGGTGTTATAGCATCCAAGTGGTGCGACGGAGCAGGATGAGGTATGAGTTTCTAACTGCATTAATTGTAAAATTTGTTGCTGAAATTCTCCTCACATTCTCACTACTTGGCATATTTAGATTGAAAGAGCCAAAATCATGTATAGAGAAACTGAGAAGGCCACTTACAATATCATGGAACATTGCATGTGTCTATTGATACACCAACCAAAAATGGTAGCAACATATGTCCATATTGTCAATGAGAAGGAAACCACGTGAGAAATGCCCAGCAATTTCAGAGTCGACTCCACTAGGAGACGATACAATAGATGACAAAATAGAGGTCATTTTTGGGAGACCTCTAGGAAAGAAGGTTGAGAAAGAAAGAGAGAGAAAGAGAAAGGCTAGAAAAGCTCCTAAAGCTGAATTTGTTGATGCCTTAACTCGCATAAGGAATGATATAGCCATATGCAGGGTAGAGAGAAGACAAGCGGTTAGCAATTTTCATTCTGATAGAGTTGAATTACTATGGATAAAAAGAGGAAGATCAAATGGAATGCAACAAGAAAGAGTATTTCTTGAATGTTCAGAAAGAGATTTTGTAGGATTCACGGAAGCGATTTTCATCTCCATCTCCATCTCCATCTCCATCTCAACCTTTTGAAGATGTGTAGCCTTTTGCTGGTGCAATGTTTTGCGGCTGTTCTTATCCACTTAACAATTACATGTTGTTGTAAGACTAGGAAATATTAAAGTAAAAACTAGAGTTGGGATGTTGGCGTAGGGACTGCACTTATTCTGTTGGGATTGCCATATGCTTGTCAAAACTATATGTTGTTGTTGGGATTGCATATGTTGGAATCTGTTGATCATTTTGGGCTGTTATATGTTGGTGAAATTCCGTATTTTTTTTTTCTATCATCTAGGTTCATCTATATGCTGACATTTCAGGGTGTGATAATGTGATTTATGCATTTAAGTTTGTGAATGTGCATAAAAATTATTTGGAAATAATGGCAGGTAGTGAACATTAGTATTGTGAATGTCCAAAAACTAGCAGGTACTTTTTGTATGCATAAAAAATGAATTTGCATCCAAAACTGTTTCTCTAGTTGACTGCATATGGGATTGTGAATGTGCAAGATAATTTTTTTGTTAACATCTACAAAACTGTCAACTAGAGATGCTAATTTTATAGACTGTTGGATTCAATTAATGAAAATGAATATGATTGTTGGAGGCTATTGGAGATTATTAAAATAAAACATAAAAAGTGTTTAAAAAATAAAAAGAAAGAATTAAAGAAATATAAATAATAAAAAAGAATAATATTTTATTATTATAGAGAGTGTGATGGATAATCCAATATAGACTTCAAGTTCTGAGTGATTAGTCAAAAGCAAAAAAGTTACATATTAGTCAAATTTTGAATATTGGGATGGCTAATCCAATGCTATTGCTCTAAGATAAGTAATTTGATCATAAATTAGGATTAATACACGTTAGCTAATTATATACATTACTATTAAAGTTAGTTCTTTTGAAGCCAGTATTTATGTACCACATATGTCATGATATCTGCAAGCACACCATTCTTCATAATTCATAATCATGTTTCATTTCGTATATCACAGTTATGTATGTATTATGCATCTTATTCATCTTATATCGTATAAGACACGTAAGTTTTCATAAGTTCAAGTGTAAGATAAGTTCTTTTCAATTAATAAAATGGTCATTTAGATGCATCGTACTAATGCAATTTTATGGTTGGATGTGCAAGTCATGGACTTAAGCGTGGTTTACCATAGTATGCTATGATACTATTAGCGGTTCCTCTTGTGGTTACAGGATGTGGGGTTAGTGTACAACCTTGCACACATAATCAAGTGCGTGGGCTAGTAAGATAAGTCATGCATGTTATAAACATATGTATGAATTATCATGATTTTACTCTCACGCATGAAATGTTTTATTAAAAATATTATATTGAGTATGTTTACCTTATAATGAGTTTCTTATTGAGTTTATGACTTATTTTAGTTTGTTTTATGTTTTTAAACCATCACATGTGAGAATATTTATGAAGATAGAGCTATAGGATGAGACTTGGCCCAGGGAGGCGAGACAGAGACTTAAATCATGTATAAAGATTTTAAGTCATGGTTTTTACACTACAAAGTTTGATTTTTTTTTTAATAAATGCTTCCACGCTCTGTTTTGTGTTTAATACAGAACAACTTTATTTATTATGAGGAATTTTTATATTTAGTGCCTCGTTAAGAAAATAATTTAGTCAAGATACTAACTCGGTCCTCGAATTTTCTAAAAGTGACACTTTCATGCTTATCCTTGGAAGAATGAGGTGTTACAAAAGAGGAAAAGTATAAGTTAATAGACGGACCAATAAAAAAAAAGCACCCATTTGAGAGTTTTGAGTCACAATCCTCCACCTCCATTCTAATTCTATTGAAAGTCATGGTTATATGTAGTAAACTAACTAGGTTCCAGTACAGTAGAGTTTGGTCCCTTGAAGCACCACAAGTTAATTCCACGACAATCCACCCTAAAAAGAAAGGCACTTTATGGAAAGGTAAACTTCAAGTAGTTTGTTTCATCTCATCTTAATATTTAAATATTAATAAAATATAATCACTTTTCAATTTTTCTTTCATAATTTTTCATCTAATCATTACAAATTTTTCAAACTCTCATATAAAAAAACTATTCAACTTTTTCAAATCTCAAAATAAAAATAATATTAAAAATTTATATTATAACAATATTATAATTTTATAATATTTTTATTTTATTTTTTCTCTCATTTCCTATAAGTCAATAAAAAGTTTAATTCAAAATATTTCATTATTATTTATAAATTATTTTATTACTATTCATATATTTTTTATTTTATCTCATCTAACTATCCAAACAATGCCTAAGACCAACATATTTCAATTCAACTATTAAAATTTGACAAGCAGCATCTTTATCAAATTCTGGCAAATAGAAATGAAGACTTTTGCCTATTTTCTTAGATAAGCTTGAAGCATAAGCTTAATTTCCCGATATATAAATGCAGCATATTTCCTGGCATAGTAAGGAAAAAGTTGAAAAGTAAATTTTATAATTTGAGTGATATTTGAAAAAAGAATTGTGAAAATTTTTAAAAATTTTTAAAAATTTTTTATTTCACCTCATCTGATTCCGCGTCCGTAAGAAGAATAACAATACGAATATTTAAGAAGTCTCATTTTTCTTCAATCTTATTTTCTCTTATTTTATATAGGTTGGCCCGGGCCCTACACGGCCACTTTGATCGATCTTCGGCTATATGCTATATTTTTATTTATTTATTTATACCTGAAGTCAATATATATATAAATGAAGCAAAAATCAATTGTAGATTACGAGATCGAAAACAGTTGTACTCCAACTAATTGATAGGATACCCCACAACACCTAATAAAATCACACCTCGCCGCCTTGCTTGCCACGATGAACACGACCCTCCATATATATGGATCATGTTCCTGTAACAGACATTGAAAGTAATATATATATATATATATATATATATATAGATATATATATTTTGAAGCCTGCTTAGAAAATAGAATATTAATGATATATATAAATCTCAAATTTATAAGTTTTACACAATTTTTATAAAAAAGTAGACTTCACTGTAAAAAAATGCTCAATTTTTTTTATAAAATAAATTTATACATTTAAAAGTACTTGTCCACAACGTTAACATTAAGCTAGCGAGAGTCAACGTAAACTTGCACCATCAAGCAAGGCCATATATAATTAATTGAGGTTTTAAGCTGCACTTGATCATGACGCTGAATTACACCTCCATTAATCAGAAAATCTTCCATACATGAAGTTTGGTATATAGAGTTAAGATTTCAATCGACTTCTTTCTTGTCTAAATAATGACGTCATAAATGAAAAAGACACGTACGTCAACAATCTGAAAATCTCCATTGAGTTCGAAAAATCAATACTGACGTACAATAATAAAATAGTGATTTCCGGAGATCATGGTTTCTCACCCATAGTCTTTGTCTGAGGAATGGTCTTGCAAACGTTCGTTTTAGTTTATTAACAAGTGGGCTGGGAAAACAAATGGCGAACATTTGCATTCTTCTCCTATATATGCATCTATCGGATGATCTCGACTACGTAACCCTCTTGTATTCTCATCATGGATATCTCAATTTTCTTCATTCTTCTTATGCTCATCCAAACTCCTCTCCTATCTTCATCATCAGAAACATTTGACGTTCTCAGAGGCTCATCTTTATCTGTTGAGAACCCAAGCGACAAACTGGTTTCTCTCAATGGTGATTTCTCTGCGGGATTTTTCCCGGTCGGTGAAAATGCTTTCTGCTTTGCCATATGGTTGACAAGGTCCTCAGCTCCGACCGTTGTTTGGATGGCAAACCGAGATGATCCGGTTGATGGAAAAGGTTCGCAGCTCTCGCTTTCGAAAGATGGCAAGCTTCGCATAACAAACTCTGTCGGTATAACCGTTTGGGCCACCAGAACAGCAACCTCGACCCCTTTAGAGTCCTCGAAACTGCAACTACAGCTCCAAAACACCGGAAATCTTGTTCTAAATCATTCTCAGAGTGGTGTCATCTGGCAGAGCTTTGATTCACCGACAGATACTCTTCTTCCACAACAAACACTAACCAGGATTTCAACCCTTGTATCAAAATCAAGCAAAGTAGACTATTCTTCTGGCTATTATAAGCTATTTTTTGACAACGATAATGTCCTTCGACTGTTATACCAAGGTCCTGTTGTATCCAGTCTCTACTGGCCTGATCCATGGCTTAGTGATCCTGGACTAGCCGGAAGGTCTATGTACAACTCTAGTAGAGCTGCAGTACTGAACGAGTCGGGCTATTTCTGGTCATCCGATCATTTGGAGATCCTAGCTACAGATTTTGGTGTGAAAACTCACAGAAGATTAACTCTGGATCGTGATGGTAACCTTCGATTATACAGCCTGGAAGCAGTGAATGAAGGGTGGGATTGGGTTGTCAAATGGCAAGCGGTGTCGGATCCATGCACGATTCATGGCATATGTGGGCCCAATAGTGTTTGCAGTTATGATCATGCTTCCGGCAGGAGATGCTCTTGCTTGCAGGGATTCATGATCAAAGATCCAACTGATTGGTCTTTTGGGTGTGAAGCAGACTTCAATCTCCCTTGCAATCAGAGTCATGAAAAGCTGTCTAGTTTTGTCCAACTTTCTCATGTTGAGTTCTATGGCTATGATATAGAGTTCCAGCCTAATGTGACCTTACAGCACTGTAAAAACGAATGCCTGACGACGTGTGGTTGCAAAGGTTTCCAATTTAAATTTAGCGCTGCTGACTACGGTGGCTATTTATGTTACCCCAAGTATGAGTTACTCAATGGACAACTTACACCAAATTTTGCGCGAGACTTTTATTTAAAAGTACCCAAAGCTGGTTTTGTCTATAACAAGACGCTGGATGCCGCCGAATCAAGGTTGAATTGCACAGCCGAACTTAGCAGGCAAGTTAGAGGAACGTATGAAAATAAGACACTGAAGCTTTTGCTTTGGTTTGCTACTGCAGTGGGAGGCCTAGAGGTAACCTGCATTTTCCTGGTGCTCTTTTTCTTGTTCATGAGCAGTAAGAATTCCGACCAAGTTGCAGAAGGATACCTCCTGATGTCTAGATTCAAGCGATTCAAGTTTTCTGAGCTGAAAAAGGCCACACGGGGATTCGTTGAAGTGATTGGACGAGGAGGGGGAGGGGTAGTATACAAAGGTATACTGCCCGATAAGAGAGTTGCAGCAATCAAAAGACTCGACGAAGCTAACCAAGGAGAAGCCGAATTCCTAGCAGAAGTAAATACCATTGGGAGGCTTAACCACATGAACTTGATAGACATCTGGGGATACTGCGCAGAGGGAAAGCATAGGCTTCTGGTGTACGAGTACATGGAGCATGGATCCTTAGCAGAGAAACTTACTTCTAACGAACTTTATTGGGAAAAGAGGTTTGATATTGCAGTGGGCACAGCGAAAGGCCTAGCTTATTTGCATGAAGAGTGCCTAGAGTGGGTTTTACATTGTGATGTAAAGCCTCAGAACATACTCTTGGATTCCAACTATCAACCAAAGGTAGCAGATTTTGGTCTGTCTAAACTACTGAATAGAGGTGATCATGATCATTCAAGCTTCTCAAAGATGAGAGGAACTAGAGGTTATATGGCTCCTGAATGGGTTTATAATCTTCCTATCACCTCTAAAGTTGATGTCTATAGCTATGGGATTGTGGTGCTGGAAATGGTTACTGGAAAGAGCCCCACAGGTACGCAGCATAGCTCTGGTGGCGGAGGGGCGAAAGAGCATACTAGATTGGACACGCTGGTGAGGGAGAAGATCATGCATGCTGATGGTGAAGCTTCAAGGGAGTCGTGGAATATTGAGGAGATTGTAGATCCAGGCATGGCCGGCAGATATGACTCGGCTAAGATGGAGCTTCTGCTCAAGGTGGCTTTGCAATGCGTTGCAGAAGACAAGGATGACAGGCCCACCATGACCCAGGTTGTAGAGATGCTTCGCTGCAAAGACTAGGTCAACTGATATATCTAATTAAGTTAATTGTAAGAAGATTAATTTATAATGTTATTTTTTTTTATAATACATCGAGACGCCAATAATGTAGCTAATTAATTTGAACTTTTTTTATGCAGATTGGTTACAATTCTTTAACACGTTTTGATATTATTATAATTATTTTATTCCGAAAAGTTTGCATGGTTATATATATATCTTCCTAATACTTAAAAGCGTGTATAAGATCTACAGTAGTGAATAGTGTTTCATCCAGTTTCTCGTTGTTTTTTCTCTGTTCTTTCTCGTTGCATTCGAAAATTCCGTTGCCTTCTTCGTTCAGTTAGCGTGATCTGCACAATCAAAATATCTCAAATGATAAAATATCTAATCTACACACTTCAAATTCAGATTTACATAACGATTCTCAAACTCAACTACACAATTTACAGAACAATTCTCAAACTCAACTCGAGGAAGGAAAAAAAATTTCCGTGAGATTTCTTCTCACCGTTGGTACGCAATTCTCTTCTGATTTCACCTCTAACTTCTGCATCTTGTTTCTTTTTTTTCCTGTGTTTCTCGCATGTTTTTTTTCTTTCTACACCTCAAATGGGTTTCTGGGTTTCTGTGAATCTCAGATTCACAGTGTGCGACGGAGACGCAAAGGGAACCTCGTGGTGGGTGACTCTGCTAGAGGTTGTCGTCGGTGTCAACTGGTGGAGGTGCGGTGGCTTGGGTGGCTACCTACGGCCGCAGAATCGGTGAACAAATGGGTGAAACCCATTTCGGTTCGGTTTCCTCGGGGGAGAGAGAGGGCTGCGCGTGGGGGACTTCGACGGTGGCTGGGATGGTCGCCGCCTTGAGGGAGACTCCTCGGTGGTGGTCGTGAGGTTCGGCGGCCACGTACGGCGGCGTAAAATGACACAAATGGGTGAAACCCATTTTGGTTCGGTGTCCGTGGGGGAGATCGAGGGTTGCGCGTGGGGGACTTCGACGGTGGCTGGGTTGGTCGCCGCCTTGAGGGGGACTCCTCGATAGTGGTCGTCAGCTTCGGTGGCCGCGTACGGCGGCGGTAGCTCACATAAATGGGTGAAACCCATTTTGGTTCGGTGTCCGTGTGCGAGATCGAGGGTTGCGCGTGGGGGACTTCGACGGTGGCTGGGTTGGTCGCCGCCTTGAGGGGGACTCCTCGATGGTGGTCGTCAGCGTCGGTGGCCGCGTACGGCGGCGCTAGCTCACATAAATGGGAGAAACCCATTTCGGTTCTCTTTCCACGGAGGAGAGCCATGGCTGCGCGTGGGAAACATTGGTGGTGGCAGGGATGCTCGTCGGCGTGAGGGGAACACGCCGGTGGTGGCGGTGATCATGGCCGGGGCTCGGCGGCGCCGGGCTGCGCTGGAGGAGAAGAAGCCCCGCGGATAATCGCCTAGGAGAGAGAAAACTTAGGAAGAAAAATATCTTCCTGCAAAATGAGTTAAAAACGTTTTTATATGTTTTAATATTTTACAATTTTTCATCTGAAAACATTAAATAACACTAAATTCTTTTTTTTTTTCTTTACAACTTTGCTTTGTCCTTACTAGAATATTACATTGTTGAATTTTTTATATAGGTTGAACTCTGTGAAGTTGAAAGTGGAAACAAAATATCCCAACAATTAGCCACTTATAAAAGTGTCAAAAGTATGAATCCTTTAACTTTTTAGTTTCATACTGTGAATTAATAACTGGAATAATCTATTTTTTTCTCTGATTCTAAAATCTTTTAAGTCATTTATTTAATGTTATTTATTGAATAATTTACATCAATATTTACAGTCTTACTTATATAATTATATGTAATCAATTATTGAAATATTGAAAATTTTAAAAATTGAAATTTCAATTAAAGAATTTAATAAAATAGAATACATACTCATTAAAAATAATATTCTGCATAAACTTATACTCTAAAAGATTATTAAAAAATAAAATAAAATAAAAATTTTGTGAATATTAATAAAAAATTTTGTGAATAATAGAGATGTAATTTTGGATTAAATACTTATTGAATTTTAAGAAATGAGATATGACAGTTAAATAAAAAATATTATCAAATTAAAATATTTTTAAATTATAATTCTGTAATTATACCTCTTTTACTATTATCTTACTACTAAGCAATTTTTTTTTTGTTTTGGTATTTATATTTCAATTAAAAACTTCAGAATTTATTCTTATTACATAATATACAATAAAATTAATTGAATCAATTAATTTTATAAAATTTGCCATTCTTTTGCTCTTTGAGTTTATTTTTATCATCAAGTAATATCAATTTCTTGAAGTTATAAACTTATAAATTAACATTCCGACATAATTACATGTTATATCTTATTAGTTATATATGCATATTTATCAAAAAAAAAATTTTAACAAAATTGCTATAAAATTATTCATAAAATTTTACCAACAAATTTAGTTCTATATGTAAATACTTACATCAATACTTAGAATTTTACCCATATAATTATACATAATAAATTATTAAAATGTTGAAATCTTTAAAAATTGAAAATTCAATTAAAGAATTTGATAAAATAGAGTACATATTCAATGAAAATAATATTATGCATAAACTTGTATTTTAAAAAATGCTTCAAGATTCAAACGAAATAAAAATTTTATGAATATTGATAATAAAGTTTGTAAATAATAAAATTTATTTCTATTGTAAATATAGATTAAAGTTTGGGTGATGTATATTACCACAACACACAATCAACTAAAAAAAAAATTTTACATTTTTTGGGTCATGTTAAGGACAAAATAAGAATTGTGTTTTTATAATTTTAAAAACAATATTTATTTATAAGAGGGAGGAAAAAAGTTGGCTTTCCCAAGTCAAACAAAAAATACAAATGAGACAAGAAATATATATAAAAACTTGCAAACAAAATATGACATTTTCATAGATTCTTTATAAAAGTGTCAAAAATATGGATCCTTTAACTTTTTAGTTTCATACTGTGAATTAATAACTGAATTAATCTATTTTGTTTCTCTGATTTTAAAATCCTTTAAGTCATTTATTTAATATTATTTATTCAATAATTATTCTGCATGGACTTTGAACTGTTTTAAATTATAATTTCAAATTAATTTAAAAATAATACTACGTTTTAAGAAGATTCTTCCTGAAATCTTCCACTCTAGATTATCTAGAGTATTTTGCAAATATAGCAACTTCTATATAAAAAAGAATCTACTACATTTATCTTCCCAAAAAAAAAAAAACGATCTCATCTCACATTTGCATCCAACATATACTAAGATAAATCATATAAAAATAATACTATATTTTATTTAATGAAATAGAATTGCTTAAAACATTCACTAATAATATTTTATTTAATTAGTTCTACCTGTCTTAATTGACTTTAAACTATAAGTTTACTTCTTTTATAATTTCAAAATAAACAAAATACATTTGCCATTTGAAAAATTACATCAATATTTACAGTCTTACTTATATAATTATATGTAATCAATTATTGAAATATTGTAAATTTTAAAAATTGAAATTAAACTTATACTCTAAAAGATGCTTGAAAAATAAAATGAAATAAAAATTTTGTGAATAAAAGATGTAATTTTAAGAAATGAGATATAACAGTTAAATAAAAAATATTATCAAATTAAAATATTTTTAAATTATAATTCTGTAATTATACCTCTTTTACTATTATCTTACTACTAAGCAATTT